>NW_004955489.1:2992227-3137921 GCF_000276665.1 Chinchilla lanigera
AGAGAGAGAGAGAGAGAGAGAGAGAGAGAGAGAGAGAGAGAGAAAGGGAGTCCTCTTTCTGACCCTTACATTGCATCCAGCCTGCTGGGATTAGGACCATGCCAACTCAATCAGTGGGCTGATCAAGCAATCACTCACTCTTAATCCCAGCACTGTTAATCACAACATTGCACTATGAATCAATTACACACTCTAAGTTAGCCATCTCTAAAGAAAAAATCCTATGACCACATGAGGCTTGGAGGGACATCTACATGCACATCATAACACTGTTCTATTGAAACTGCTTGAGTTCTCCCAAGAAATCCATGCATAGAGCTTTGGGATCTGTTCTAAGCTTGTGTCCTTGGATTTTGTAATTTTGTTTTGAAACCCTGTATCATTTTTAATGCTTTGGCCTTGTTTTGTTTTTGCCTGTGATGTTGGTATTTTGCTATTGTTCTTTTATTTACTTCTTTCTTTAAAATAAAAAAAAAAAAACAGGTCACATGTACTCTGCAGATAGCTTTGCCATGCCCTCATATCCTGGGTCACTTTTCCCTGAGAGACACACATCCCCATAATTCTTTATGGGGTGCAGAGGTAGTGGAGCTCTCTGTTTTCCTTCTTCTGGCTAGAAGTGGCCATAGACCTTCCCTACTGGGGATTATGTCTCTCCAATACCTTGAGGTGTTGTGGCTTTTTGGCTTAGTTGAAGAGAAAAAAGCCTGTTAGAAGACAATGAGATAAGGGTTACTGACTACTGAGCTTTCTGTTCAATGGGAGAAGGAAAGTAACTTTGCTATTGTGTTGGGGATACAGAGCCCAAATGTGGGGAGAAGGTCAGATTTGCATGCTGCTTGTGGAGGACAAAGTATGTCAAAGAGAGGTTAAGTAAATGATTGAGAGTGTGAGAGCCACAGCCTTAGTGAGATTAACCACACCATGGGTCTAATTAAAGAAAGGAACTCAATGTAGTTTTCCACTGAGGCTGTGGTGAATTAGCATCATTACTGATTCTTTGTCTTTATCCCAAGCAATGTTGGAGTCTCACTTTTTGAAGAGGAAGGAGCCTCAGGTCTCCCAGAAGTTATCAGGAATATATTTCTTCTTAGTCTTGTGAAAATTCTAGTGACCATTTCCCATGTAGGATTTTCATAGCCTGTCACTGCATCCCTTAAGGGAGGACCAGAATGGTTCCTCAGGAACTGGGAATAAGGGTATACTTTTGCAAGACTGTAGGGCTGCCCTACTTGCCTTTCTATCAGATTTTTGATTTCCCACTGAGACTTTGGACATGTTTCTTTGGGATCCTTTTGCAATAATTGACAGCAACCTGCTTGGGAAGATGGACTACTTCTAAGAGCTGTAGAATTTCCTGTTTGTGTTTTCTAAATTGTTGCATGTTAGCAGCAAGAGCCTTCTATCCAGATTGCTGCATGGGTGTATGATAAAAGAAAAGCATATTTGGAATCTGTATAGATATAGCTTTTTGACTTTTTCTAATATCAGTGCCTAGTAGCAATATTAGCTCTGCCTTTCTGAGCAGAGGTCCCTGGAGGAAGTTGGTTTCAATGACCTGTCATGAACTGACAACAGCATAACTTGCCTTTTGATGCCCTTCTTGGACATAGCTCCTTCCATCAGTGAGTCACACCTCCTCTAAGTCTTGGAGGGCCAGGTTACTTATGTCCTGCCTGCTTGCATAGGTCTGGAAGATCACTTATTCATGAGTGGCAAACTTCTGGGCCTGTAAATATCAGAGAGATAAGATTAAGAGTAGTGCAAATTTTTATAATAATCTCAGGGGTATCGAAGAGCATATTGTTCCCCTGTTAACCACAAATAACTTTTGTATCCAGAATAACAATGGGAAGCCAGAACTTCTGGTTCCTGTTAGTTTCCAGTTTCTAGTTAGCTTTGGAGCTTCTTCCATTAGCATAGCTGTAGCTACTACTGTTCGCAGGCAAGGCAGCCATCCAGCAGCCACCACATCTAACATTTTGAAAAGTATGCCACTGGGCAGAGTTCTTGTTCTAGCTGATTGGTCAAGACACCCAAAACATTCCTCTCTTTTCTGATATGTAGAGGAAGAAGGTATCCTATCTTAAAGCTGCTCAAATTCTCATGAGAAGTTTATATGCAGGCTTTTGGGAACTGTTCTGAGAATGTATCCTGGGATTTTGTAGTCAACAGGTTACATTTATGACCCCAGCCAGCTTTGTTACACCCTAATCTCCAGTCTCATTTCCCTCTGACAGACACATATCCCTATAATTCTCTATGAGGTGCTGACAGAGTGGAGGTTTCTGTCTTCTGGCTTCTACCATTTGGAAGGGGCTGTGAGCCATACCTACTGTGAAGTAGGCACTCTTTAACTACCTTGGCATGTTGTGGCTCACTGACTGATACAATCCCAACAGTAAAAACTCGGTACTTTGTTTAAATTAGTAGAGACAGAAATCTCTTTTTTTTTTTTTTCCTTGAGAACAAAAAAAAAACCTTAAAAAAAATCTTAAGGACAAAGTCAGCTCTCCTTTGACTCACAGTTACTGGAGTTTAGTTTATTAGATATTCTTTTATTTGGCTCAGGCTGTCAGGCTATATGTTTCTAAATTACTTGCACCTTTCAGAAGAAATATGGGAAGGAAACAAATATGATAGAACAACATAGATCCAAAGTGGACAGCCAATCATGTGAAACCAAGATGACGGCCAACCATGTGATGAGACAAGATGGTGATCCCAACTAAGATAGCACCCTGAGAAAGAAATGGCCATCTAGGAGAAAAGCGTCCAGGGGCTTTGTGTTCAAAAGAAGTATACTTGGGTAGGGGGCTACTCAGGAAGGGAACTACATTACCAACAGCTATTTCTACCCAAAGAGTGAGAGAGGTGAGCAAAATATCACAGAGAACAGAAACATGAGAACAAATGGCTCCCTGGTTATTTGACTTGCATCAGTGAATGACTTAGCAGGAAAAAAAGAAAGAAAAAAGGGGGAGAAACTTTAAGTGGGCCTGTAGGTCTCCAATGGCTGGAAGAAACACATAGCATTTCTCTCTCCCCACCACATGGCAGGTGTCTTAGTTATTTTTCTCATTGTTGAGACAAAATACCTGACACTCAAAATTAAAGATGGAAAATTTATTTAGTTCACAGCTTGTAGAGGTTTCAGTCCATAATCAGCTGGCTCCAAGGCAGGGTGGAGTGGCAGACAGGAATTTCAGAGGAACAACAGTTCATGGTGCCCAGAAGGTAGCAAAGCAGCCAAGGGACAAGGCAAGCCTTTTTCTGTCCCTTAAATGTATCTGGATTACTAAAGGGGGAATCATACATAGCCTAAATCCAACTGCCCCTGATCTGAGCAATGCACCATGAATCAGTTCCAGGGTCACACACTCTAGATTCAGCCACCTGTAAAGAAGCCCCACATATGACTGCATGAGGCTTTAGGGGGACATCTAGACACAAACCATAGCAGCAGGAAAAGTAGAAAACAACTTATGGCACCATGAGAAGCGTCTCCTGAGTTCTCCAGCCTAGCAAAGAGAGACAGAGAAAGAAAAAAAACATTGTGGCATTTTAAAAAGAAACAAAAAACATGCCCCCAAAGGGCCTTACCTGCTCTCCTTGCTGGCTAGCCAAACATGTTACCAGGTTTTGGGGTGCTAGAGTCTTTGCCTGGAAGTAGCTTCTAAGTTCTTTCTGTCCTGAGCAAAGAATCGGTCAAGACAAGAGCAAATGGTAGCAGAATTTTATTAAAGGTAGGAAAAGAAAGAGGCTCTTCAAAGCAAGGCTGGGGAGAGTAAAAGTAGGAGGAGAAGCGCATCCTCCAGCATAAGGACAGTCGCCATGGAAGAGAGCACAGTGGCAAATACTCAGTGTGGATGGTCCTTCTGTGTCACCCACTCCTCAGGCTGACACGTAGGCTATCCTACAGCAAATCTGCTTGAGTTTCTGAGAGAAATTCATGTGCAGGGCATTGGAAGCTGTTCTGAGTATGTATCCTGGGATTTTTGTAGTGAACACATTATGCCTACTTCCCCAACCAGCTTTGTAATGCCATAATCTGTCTCACAAGCAAGGTAATCACAGTATTCCAGGTGAAAGGCTGTGGCTTTTTGGAACAGGGTAGTGGCTTTAGGCAAGTAGTGGAGACTGAGGGTAGTAGAGCCTGAGAAGCATAGGGAAACTGAACACAAAGGATATAATGTGGTAGGTACACAAGGGTGAGGGAAGTGCTCAAACTTACTCCCAGATTTGTCTAGTACAACTCTATGGTCTGTAGTACCTTGGCAGTTAGAAGAAAATGCTTTCAACAGGTGCTAATGAATTTATCTGAGCTTTCTCTGACACATCCAAACAGATTCTGGATAAGCAGGGAATAAAGATCTCCATATCTCAGAAAGGTGGTAAATAAGTCCTCGCACTTTGGCTAAAAGTATGCTTAGTATTTCAGTATGCATTTTCCACAGGGTTTGTACTCATCACTGATTTTTTTTTCAATATAAAGAACATTCATCTAGGGTCTAGGACTCACTGAGCACTTGTGAATACAAATATGAGTAAGATGGGCTTCAGCTCTGCAGATTACATAAGTATAACATAAACAGTTGCTAATAAGCAGCCTTGGAGTTAAACCAAAAAATACTACTGGAGCAAACAGCAAAAATGAAACCTAAAATGATGGAGGAAGCACAGTTAATTCTGGCTGGGGTGAGGAATCCACCAAAGAGACAGTATTGGACCTCTGAAGGATTAAAAGGGCTTTGGGTGGTAACGAGGCCAAGGTCAAGTGCACAAAGGTAGAGGGACCAGCGTGAGCTGAGGTGTGGAGCTGCGAGAGGTAGCAGCTGTTGGCTGGCAGTGGTTCCTCTATTCTTACTAAACCCAGGAACCCCCTGCCACCAAGATTGGAACAGTGCTCTGCACCTGACTCTGTTTTGCTTGATACTGATCTCTCTTTCCTGTGCACATAAACACTTTGTCACCGACATTGTAGATAAGAGATACTGTCAGACTGAGCTCTTACTCCCTTTGTTAATTGTTTTCTCTTTGCACTTTTATAGTCCTTTATCCTTTATACTAAAATTGTCTTTGTCACAGACTATTAGGGTTAAATGCATCTAAATCTCTCATCCCATGAACATGAACTTTTTAAGGGTTGATTTTCTACCTTCTACATCTTTGGACTCCTTGTGCCCAGAACAGGACATAGTAATGACAGAAACAGTGAATATAGCAAAGTAAATATCTGTGAGTTCACACCAAAGTGAAGCCAGTAACTTCTGGCTCCACTGCTGGCAGTTGAGTGATTGGATGGAAAGTCCCAGAGCACATGCTGGTGAGGACTGGGAGAGAAAGGAGAAATTGAATTTGAATAATTGAATTTTAAGAAGCAGGCATATGCTTCTGCTGTAACCTGCACTCACCAGATAGCACAGCCCAGATGCAAGTCAAAATGCATTATGTATTTAATGTGTCTCCTGGGGTTGGTGTCTGAGATAATGGGAAGAGAAGGCAGGGATTATAATCAAAGTGGCAACATCTGAAGACATTTAGCTGGTGGTGAAAGGTCAGGGCAGATTGCTAGATATTTAGTCAACCTTGTGCTGGAGAAGAGTGGATGAGATTGAGGTGTGTGTGTGTGTGTGTGTGTGTGTGTGTGCATGTGTGTGACAATGTAAGAAGAGAGGAAACTAAGAGAATCAGGATATCTGGGGGGATACATTTACTGGGATTGCGGGCATTAAATGTCAATTCTGATTGTTCCTATTGATCTCTTAAGACTTGGACTTGAAAGAATAAAAGTATTTTGGATGGGAGGCTGCATTGTTTATCAGTATTTCCTGAAATTAGAAAAAAAGAAATTGGATTTTTGGAACTAGAAGGAAGGGAAGGGAAGATGTCTAACACATGCCATGTGCCAAAACATTTTATCTCTTTAAATATACCCCAACAGAGATACAAGGAAGCTATTAGTATCTATATTTTCCCTAAGAGAAAATGGAAGATCATAGAATTTGGGTAATGTTCTTAGTGTCATTCTGCTCAGAACAGACAAAGTTGGGATTCAAAACCAGGGTGCAACTCAGTCCAAAGCCCATGATTTTAATCACTGCCCTCTCTTTTCTTCCTAGATTTTGAGAACTGGGAGAGGCAGGGGAATGTTTGTGAAAGATTGTCCAGTGCAGATTATTCTTGAGTAATCACAGGGAAGGAAATAAATGTGTTGGCCTAATCTGGACTCCTTGTTAGAGAGAGGTGGCCATGTAGCCTGGATGAGTTCTGGGCACCTCCTTTGGCATCTTACCAGTAGACCTTCTGATGTTTGCTGATGCCTCCTATGCTGGAAGAGCTCCCAGTAGGATCTGGAAATCTCAGCACTGTCCTGCAGACTCTTTGCAGAGAAGAGGCCAAAAGGAAGAGACAAAGGGGAAGTGAGAGGTGCAGGACATGGAGGGTTGATGAAACATAATGACAGAGAGGAACATACTGTCTACATCACAAACTGCCTTCATTTAACACGCTTCCTTTTTTACAGATAAAGAAACTGAAGTTCAGCTGCCAGCACCAGGAAATTTGTTTTAAAAGCAAGTTAATTTTTGTAGTCCTTCCAGAGACCTTTCAGCACTGCTTCATCTCTCTGGACATTTCCATTTCCCCCAGAACTCATGATCTTTCCCAGTTTTTATAGAGCTTTCCTGAGATAGTTCTCAAATCTAAGAAATTTGATAAGGTTCTAGCATGATATCCCTATTAGATATTCCATTAGCAACTAAATCTCCTCCATTACAAAGTATTTTATTCTCATTATAAAAATTTTTAGAACAAATATAAAATGAATAGAAGAAAAATGACTGTATGCTCTTCCATCCACATACAGCCATTCTTAATATTATAGTGAGAGTGTTCCCTTCTCCCCCCCCCCCGTCTTTCTTTCAAATGAATCTTTGCTTTTATGCTGCACTGTAAAGCTATTAGAATAGGAGAGTTTAGAACTGAACTGCAGGTCTGCAGGACTTGTATTTGGTTCTGTGAATGTGCACACTGTGTGTGTGTGTGTGTGTGTGTGTGTGTGTGCGCGTGCGTGAGCACATGTGTGTGTGTCCATGCCTGTAGCAGAGGAAGAGACTAAGAAAGAGAGATTGGAGGGTGGGAGGAACCCAAGCCAGCACCTTTGAAACCTGTGGTGTGGCTGCCAGGCAGGTCTCTGAGCCCAGAGCTGAGTACCTTCCTGGGCAAGGGAGGGTCCAGCACTCCCAAGTATTTAGCATGGCTTGTATTCTTTGGCTGTCACTCAGATGGCGACCATGTGATCAGATGGTGGCTGGATAATCACAGTGTCTATTTCTGTTCTCTGAACTCAACAGACTGCTCAGAAAAGAGAAAGCAAGACATAGAAACCAAAAAAAATCAACTAAGAGGAATCTGATTCCTTGGGGAACTCATCAATGGCATCTTGTCACTGGTCAGAGACAGAGCAATTGAGAGATCAGGAGCCAAGAGGCTACATCATTCAGGAGGAAGAAAAGTGGCGCTGGCGTCATCTGCACACCCCTAGATGTCAGGGCCGGCCCGGGAGGGGCCTCCGGAAGGCACAGCCCTGTAGCATCTCTGGGTCTGCGCTGTGTTTTCTGCTGACACTTCTGAAGCTTGTCACTGCAGCCAGCTGTCTCTGTCAACGCTGGCGGTTCCCATCTCTTGTGCTCTCCCTCTGTTCCCATCACACAGAAGAGTTCTGTTAACTAGACACCTTTGCAGTGAGGCCGGGAGGTCCTGGCGGTTACAGGGTCCATTCGCTAAAGCTGCCGGTGGCTGTCTGGGGCTCCAGACATTTTAAAGATCAAAATCATGGGGGAAATATCAAACCACCTTTTGAAGCTGCTGTAGCAGCTTTCTTTGGAGTGCTGCATCTCTTTCCCACCCACAGCCCCAGGCTCTGACTGACCCAGCCTTTTATGCACTTATACTCCAGAACATTTCCAAAAATATATATTCACTCTCACAAAAAGTCATCTATGCCTGTGTCCCCGGGGTGGAAGAGGCTGTACACATGCTCTGTTACTCTTGCTTCCAGGAGAGCACTGTGGGAGGGCAGTGAAGCTGCAGGTTGCAAGGGTGGGAAGTGACCTTTGTGGGTATCTCAAACCCACTCTCAATCAAATGGAGCTGTCTGCATACAGTGGGGCCCTCTGTGTGCCCTCTTGGTAGAATGCAGCTCCTTGGGTAGAATGGGTGCTTCTGGGAAAAATGGAGTCCTTTGGGAAAAATGAAGTCTTCTAGGTGGGATAGAATCCCCTTGGGCAGAATGGGGTCTTCTGGGTAGAATGGATCTGTTAGGTAGAATGACATCCTCTGAGTAGAATGGACTCTCTGGGTAGAATGTAGTCCTTTGGCAAAAAAGGAGACCCCTGGCTAGAATGGATCCCTCTGGGTAGAATGGTGCCCACTGGGTAGAAGGGAGCCATCTGGTGGAAATTCTGTCTGAAAACAGAATGGGTGAGCCCTTTACCATTTTACCATTCTACCAGAGGTCTCATTCTGCTCAGGGAACTCCATTGTACTCAGCCCACTCTACCTGGAGAATTCCATTCCACTCAAAAGATGCCATTTACCCAAAGAGATACCTCCTACTCAGAAGACTCCATTCTACCCAGAGGCCTCCATTCTAACAGTGGACCTCTCTCGTGGAGCTTCTGTCTGACAACCATTATAGCCACAGTCTCCAGTGAGAAGTCTACAACAGACCACAGACAGAATAATTTGAAAGCCTCCAGTCACTGCTTGGTGTGATCTTGGGCAAGTTACTTCATCTTTCTGAGCATGAGTTTCCTTATCTACGAATTAAGACTAATGATACCTCTACTGTATTTATAAGAATTAGGTTAGCAACATATGCTCAGAGCCTAAAACAGTAAATGCTAGGTTGATGTGTGGATCCAAAGCAGTTGTAACCATTACTACCATGTCTATGACATTACTAGGTCTTTCTGTATCTTGACCTCCCACCTAGTTGAGCCCTGACATGACTTGCTAAGTTTGCTTATGGGAATCTATGAATTTACAGGCATGAGGAAAAATAGACAGCAAGTTTCAGATCTGTGTGCTAGGAGCTCTCTTCCTATCCCATAAGCCAGACACAATCCTAGGTATGGCAGAAAGTGACCCTGGAGACCTACTGGTCCACTTAGAAGGACTTCATGCCTCCAAGAACTCCTCCTCAGGGTGACTGGTTCATGCCTGAATGCAACCGCTAAGGATTCTGTTTTCTCTCACTAGAAATATGATCTCTGTTAAAGAAAAAATTCCCCAGGGGGTGATATAATGTCAGGCATTGGATGCCTGGGAAGGGTGCTGACTTGGGTGTGTGTGGGGGGATGAATGATGGTTGTTTGAATGTCAAAGCGTCACACGGTCATAAATTCTGAAAGCTGGGTCCTGAGTTTTGAGAATTGTCTCTAGGTCATACACACCCACATTCTTTCCCCCAGATTCATAATGGATTTTTTGGTTTACTTGAACTCTCTGGAACTGTAGGGGGAAAATCCTTAAACACCAACAGTATAAACAGAGTTGAGACTTGATGTTAGGAGTGTGCTTTGGTCCTGCTAACACAGGGAAGTTTGACCCTCCAGCTCACAATGTAGGGGTGAGGCCAAGTTGGTTTTTCTCAGTCCACCGACTGGCCAGGCTGGTGTGCCTTCCATGGAGCTTTGGCCCTGGCCCCAGGTGGTGTATCACAGTGACAGTCTTTGAGGTAAACGCTCGAATCCTCCCACGCTTGCTGGATGTTACAAACTCCAGAAAATCAGCACAGAAAGAAGAAAAGAATACTTGCAGGTTTGCTCTGGCATCAAGTCTGAGTTCCCCAGCACAGCTTACTTCCTTCCCTGCTGGAATGGAGATGAGATCAGAGCAGACAAAGAGAAGCCTTTCTGAAAGGTGTTTTATACGCAGCCCTCTGCTTGTCTATGTCTCCAGCCCCCAAATCCAGCACACAGATGTGTGCAGAACATACAGAATTCCCCAGGAGTGGCTCTAGGTATTGCAGCAGTCACTGACTCCACAGGAGTTCTTGAGAATTTGCTACCTGCCTGGCGCTGTGAACCATGCACTTGTGCCTGCCCTGTGGTGTGTGATGGCAGTGAGGAGAGGATTGGGGTGTAAAAACATGTTTAAAAGACAGGCTAAGAGTCCCAGGCTTTGGGGACCTCTCATGGCGGTGGGGTGCACAGCTGGAGAAGCCCATGAAATGGCAGGAGACTAATACACAAACCTGTGGGGTGGAGAGGCTACCCAGAAAGCAAGATGCTCCCTGCACTGTCAGAGTGCTTCTTAGCAAAGGGACTGGCCTGCACAGCCAGGCACAATACCAAGGGCCTCTTCAGGCAAGGAAAGTGTGGACAGAATCAGGTGGAGATGGGATGGAGGTGCCAGGATGGGAGAGTCCCTGGCTGAGGCCAGAATCAGGCCGGCCTGCAGGGCCAGGACACTGAATCCCAGGTGGGGCAGTTTGGCCCTGACATGTTAGATGAGGGTAAAGTGAGCCAGATTGTTCACTAGGTATTTATTATGGGTTCCCTCAGTGCCAGGCACACACTGTCTAACGGGATAAAAGGGATTAGGAATGCCAGTGGGCCGGAGGGACCGCCTATGTCAGGATGGAGGCGCTTGCGTCTAGATCCACAGTATGGAACGACAACAGGTGTCTCAGAGTAACTACCCGAACCTTGCTGGTGACTGAGAATGAAGATGAGAAACTAAGAGATTTTTTTGCCCCAAAGGATGAATCAGCAGGTCTTAGCTGAGGATGTGTCTTTCTCTGTACTGTTCTCCTGAGCTGCAAAGCAAAGCCTCCCTAGCTGACGGGTAGCAGCTCCAGGCCGCCAAGTCTGCTATCTTGTGTGCTCCACTCCATGTGCAGCGGCATCACCACACTCTAGACCCGGGAGCTCAGGGCAGTGCTGGCCGATGCTGACTCTGAATGTCCACTGGAACCCCACAAGCAGTTTAGAGACTCAGCTTCTCTTGGCCTGCAGGAACTGTGTGTGCAGGAGCTTGGTTTTTGTGTGTCTGGAGAACAGAGGGAAAGAGGTTGGACCCAGAGGAACCCAGAACGAAGTTGTCTTTTGTTCACTGAACCAATGCTTGGGAAGGATCAAGCTCTGGCAAAGCACAGGCAACTCTATGTAGCTCATGAACTAAGTCTCTGGGTGCTGAAGACCCTAGGGACATTTTTCTTAAGCTCAAAGCCCTCCTCCTTTAGTCTTATGTGTGTCCCTAGCTTCTAGTCTTGGCTCTTTAAATAGACATATGGGTTAAGGAAGGAATAAATGAACAGGGGTGGCTGAGGGCTGGAGGACTCAGAAACACCTCCCGAGAACATGGGCTATGATTAGCACAGAGTGCTACCAAGAGGTAGATGCATGAGATGAAGTTTCTCCAGGTACAATAGGGCCTTGGAAGCAGAGAGGTGGGGATAACTTTGGCCCCTGAAGAGGACAGGGAGAGCTGCCTGATGAATCCTGACTGCTATCTATGACTTCATGTATTCATGTATGTGGTCCACGTCTTATCTGATCTCCCTTATAAGCAAGCCATTGTACCCCCAAGTGGTGGCAGACACTAATGTTTAATCTACCACGGTTTGAGGTTTAGTTCATTGTTAATTTCAACATTCCCTGAAGGTAATGCTCAGAATTTGGGGACGATAGTGTCTCCTGTTCTTTTCTGCCTTTTTTGAGCTGGTGCCAGGGGTGTGGTTGCTGGCAGTGGGGGGCTTGCTTGGCTGGAGGATGGCACCGGAAGGAGGTATTCACATTGTGCTCAGGGCCCTCTGACTGGGTCGTGCTGCTGGCCCCTGGTGACAGGCCAGTGGCAGGTGTCTCTCTCTGGGTTTGGTCACAGTCCACCGCCCCTCCTAGCTGGCTTGCTGCTCCTGCCCCTCGCAGGCATGGCCCCGTGTCTCCTCCTGTCTCTTCGCTATGGCAGGTGGGTTGGAAGCCGGCCCAGCAGCCTTCTCTGTCTCTGGTGAGGCTGACTGGGTGCTGTGATGACTTCCGGGTCCTGTCCGTGTCACTGAACCGCAGGAGACTCTGGCGCTTAGCTGAGGCCGAGTGAGTCTGCGAGGAGGTGGCTGTCCCCAGGTGTGTGCTGGGAGTCCTCTCCACAGCATGCTGCCCACTGGACAGGGCAAACCAAAGCAAAGACACGGCCTCCTCCGACCCAGCCTCGCTTCCCTTCCCTATCTCTGCGCCTTTCGTCGGCTTCTTTCCCATCACCTCTGGCTCCTCTGCCAAAGCCCTGTCTTCCTGCCCAGGGCTTAGTGGTCATGGCTAAAGTGCTGACACCCTCCGCCTCCGGGAGGGTTCCCTGAACTGAGATTCTAGGCTTCATTCTGGCTGAATGAAAAGCAGTATCAAGACAGCTTCACTTGTCTGGATGCAAATTCTTGTTTTTAACCAACAGCTGACTCTTAAGATGAATGAATTCCTTGGGCTCCTGGAAAAGTCTTTCTTTTTTTTTAAAGGAAGCAAAAAGAAAAGAACAGCCCATTAGAGCACGTCGCAGGTGTTTCACTAGTTTCAGTCTTCAAAAGTGCCCTGTGCCAGCGCACAGATGATGGAGCCGACGTACGGAGGAGGCGGGAGGCTGGCTGGAGGCCCCACAGTGCCCGCAGCAGGCTGGGGCTGAGGCCCAGGTCTCCGCTTCCAGACCTCTGGTTCCTGCTTCTTCATCACGGTGTGCTAGGCGAGGATGCAGCCCGAGGCTGAGATGAGGCAGGAGAGCAGGGCTGGCGGGCAGGCGGAGAAAGTGAGATGGAGGGAGCACCTGTGGGGAGACAGCGGGACAGGAGCGGGGTTCAAGGAGAGTTCCCAGAGCACGGCTCAGGGGGTTTCCTGGAGTCCCAGAAGGAGCAGCTGTCCGCTGAAGTTCTCAGTAGACGGGGCTTGCGGCTCTCCCAAGTCTGCTGAGGAGCCTGTCAGGAAACCCACAGCGGTCTGAGGCCCAGCCCTCAGCCTCTTCCTCGATCAGCGAAGGTGCGCGCGTGTGTGTGCGTGCGCCCTTGTGCCGTGTGCCGCTCCTCCGGTGCCCGGGGTGACCCGTTCTGCCCAAGTGTTGCTCCCTGGCACCTGCGTGTCGTGGACACAGGCACGGTATAAATGCTGAGCCTGCCCCTGGGGTAGGTAGATGTCGGCTTCTGCTGTCACTCCGGTGCCCGTCCTGAACACATGCACACCTCCCGGAAGGGGTAAACGTCGTTGTCGGGTCATCTTTTATTTTTGCGATTTACTCTCAATCTTGGTAGCAGAATATTGTGTTTTGTGTTTTTATTGTTGTTTTATTTCTTTTCGGTGTTATTGATTTCTTTTTTTTTTCCAGAAGGACTTTATGGTTCCTTATTTTAATTTCCTGAATTCATATTCAGAAAATGGGATGCTTTATTTCCTATTGCTCTTCCAAAATAACAACAGTAACCATCATTTGTCTAGCACTTTTGGGTGAATTATCTCATAAAATTTCATTAGCCCTGGACCAAGATGCAAGGGATCTCAAATCCTGCGCTGACTCCATCATCCGCTTACTGTGTGACCTTCGGCAAACGGCTTGGCCTCTCTGAGTCCTGGCTGTTTCACTTGTACAATGGTCATGAGGACAGATCTGTTCTTTCCAGCACGAAGGCTGTGCACAGAGTGAATGGGATAATTTATATGAAAACTTGAGGTCGGTATTGATTTTTAGATGAGATATTTGAAGCACAGGAAAGCTAAGTGGGCTGCTCCAGTGTAGGTTGTAAGCAGCGGAGGCCATACATAAAGCCGGGGCTCCTGACGATAGGTGATCTGTCTGTGACCCACAGCTCTGAGGGATGCCTCGGAGATGGACCGGTGACAGGACAGCCCGTATGACAAAACACAGAGACACGATCTATGGATACTAATTAGCCACCCTTCCCGGGACATCACTGCGTGGACTCGCTGTGTGACCCCGCAGCGCACACGGCCACCATTATCACTATCACTTACTGGAGATTCAGTCCTTCAAGGTCCGAGATCACATGGCCACACAGGCTGACGGCAGGGCCCGGGCCACGAGCCAGCAGCCCGATCTGCCTAAGGCCGTGGCTGCTTCAGAGCGACGCACATCCGGGCAGGCCTCCACCCGGGTCAGCTCTAGGGCAGGTTGGAGCCCAACCTGGCGCCTTTAAAAGGAGAGGTGTGGTTATTCCCAGGTGATCTAGACGCTGGCATCCAGGGCCCACATTTGGGGAGCAGGACCTTAGACAGCCCACAGGACGGCGGAAGCTGGTTCCTCTGCCTGCGCCTCACCTGCCTTCAGCAGGACAGACCTGGGTCTGGGCCCTGGAAGCCCCACAGGCCCAGCCCCGGCTCTGCAGCAGGGGCAGGTGCGCGGAGACCTGGGCGTCCTCCCTGGCCCCGGAGTCTCGGGGCCGCACGGGCCGAGACAGCCCAGCGCCCTGCAGACCAGCAAACGAGCAGCCCGGCGGGGAGGCTGCGCCCAGCCCGGCCGCCCAGACAGCCCTTCTTTCAGCTGTTGTTTTCTTCGCTGCCGCCTTCTCATCGCCTTGTACTGACAATAGTCGTAAATAACCGCAGTGCTGTAGAGAAATCATTTTAACAGCGGAGAGTCAAATAAATACATTAGACCTGACAGCTTAACTACGCGGAGTCCATTTGTATGTGCTGGCCACCGCTCCGGCCGGGCGTGCGCGCGGCGGCCACGAGGGGGCGCGCGAGGCCCGCGTTGCGCGAGGCCGGGCGGCGCCGGCCGCGACCCCGGGGCGAGTTAGGGTACGAGGGCGCCCACCCCCGCGCCCCTGCCCCGCCCTGCGCACTCGCGGGTCTCGGTTTGATCGCGGCTGCACCTGGGGCCGGGGCGCTAAGGGCCATGCTTTCCGCGTCACCCTGGCCCCGGCAAGACAGATGTCTGCGCAGGGCCCCCGGCGGGCCGCGGAGCCCCGCGTCTCCCCGCCCCGACGCTTAGCCCCGGCGGCCTTGCCCGGCTAACCCGACCCCTCCGCGGTGGAGGCGCCGAGCCCGGTCCCTGGTTCCCGGGGGTGCTTGTCCGGCCTTCCCCTCCGCGTCGGCTTCTCGTGGCGGAGCGGCCGGGTGTCTGCGGCCTCTTCGCCGGGCGCCCGCGCAGGGTCACCGAGGAAAGCCGAGCCCGGTGGGCTGAGGGGCAGGCCCGGTCCCCTCCTCCGCCGGAGCGCTCGGAGGGCCGGGCTCCCGGGGACAGTAAACTTGACCGCGTGCTCCGATGCCGGTCGGAGGGTTTTGATTTTCCTCTGCGGACTCCCTAGACCTGGGTCTTACTCCCCGGTAAAACCCGAGAACCCGCCAGGGTGTCGGCTCACCCGGGCCCTGCTGTCAGTCGCTTGCTTAAAACCGATGCGAGTCAAGCATGTTTAGCACCTGTCTTTGAGTGAAGTCATGAGGTGACCATTTCTGGTTCTCTAAAGGGAGTTTACACTGCAGCGGGTCAGATAAAAGGAAATGTCTTCGGACAATACAGTTATTAGATGCTGTAATGAATTCACACGTAACTATCGTCCTTCTCTTGGGGGCAGATTGGACACTGGTGTGACTGGCTCTTCAGGGCCCTCCTTTCTCTCTTGCTTTGAGAGGACCTACAGAGCCATCTGCTTGGCACTGTGGATGTTGTGTATGTGTCTGGAGGGTTTGACCGCCTATGTATGAGCTAAAGCAGAGCAGCCACACTAGAGCTTCCCTGTCGCCATGCCGGGGACAGGACACTGGCTAAGGAGGTGGCACCTGACCTGGGCTGTTCCGAGCAGGGCAATGTCCCATGGCCACAGCAGGTTGCTCTGCCATGGGTGCCTGATGCTCGGTGTTGCAGTGAGTTTGTCCCTGGGCGTCTGGCATGGAAATTGGTGAGAAGTCCGTCTTCCCGTGGGTTCTGGACCGTGAGATCCAGAGTGGAGACGTTCTTGACAGCCATGTTTCTGGTCTTACAGATGAGAACACACAAGAGACCTGGGTCACACATGCGCTGACCATGCGGGAGGGGGAATGCAAGAGAAGAGCGAAATCTATGCTAATTACTGAGTTATTGACACTGCAAGTCCCTGCTTCTGGTTGTGTTTGTAGCCTCACTTTGTCTCTGCTCTTGAGCTCCATGAGATATATTACTACTACTACAGTTTCCCTTGAGTCCCACCCCTAGCCCCCATAAAACCCAAACTCCAGGAAAGTTATGTAAGGTGAAATCAAAGGACATAGCTAATTGTTGCACATGAAGCAGCAGCTATCAGTGCGACCCTAATCACCTTCCCAACTCTGGCTTCCAGTGGGCTTTATCAGGAGTTCTCACTGCCAGGAACAGGCGCCGTGGACCTCCCTTGGCGCTATATGCCTTCTGCAGGACTCTATCTCCCTCACTCTCTCACAAGATGTCCCTGTTCCTCCAAAGCTGTCCCAACAGTCAGGGCAGAGGGCAGAGTTACTGGTGCCCAGAGGATTTGGCCCTTCGCTCAGTCCTGTCAGAGCATGCTCCAGTCATCCTCATTTCTACAATGCCTGGCACTCAGGGGCACAGAAGCAGTATTTGTGCAGGGTGCGTGAGGCTTGAAGGCCTTCCCAGAAGCAAGGAGGACATCTCAAAAGTCGGTGCGGCCGACAGCTCCCCAAGGCTGGACGGTGACATCACAAAGAAGAATTTGTCACACCACAGGGTGAACATACCCTGGAGAATCTTTCCGTCTTTGTCCTGTCTTGTTTAACTCTCACCCTTATTATAGTTTAGATCTAAAATCTCCCCCGGAGTCTCATGTTTGGAAGGTGATTGGAGGTGGGGGCACCATGGTCATTGATGGGTTCATCCATGGATGAGTTCAGAAGCTGATTGTGCTGGTAGAAGGTGGGACCTGACTTGGCAGGGCACATTCCTGACCCCACCTCCTCCCTTCTCTTTCTGCTTCCCGGCTACCATAGTGTGAGCAGCGTTCCTCTGCCAGGCCCTTCTACCATGTGATTTCTGTCTTGGAGGCAGCTGACCATGGACTGAACCCTGTCAAACTGAGTCAAAATAAAATCTCCTTTAAATTTCAGATGTCAGATATTTTGTCCTATGATGGAGAAGTTGACTAACACAACTTCTTTCCACAACATATAGTGAAATCTCTCTGTCTCTCTCTGTCTCTCTCTCTCTCTCTCTCTCTCTCCCCCTTCCTCCTGGCCACTTTCTTCTTATTGCTTCAGCCCCCTTCTGTTGTTTGGCCCTGGCTCATACCTCAGTGGCTTCCGAACTGTTCAAACTATTGCTCTCAAAGCCTCCTCCTAGCTCTCCTTGCCAGAGGCAGAAGAGAAAATAAAAAAGAATAAAGGAGGGAGAGGAGAGAGGATGTGAGAGAAAAAGTAATGTCCAATTTCAACATTTTGTTCTTTGCCATCGAAAGTTCCGGAGGCAGCAACTGTATAATTTGTATGTTTTGTATCATGTCTGCTTCCTTGTGGGAGTTTCATAAATTGATGATGATAACACAGCACATTTCTTTTAAGTCCTTAGACATTCAGTCTTTATTGCTTTATAAAGTCTGCTCGGGGCACTGACGAAATGAAACCAGTGAGATTTTGAACCGTCCATTTGGCAAATTCCATCACAGAAGCTGTGCCTGCTATGCCCCTGCATTCTGAAGTAACAAGTCATGTTGCTCAAGAGCCCTGAGGCCAGCACTGGGAGGTCCAGGACAAAGGGTGGTCTGGGAGATGAAGCAGGGTCATCTCAGGCGCTGCTGCAGAGAAAGGAATTCCCTTAAGGATTATTCTAGGAACGCAGTCATGGCTTTCTAAAACCGCCCACTGCAATTAAGATATTTTGAGAATTATGCAAAATCCATTTTCCTCCAGGACTATAATAAATGTACATAATATATAAATAGCAGGGTTTCGTGTGGAAGTCATAACATTCACCTGCTCTATGTAATTATTGGAGTACAATGATTTTTCCCCACAGCCGAATACTGCACTAATAGGAATATTACCCTGATGGACAAACTCATTCTCTTAGCCACTGTGTTTTTGGCTTTTATGTTGGTTTTGTGAAGTACAAATGCATGTTGTTTGTAGTTTGCTCTAGAAAACAATGAATTCTGCAGTCTATCATTACCTGCTTATTCAGGGGCAAGCTCTGAACTTCAAACCAGGGGAGAAACCTCCTATTGTTAATAAAGGCAATCCGACTTTTTCAGGCTGAGTTAGAAACCTATGAGACAGATGAAAATAATTTCAGACAAGTGGATTTTCAGTTCTTTTACCTACCTTCAATCCTCCCACAGTAACACCCCCAACACACATGCTCCCACATATACACCATTTGTTCTCTTCCTAAACGAAGTAATTTATTCCTCAAGTGCAAGGGTGACTTAACTCATGCTGGGTGTATGCAAATGACAAGATGTGGCTGGTTGCTTTTTGTGAGGGGAGAAAAGGCTGGACTCCTGCGGTGTGAACCAAACATGGAAATGCTGAGCCCGCGGCGGCCAGAAGAATACTTTGGCCTTTCAGCTGCGGCTCCCCATGGTGGAGTGGCTTTGGGTCCACAGAAGCTGAGTTAAAGCGCTGACTATCACTTGTTGAATTCCTTAAAATGCTGCCGTTGCCTCCAAGATGGTGTGCAGCAACTGTTTTCAGAGAGAGTGGGTGCAGATGGATCAGCAGGGCGTCATGTACGCATTGTTCATCAGGGTAATGATGCTGCATTATGGCTGGGCTTGGTGTGTGTGTACATTCACTTGTCAAATAAGATCCTGCATGCAAAAGAGCTTTACCCACCCTACAGTGCCTTGTAAACTACAAAATGCTGTAGACACACGGCTTTGCCATTATCAGGGCTGTGATTATGAATCCCTGAAGGGCAGACATTACAGCAGGCAGACCTGGAATGCCCTCAGACGGAGCAAGCTGGGCTTGAAATCAGAAATGAGCTTGAGATTTACCGATTTTATTATCGGGAATAAATGCTTGGAGACAGAGGGGGATCCTTTATGACTGCAGTTAATAGCTTACTTGGAAAAGGCATGTCGTGTTGCCTGCCATCTAGCGGCGGGATAATAGATTTGCAACTCCCTGCAGTCCTGGGAAATGACTGAGGGATTGTGTGAGGACTGGCGAGGAGTAGGGGAGCTGTCGGTGGCGCGTCTGGTGCCGGAGTGAGAGAGCGACTCTCAACCTCGCCTCGTCCAGCCCAGGGCCTGACCTCAGGCGCCGCCACAGCTGTAACCCGTATCTCCACGGCGTGAATCACGAGAGCCCTGTGGGCGCTGAGACATTAAGTGAGAATAATAGCAGAAACTGCCGAGATGGTGACGGTAGCATTAAGAAGCACAAACAGCTCTCATGGCAGTACCAGCCGGCCTCCCCTGCTCGCTTCTGAGCTCTGATTAGTCAACCTACAAAGGGTTGGAGAGGGAGAAAGAGGTGCCCAGGAGGCTGTGAACAGAATGCAAAAGCCTCCCTCCGTAACACCTCCTTCCAGAGAGGGCAGAATTTCTACTCTGCCTTTGGGGCACCGGCAGCTCCTGCGACAGGGCACCACCTTCAGGGACGTCTCTGTCCGCATCTGTGTTGGCTGCAGGCTCCGGGCCCTGCTGGCCACTGATGGTCAGACACCGCCTTAGGAGTCTGGGTGGTTATTTTTGGTGCAGTAAGAAGTGAATATTTGGTCTTTGTTCCTGGTTCTGGCACAGAACTCGTAAAACTCTTGTAATTTCCAGAGCTAGAAGCGTGCTAGGCAGTCTTCTGTCATTTGTAACAAACCTCTTATGATGGTGGCTGGCATGATGCCAACGCGTGGAGGTGACTATCCTGAATGGGGCTGGTGACCAGAGGACCCAACGCGGCACTCCCACGAGGTCTAGAGCTGCCAGGCTCGCCCCTGGAGGAGGAGTGCTGTTCTCCAGCCATTGCTTCCATCCGTGGTCCCTGCCAGGGAACCTCCACAAGCCGCCAGCTGACTGTTCAGGGACTCTTAGGCTGCCCACGCCTCTGTGTGCTGGGGGAGTGCAGTCCCACCCTACTGAGACAGAGGCTCCCGTGTTTGGGACCTGCTGGAATTCACCCACTTTGTTTGCCTGTTCATTTGTACTCTTTATAATAGCTTTGTTATTTTATTTTATCCACTTTATTTTATTTTGGGGACAGGATCTCTCTGTGTAGTCAAGTTGGCCTGTAACTTGCTGGCTTTGAACTCAAGATCCTCCTGCCTCAACTTCCTAAGTGCTAGGATTCCAGGTGTGCCAGCCAGTGTATTTCCTTGGGTGTTGGGAGCCATTTTAGCAATTTGTCAAATCTGAGGAGGAGCTTGTGGGACGGCCTTCTTTGTCTGGTTGAGTAAAGCACAGGTAGCACCCTTGGGCTTGCCGTTGGCATCCCATGTGGGGCAGCTGCAAGGAACTGAACCCTAAGGAGAGGAGCCTCCTCACTCCTGGTGGTGTCCAGGGTTGGTGGCTGAACAGCACCCATCTGGGTCAGAGCACAGAGAGCGGCGTGGAGAGAGCAGCCCCTGTGCGGATGTTGGAAGCGTTGCGAATCAAAGCAGCTCAGCAGTGAAAGACAAAGGAACAAAAGCAGATGCGGCATCTGCTTAAATGTTGGAGCCTTTGTTAGCATTAATAATTTAAGAGATTCGAAGGCACTGGTGAGCACTAACACTTGGGAGCACTGCTGTGTCCTGGGCCATCCCCAGGCACCACCTCAGGTGCGGCGAGGGGCGGTGCCTCGGTCGGTCAGCAGAGCTCCTGTGCCCACTTTACAGCTTGAGAAACAGAGGACGGAAGGTTGGGAAACAAGACCACGCTGTGCACACTGAGGTTTCCACACCTTGGGGACTCTGTCTCTCTGGTATCAACCATCAAATATCAGAATTTTACAGTTGCTCATTCCAAGACTGAAATTTTGCTATGGGGTGGCTCCCAAACCCTAACCCTTTCTCATTGGTTGTATCAAAATCATTTAAAAAACCAAGCCAAACCAAAATCAAAATCAACCAAAACAAGCAAAAAAAAAAAAAAGTTACGAGACCCTCCCAACATTCTGCACTGCATGTTCCTAGGAAAAGCACCCCACCTGTTCCTGAAGCCCAGCCCTGTGTGGTATCTGCCCCTGGCTTCTGCATGCCTCCTGTGAGGAGAGGAGGAAGAGAGGGCTTGGGCAGGGAGGAGAGGGAGCAGATCTGGTCTCCTGGAAGCCTGGAGGAGGAGCCCGATGAGTCCTGCTTTGTCCAGGGCCCGGTGGTCAGAAACTACCACGTTCCCTTTTATTAAGGGGCACAGAAAGTGGACATCCATTTTTTTCATTTTCAAAAAGTTAAAACATCAAAAGGTGATGCACACAGAGCCAGCACTTGCTCCTTTGTGTGTGTGTGTGTGTGTGTGTGTGTGTGTGTGTGTGTGTGTGTGCCTGTCTGTCTGTCTTCACTCCCCCCAGCCCCAATCAACATGATTACTGTTTAGGCCAAAGTTTAGCGAAACCTTAAGGGACAGCTTCTATGCATCCCTGACATGTGGCAGGGAGAGAGCATCCCAGGAAGTGGTTTCACTGATCTTCCAGTCCCTGGGAACTGCAGGGAAAGGTAGGGGTCAGCAGGAGATGCCCGTGGGCCCATAAAGAGGGCTGCTGTCTGCAGGGCAGATGGAACCACGGTGCTATCCCAGAGAAGGACCCCATGCATGGGGTGCCTCAGGGCTGAGGAGCCACTCTTCCCATGGAGCATGATCCCCTACCGCATCTCCTCAAGGCCCAGAAATGACTGGCGCCTTCATCTCTGCGCTTCTGGGTGTGAACTCACCATTATTGGAGGAGCATGGTGTCTTTGTGTAGCTATAGTCTTTGCTTCTCATGAAAGTGAAAACGTTTATCTGGCCAAATGAAGCCACTACAGACTGTTCTCAAAGCAAATGTCCTTTAGCTATTTTGTGTCTGATGTTTGTCTTCCTGTGTATTCTCTCTTATCTGGGGACTTTGTAGATTTTCTAAAAAATCAATATGAGAGCCGAAAAGGAAGTTAACACAAGCTAGCCATATAAGCTACACTAAATAGGCAGCAGGAGAGGAGGAAGTGGGAATGGGGAGAGAGAAGACCCCACTGTCAGTGAAAATCTGTGTGCTTCGCCTTGTGTTAGGTGCTAAGGGAATACAAAAAAATAAAGGCCAAGTTCTCGCGGATGTCACACATATTCGACCAGTCCACGCACCAAAAGGCCCAAAGCATGGACTCTAATAAAAGAACCTGTGTTTAAATCTTAGCCCTGCTCTTCAATTACTGATGCCAAGTTACTTTTATACTCCAGATCTTAGTTTTCTCTTTGATAAACTGAGGCAAGAAATATCTTTCATGCTGGTGATGTAGCTCAGTGGCAGAGCACTTGCCTATCATGCACAAGGCTTTGTTTTTAATCCCTAGCAGCACAAAAAACAAAACAACCAGACAAAAGGGAAATATGTTTCTTGTTCACGAGAGTAAGGTGCAGTTACATGGAGCCCACCAGCACATCCAACAGGACAAGCTCAAATAAACAATACAGCAAAAGGATCAGCACAATTTGACTTTATGGAAGTAAAACTTGTGCATGTAATAAAACATTACAGATAAGTCCAAAAATAACAATGAACTTGTAGGCTATTCTCAATTGGCTTCACAAGGCTTATTTCCCACATAAATAAATATATATCTTGGGCCAGGTATATACCTCAGCAGCATAAAAGTATGCCTGCCAAGCCTGAGGTCATGAGTTTGATTCCCAGTACCAAAACAAAACAAAACAAAACAGAAAATAAATAAATATATATCTATATATCTCCTACCATTTAATAATAAAGTCATAATTTATCTTTAGGTAGCTCAGCTCAGTACAAAACTCTATAGGATATGAACAGGTAATTCACACACATACACACAATGAAAAAGGAAAATAAAAAGAAAGAAATACAAATGGCTACCTAAAACATAGGGAAAAAATATTCAATTTTCTTCATAATAAGATAAATCCAAATTTAAACTGACATTTCTTTCAAATACTGTGACAAAATTTCAGGATATGTTGAACTGGTACAATATGGTAAGTATCTTCAATGGTGTTGGTAAACAAAAATATATCAAAATTACAAATATACCATATTTCCCTGAAAATAAGACCTAACTAAAATATAAGCCCTAGTGTGATTTTTGTCAGGATACTTGTAATATAAGCCCTGCCCCCAAAATAGGCCTCAGTGAAGATCATAAGCCTTACAGATGCATCTAGTAGATCCACTGCAACACATGACAGGTGTATCCAATTATGAAATAATAATGTTTATGTATAATTATATATAAATAAATCACACCGTTGACATTAACACTTAACATACACAATAATATAAATTATGATTAAGTATTTGTAAACACCCAAGGGAGCACCTCTGGAGGAGGGGTGAGTGCCTGTGTAAGCAGATGATCTTGAGACTTACTGCCAAATGACCAACTGGAGGACAGATGCAACACAAACATGCACCCCTTGTAGTGAACAGGTGTATCTAATGTGGATCTTAGCAATTCCATATAGCATGTGTTGTAATGAACATATTTTATGCCCTCATGTAAAATAAAAGAACATTTTCTGAATTTTGTGCCTACAATTTTTCATCACTTTTGTGTGGGTCATCATTTTAACCATCATTGTTGCAACTCTTGTCTTTGTCTTAGTTACTTTTCTTGTTGCTGAGACAAAATAGCCAACACCCTTGGAAGGTTAAAGAAGGAGAAAAGTTCACTGTGGCTCACAGTTTGTAGAGATTTCAGTCCATAGTCACCAGCTCTAAGGCAGAGGTGCATGGCAGAGGGACATGGCAGAGGAGAAACAGTTCATGGTGGGCAGAAGGCCACAAAGCAGTGAAACAGTGAGGAAGCAGCAAGTGACGAGCAAGAGAAGCCCTCCTTTTGTCCCTTATATCCTGTCCAGGCTACCCACCCTCAGGGCAGGTAGCACTCATACCCAGAACTATGCTGAACCTATCCGTGGACTAAGTTAGTAATCACACACACTTACTCCCAGCACCACACACTCCAGATCCAGCCACCTCTGAAAAGCCCACCTATGACCACATGAGGCTTTGGGGAGACATCTAGACACAAGTTATAACTGTTTTCAGTAAACACTTTATCCAGTGGAAACTGTGAATCCCAACCTTTAAGAAATCATGCTGGGTAAAGAAATCAGCAGATAAAATCATTGCCAGCTCTGTTCCTAATGTACTATAAGCAGGCTGCATGGACAGGAAGTGCTCATGAAGGAGAGCTCTGCTGCTGGACATGAGAGACTGGGACCAAATGTTCTACAGGAAATGCAATTGCAAGAAATTGAAGCCTGAATCTGGGGTTTGGAGAGTTATGATGGTGTTCCAGAAGAAGATGACATGACTGTATTTGAATAAATGTAGATTTGTGTACATGAATGAATGTAGATTGTTGCACATAAAAAATAAGATCTACCTGAAAATGAGCCATGTTGTACCTTCTGGAGGTAATTAATATAAGACCTCAGGTGCACTTGTAGAAATTTACTTGATTCTTGTATTCACACTAATGACACATTCGGGTAGCAATATGCTTCATAACAGAGACTGGAAATAATCAGAATACCCTTTAGTGGGTGACTCCTTAAGCAAATTGTGGTCCATCTGTATTATGTGATACAATGTCTACACAAATAGATTATTCAGGATTTAGAACTATTCCTAAGACAGATTAAGTAATAACATCAAGGGTATGCTCGTGTATACAAATATACAAAAACATTCAGAAAAAATCCAGAAATTTTGCCAAACAAAACTTGACTTTATCGTTGCTGAATCCATGAAACTGAAATGATGTGTGGACAGCCCACTCTGGCCTCTGCCCACTCACACACACCCACTCTCTCTCCAGCATACATGGCTTGAGTGGTTTGTAGGTGCCTTGTTTGTGAACTATGCAGTTAGGCGTGAGATGTTGGGATTATTGTCTCCAAGGAGAAGTATGGGATGGTTAGCAAAAAGGGTTGGAAAAAGACACTTTTGTCATATGTATACTTTCTGGATTTTCCAGTGTCAAATACATATTGTATTTTCCTTTCTGGAAGACTTTTCATGAATGTTGTGGCACTATGTGCTCATCACTTTGAGAGAAGGATTAATGGAGAACTAATTCATACCAGATATTATTCCCGTGCTGGACGATGGGTCATTATATCTAAGATGTATATGCACTTGCAATGTACCAGACCTTGTTCAAAATGTTGCTGGTATTAATTGCTTGTATTAATTCAACTTTTCCACAGCCTTATGAACATGTGCTGTTATCATTCTTCCTAAACAGAGACAGATGCTGACTCACCAAAGCCAACAGAGAGCAAGTGGCTGAGCTTGGCTTTGAAGTAAAGTGATCTGTCTCTAGAGGCTGTGCTCTTAGATGGTACCAGACAGGCTATGTAATTTGAAAAGCCTAGTGACAAATGAAAATCTGAAGTCCCTAGTTAAAACTATATATATATATATATATATATATAGAATTTCAAGACGGCAAGAGCAGAGTACAAAGCCAAGTGTTGGGTCCTTCTGAGTATGGGGATCTGGACAGTGCTAGGGTTCACACACAGGCAGCATGGTCAGCATTTCACTGCCTCTCAGGTGCAGGTGGCCTTGCCCATCAGAATGGTTCAGCCAACACTCCAGTTAGACAAAGCAGTGTGCCAGCCAACTGTGCTGCTGCTGGGACTTCACACCAGTCACTCACAGCTGAGAGGAGCTGAGGTTTAATTTGCTCAGTTTCAGCCTGTGGCAACCTGGCACCAGCACAGAAATATCATGGCAAAAGGGTGTGGAGGAACAGAACTTTTCAG
The DNA here is from genome assembly GCF_000276665.1 of Chinchilla lanigera. NCBI lineage: Eukaryota > Metazoa > Chordata > Mammalia > Rodentia > Chinchillidae > Chinchilla > Chinchilla lanigera. Next base: position 3,018,107 of record NW_004955489.1, read on the forward strand.
TTCACAGCAGCTGGGAAGCAGAGGACAGGAACAGTGCCAGAGAGAAACAGTTGAGGGGCCAGGTATAGTATCCAAGGCCATGTATTTATGACCACCGAGACACACCCAGGAGAGTGCTCTGCTAATATACTCTGTATTTGTTAATCCAATGAAGTTGATGTATCAGGATTAAAAGTCACACACAGGTGAGAAATAGAATGAGTTTTAAATCAAAGATTGTGTTAGTCAACTTTCCATCCTTGTGACAAATACTTGATAATAACAACTTTAAGGAGGAAACCTTTATTTTGACTCACAGTTTCGGAGGTTTCAGTCCATGGTTGGCTAGCTGCATTGTCATCAGTCCATAGTGAGGCAGAACCATCGTGGCAGACGAAAGCTGCTCATCTCACGGCAGCCAGGAAGAAGAGAGGGAAAGATTTCAAATTATTTTCTTATCAATGAAGTTAGAGCTGCAAGGATTCAATCATCTACCAGAAGCTCTACTTCTGAATACTTCAATTGTTAGGAGACATTTCAGGCCAGTTCATCCTGCGGTTATGAATTAGTTATGCTTGACTTGCTTGGGGTGCATTGAGTGAAGAGGAACTATCTTAGACCACATATAAAATGTACAACATGATTAATGTATATAAGAAAACTTCCTTTAAAATTTTTAAAATTTTAACACGGATGTGTCCAACCCCAGTGAAAAGTCAGTGATTTCAGCAAGAGCAGTCTGTAAGGCTTGGTTACACCATTATGGCAGAATTTTCTTTGACTATCTAGAAAGATCTTTGCTTTTTAAAACCTTCTTTGCCTCCATCTTCTTTTCCTTGTTTTTCAAAGCTGCTCATCTAGGTCACCTGTATACCCAGTGTTTTCTGAAATGCAAGGCAATGTTTTGCTTGATACCATCTTAAGAACTAAAGGATTTGTTCCCAGAATAATAGGTTCTATTAAACTGTAGATATATCTGCTAAGGAAAGTGTGTAATCTCTGCATGTAAAGAAAGTGTTGTTTTGTTTGTGTGTGTCTTGGGGTAGAAAGAAGAAATTCAGGCAAGTGATTACAGAATGCTAAATTCATTCAGTGTTTTAGAAGGGCACACTTAGAAATTGTGAAACTGAGATAGTGATATTTAAAAAAAATTGCTTTTGTCTTAAATTTGCCTTAGATAAGATGCATTTAGAATACAATGCTTCTCATTAAAGGGATGAAATTTAGGCTCTTCTTCCTGCCTTTAGATTAACTTTTTGGATCTACTTCCTGAGGGAAGAGCAGGCAACCCATGACCCTGCCACCATTACAGTCTGGGTCTCCTCCCTGTGTGAGCCTGGTGCAGACAGGAGATCCTCACTCAGAAGGTCCATGACTGCTAGCACTGGGGTTTTCATTTAGGGCCTCCCTGTGCATGCCCTGTGCCATCTGAGGTACTAGAGCAGATAGTCCATGAAGTGCTGGCACCATGGTTTGCCTCTGGGCTTTACTTGTGACCTGATCTCCCAGAGGTCACAGACACGGGTGGTCCCTGACCACTGCCAGTGTAGCCTGCATCTGGTTCCTGTGCATGCCCTGAGCTGCCTGGAGACATGGAATCAGGAGGTCCATGAACTGTTGACCCTGCGATTTGTGTCTCAGTTATGCCTGCACTCTGAAATGCCTGGGGACACAGGAACACTGGTCCTTGATTGTGCCAACACTGCAGGCTGCTTCTGGGTTATATGTGTGCCCTGAGCTGCAAAGAGACACTGGATCAGACAGTCTGCCATTGGCTGACATCACAGCTCACATCTGAGACCTGGGAGAATTAGGTACATTTCACTACCTGCTGGAAGACCCCAGAATAAGCAGCACATCTCAGTGGACACTGAGGGGCAAGCCTGATCACCAGGAAAACTAGGGATATTAGCAACCTTTACTGAGCTGCCACGGAAGAGGGAAACTGAGCGTTCTGCCTCTGGCATCAAACATGACAAGATGAAGGACTAAAATGCAATCTCAGAACTCCACCTCACTCAGAACAAGTCCAGGAGACACTGACATAGGAGAACTTGGTAAACACGCACCCAAAATTGCTAAAATGATAGCAATGGAAATAAAGAAACAACTCCATCAAGTCATACAAGAGATCAGATCAGAAATAATCTCCCAGGTAAAACATGAAATGACAATAATAATGAAAGAATTGCTCAGCACATCTAAAGAAGAAATATATAAAAAAAAGATGAACATAGGCAACAGATGGAAATGTTAAATGAACAATATAGGAATGAACTAGAACGCATGAAACAGATTCAGAAACATCCAGGAAATCAAAACTTCCATTGAAAGCTGGTAAAATCACTTGAATGAAGCCAAAGACAGAATTTCAGATTTTGAAGACAGTATGGAAGCTAGTGGTTTCCATACTGAAAGAAAGGCTCTCTTAAAATCAACAGGAAACCAGGAAAAATCAGTTCAACAGTTGCAAGATGAGGCAAAGAGGAATAATGTCAGACTAATAGGAGTCAATGAAATAGCAGGAGTCAATATAAATGACATAAAAAGAATATTTGCAGAAATAATAGCAGAAAATTTCCCAAACATGGAAACAGAATCTAATATACAGAAAAAGAGGCATATAGAACTCCAACTAGTCATACCCAAAATAAAACTACACACAGACATAAATAGTCAAGATCCCAGATCACCAGCCAAAGAACAGAATATTAAAATGTGCTAAAGAAAAAAAAAATCTGCTAGAGAAAAGAAACAGATCATCTATAAAGGAAAGCCCATCAGAAACATGGCAGACATCTCAACACAAACCATTCAATCAAGAACAGCTTGGAATGAAGTATTACATGTCCTGAGACAAAACAGGTTCCAACCAAGACTGATGTATCCTGCAAAACTATCCTTCAAATTCAATGGAGAAATAAAATATTTCCACGACAAAGAACAACTGAAGAACTTCATGAGTGCCAAACCATCCTTACAAAGAGGACTAAAAGATATTCTACACAGAGAAAAAAATGACCACAATTTCAAGAACAACAATAGAAAGGAGCCCTCAAGCAGAGCAAACAATTAAACAGGTAGAAAAAGTAGGAAACCAACAGCAAGTAAATAACATGACAATGATAAGCCAATACATATCAGTTATAACCGTAAATGTAAATGGCCTCAATTCACCAGTCAAAAGAAAGACTGGCAGAGTGGATTAAGAAACAAAATCCAATGATATGCTGTGTACAGGAAACACATTTTACTCAAAAGGAAATCCATAGGCTGAAAGTCAAAGGATGGAAAACAATTCTTCATGCAACAGGAACTGAGAAAAAAGCAGGTGTAGCTATTATGTTTGCAGACAATGTAAACTTCAAACAGAGAACAATCAAAAAAGATAAAGAAAGTCACTACATACTTGCTAGGGGAAAACTGCAAGAGGAAGAGATAAGAATCATAAATATGTATGCACCAAATATGGGAGCACCATGCTATATAAGACAAATTTCACCAAACATGAAAACTCAAATAATTAATAACACTATTGCATTAGGGGATCTCAACACCCCTTTGACACAAAGAGATGGGTCAACTAGACAAAAACTCAGCAACAAAATAGCAGATCTGAACCAAATCTGTGAACAAATGGACTTAGCAGATGTATACAGAGTGTTCCACCTCACAACACCAGAATTAAAAACTTTGAATAAAACCTTACTGACAAAGAAAAGCCCAGGCCCTGATGGATTCACATCAAATTTTACAAGAAATTCAGAGAAGATTTAATACCAACACTCCTGAAATTCTTCAACTAAATTGAAAAGGAAGCAATTCTCCCTTACTCATTTCTGGAGGCAAGTATTATACTGATACCAAAACCAGAGAAAGACCCAACCAAGAAAGAGAACTACAGATCAGTCTCTCTAATGAATATAAATGCAAAGATACTCCATAAAATACTAGTAAATAGAATGCAGCAAATCATCAAGAAAATCATACACCATGACCAAGTTGGATTCATTCCAGGAATGCAGAGATGGTTCAATATTTGCAAATCAATAAATGTTATACACCATATCAATAGAGCCCCAGACAAAAACCACATGATCATCTCAATATATGCAGAAAAAGCTTTCAACAACATCTAACATGCTTCCATGACAAAAACCCTACAGAAAATAGGAACAGATAGTCTTTACCTCAATCTGATAAAAGCCATGTATGACAAACCAACAGCCAACTTCATACTAAATGGAGAAAAACTGAAGCTTTTACTTAAAATCAGGAACAAGACAAGGATTTCTACTGTCACCACTACTAGTCAGCATCGTTCTGGAAGCATTAGCCAGAGCAATTAGACAAGAGAGAGAAATAAAAAGAATAAGGATAGGAAAGGATGAAATAAAATTATCGTTATTTGTAGATGATACGATACTTTACATGGAAGACCCCAACAATTCCACAAGAAGACTCCTTGAATTAATCAACACATTCAGCAGTGTAGCTGGATACAAAGTCAACACACAGAAATCATTAGCATTCCTATACACAAACAGCAAACAGAGTGAGAGAAAAATTAAGGAAACCATACCTTTCACAATAACATAGAAGAAATCGAAATATTTTGGAATCAATCTAACAGAAGAAGTAAAAGATCTATCTAAAGAAAACTACAGTACTCTGAAAAAAGAGATTGAAGAGGATTTCAATAAATGGAAAAAATGTTCCTTCCTCATGGATAGGAAGAATCAACATTGTGAAAATGGCCATACTACCAAAATTGTTGTGCAGATGCAATGCAATTCCCATTAAAATACCATTAGCATACTCACAGATCTAGAGAAAACATTCCTTAAATTTATCTGGAAACAGAAGAGACCCAGAATAGCATAAGCAATCCTGCACAACAAAAACAAATCAGGTGGAATCACAATCCCTGACCTGAAATTATACTGCAAAGCTACTGTAATAAAATCAACATGATACTGGCTAAAAAGCAGACCTGAGGATCAGTGGAACAGACTGGAAGACACAGCCACAACCACACACGCAGCCACCTAATCTTTGACAAAGGGGCCAAACAAACTCACTGGAAGAACGATAGCCTCTTTAACAAATGGTGCTGAAAAAATTGGCTTGCCACCTGCCAAAGACTGAAAATAGACCCAAGTCTATCACCATGCACCAAACTAAAGTCAAAATGGATCACAGATCTCAATATTAAAACAGAAACACTAAATCTATTGGAAAAGAAAGTTTTCTAAGGTTTGCTAAGTATCAGGCCATACTCTCAGACACCCCTGAGATTACTATAAAAACTTGCAGTACTATTCATCCTGCCTCTCTGATACCTATAGGCCCAGAAGTTAGCCACTATTGTGAATAAATGATCTCCCAGATCTATCCAATGAAGCAGGACATCAGTTACCTGCTCCTTTAGGATGCTGAGGAGGTATATGGTTCACTGGTAGAAGTAGCCTTGTCTAAGAAGGACATCGCAGCTTAATCAGTTGTCAGTTCATAGCAGGTCATTTAGGCCAACTTCCCCCAGAGTTCTCTTCTCAAAAGGGAGATCTACTTGCTCTTGTGTGATCACTGACATTAGGAAAAAGACTATGTATCCATACAGACTCCAAATATGCTTTTCTGGTGTTACATTCCCATGCATAAATCTTAAAAGAAGGAGCTTGCTAATAAACAATGATTTGAAAAACACAAGCAGAAAGTTCTATAACTCCTACAGGCAGTCCATCCTCCCAACCAGGTTGCAGTCATGCATTGTAAGGATCACCAAGAAGACACGTCTAAAGTCACTTTAAATTAAAAGGCTGATTGTCAGGCAAGAAAGGCTGCCCTACAAGCCCTGAGAACACTAGCACCATTCCCAGTTCCTGAGGGACCATTCTGGTCCTTCCTTAAGGGATGCAGTGACAGGCTATAAAAACTCTATGTGGGAAATTGTCACTACAGTTTTCACAGGACTAAGAAGAAATCTATTGCTGAGACCCTCTGGAAGACCTGAGACCCATCTTCCAAAAGCAAGACTCCAGCATTTCTTGGGGTGCAAGTAAGTACAGTCACTAATATCCCTAACTCACCACAGCTTAAATGTGCACCTGTACTAAGGCTCACATTTTTAATCAGATCCATTATGTGGGTAATCTTACCAAGGCTATGGTGTTCAAGCTCTTGATAATTTATGTAACCTCTCTCTTTGCTATGCTTTGTCCTCCACAAGAAGCATGCAAATCTAATCTGCTCCTCATATTTGAGTTTTACATCCCCAACATAATAGCAAAATTACTTCTTTTTCCCATTGAACAGACAGATCAATAGTCACTATTTTCTCATTGTCTTCTGACAGTTTTTTTCTTCAACCCAGCCAGTGAGCCATAACACTCCTAGCTGGATAGAGAGCATATGATCCTCACAGGTAAAGAGAAGCTATAGAAGACAGACCTACACTCTCTTAACACCCCATAAAGAATTATGGGGATGTATGTCTCTTAGAGAGAATGAGACAGGAAATTAAGGCATGACAAAGTTGGCTAGGGAAGTAGGTGTGACCTTTTATTTACAAAATCCTAGGAAACATGTTCAGAACAGTTCCCAAAGCCCAGTGCATGGACTTCTCATGAGAATTCCGGCAAGTTTTGCAGAGGGTGGCCTAGACCTCACATCAGCCTGAGGAGTGGGTGACACAAAAAGGGCAGTCCACACTGAGTTTTTGCCTCTGTGTTCTCTCTTCTGTGGTGGTTACCTTCATGCTGTGTTTCCTTTCCTACTTTCACTTGGCCCAAACTCACTCTGCATTATCTCTTTCTTTTCCTACTTTTAATAAAACGTCGCTACCATTTGTACTTGCCCTGACCAATTCTTTGCTGAGGCAAGAAAGAATCTAGAAACTACCTTTAGAAGGAGACTCCAGCACCCCAATTCCCACTAACATTACTGTGGGTGATGGGGTCCAGAGGGCTTTCCAGGTCCTTGTGGCAGTTGAACAAGGCACTGGACATTGCACACAAGGGTATGAAAAATCAGTGAAGTTTAATAAAGTGTTAGGGCTAAGGTATGCTCAGAGAGAGCAGGCTTATTGAAGAAGGGAAATACCTTTTGTGTGTCTTGACTTGGAATTTTAGGAATTTCCTAGGGTCTTTATTATTCTTATATCTGCCTCCCTTAGGACAAAGTGGGGGTTGACCCCGAAGTTTGCCCAAGTTCAAGTGAATGGAAGGAAGGTGGCCTCCCTAATCCATATGGTACTATCCATATTATATGGATACTATCCATAATATGGTACTATCCATATTATAAGCTGTTTTGCCTCTTTAAAGAGATAGTTTTTATTTTTTTTATTTATTTATTTTTTTTGGTTTTCTTTCGGTACCAGGAATTGAACTCACGACCTTGCGCTTGCCAGGCAGGCGCTTTGCCACTGAGCTAAATCCCCAGCCCAGAGATAGTTTTTAAAATGAAAACATACATGAATTTTCCTCATCTTCTACTTCTGTTATTATTAGGTGTGTCCTTTTTTTTATTGGTTTGCTATTTTGAAAGCAGAATAAGTCACTAAAATCTTAGTGGTGAGGCAGGAGATTAGAGTCTGGAAAACTTACTGGGGAAGAGGATGTAACTGGTTGATCCAGAGCCCTAAAACACATGAACAGATACCTGCATTTGGGACCATTCAGACTTTGGAACCAATCAGAATTTCCTATCTTTAGTTCTTCTCACAAAAACTCACGCAGGCTTTTGATAGGGTGGTATAGACGTGAGGTCAGCCTGACAGTGGGAGATGCAAAAGATGGCCACCATTGCACTCATGGCCACTGTGCTCTCTTTTTCACTGTGCTCTCTTTTTCTCTGCTCTTGTGGTATGGAGTGTACTTTCATTTATACTTTTAATTGGCTCTAAGGAGCCTACTTCTTTTCCTATCTTTAATAAATATAAAACCTTGCTACATTTTGTGCTTGTCTCGACCAATTGTTAGGACAGAAAAAAACTAGAAACTACCTCTGAAAGAAAACCCAGCACCCCCAAATCAGGTAATAGTAAGACTAAGTAATGCTTAGTACTGTAAAAAAAAAAAAACCCAAAATTTCTGTGGCTTAATATAACTGAAGTTTGTTTCTCCTGTCATAGTCTAATGTATATTTTTCAAATGACAGTGTTCCATACTATAGTTCCACAGTCATCCAGGATCTTGAAGTCATCATTCAGCCATCATACAAGGACAAGAAGAAGCCAGCACTAAGCATGAGGGATTTATGGATCTAAAAGATGTCATTTATGGTTTTCTCATGCATTGCATGTGTCAGAACTCAGTTACTGGCCATGTGGCCTGCAGGAAGCCAAGTTCCATCATAAGGTCCAGAGGGGTGGTGCTGGCAGCCAGGAGGAGCTCTTGCCCCAGGTGTTGTTGGGAGCTGCTTGGCCTCTGTACCCTGTGGAACCGTGTGTCCATAATGGTTTCTGGATGTCTGTTGAAAATGTGCTCTTGAACTTTGCTGGAAAATACATGAGAGAAATACAAATCTCTTGTTAAGCATCCTATGTTCCTGAGTGTGTAACTGATGTACACGGCACAAAGAATTGGACTCTTCTGTGACCCCTGTGGGACTTTGTCTAAGACAGGAAATAGAGGGATGCCTATATTTTCCCTCCAACAACTGCACCAGAGCACAGCTGCCACTAGGGGAGCAGAGGGCACAGGGCAGGCTTACCCCTGAGGATTACTGTAATGCAGTGATGGTAGGAGTGGAACAGAAGACAGGAGGTCGCTGGCAGGCTTGCTGTTTTTGGTGAGTTCCTGGTCTCATTGTACAGATGAATTAACAACCTTCAAAAAAGAACCATTGAAGGCTTATAAATTTGGGCTAGAAACCCATTTAACCTCAAGGATGTATTGGTGAATATGGCTCAAGAAACTGCCACACAGTGAAGAGTTCATTGTGCAGACTGCTAATATCTTACAGGCAGAATCCATCTCCTTGGTTAGCTTACTGAATGATGGAAACACCTTTCCTGACAGTTTTCCAGTCTCTGTATATGTAAGGGCCCCGTACCATCTGCATAGCAGTTGGCACTCTGTGGAATTTGACATGAATCACAGGCCAACTTCCTTTGCTTCAGGTTCACTTTGCTGCCTATTTGTTTTGCTATTAGGTGTCCTGCTGTCACATCCTTTGGGCTAAAGATTACTGATTCTTATTGTTTAATGTGATAAAATATACATAATATATATTCATATTATATATACATAATGTACATTCTTTTAACCAATTGTAAGTGGCATTAAACACATTCACACTGTGGTATAACCAGCACCCCTAGCTGTACAGGTGAGAGATTCTTGCACTATGACTTTTTAAAACATGGAGCTAGAGAGCTAGCTATGGTGAAGTCATTTCCACATCTGCACACTGCATCATTTGGATCACTAGTCATGGTAAATGTCACCACCAGCTACTCTATGGAGACCCCTATTGTTTATTGTAACACATGCTTCCAGGACCAGAGAATTTCCACATCTAGGTTCTGCTATGCTATTAACTTATTGAGCAGTTTTAACAACCATTAATTTGAGTGAGAATAAAACATTCCTTTTTTATTATCAAGGTATGACTTGTAGACAACCCTATATTTTAATTTCCTGAGTAATTTCCAATTATTGTCTATATTATTCTAGGATAAGAGACTTTTACATGGACTTCTCTGATGCCCCCTCCAAATGCTTTTATTGGGGGTTAAATTAGTATACCTTTAAGACAAAGAGAAGCAGCCATGAAAGGAGAATGTTTGTTAAATAAGATTCAATGGTGCATTGCCTCACTTATGTGGATAAGTATATTGATATAAAGATCCCCAGAAAATTTATTGTTTATGAGACTTGGGCTTTCAAATTACCTTTCTTAATGAGACTCTAGCTTCTACCTTAAATAAAAGTTTATAGATTTTAAGTTATAAGGCCAGCAATTACAAAACACTACACTACACAGTTAATAAGTTCTTACACGTCAACACTGATCTAAGTGTTAATCATATGTCAACTACCTTTCTGATCTTGTGACACAATAACTGAAAAAATTAACTTAGAAGGAGGAAAGGTTTATTTTGGTTCACATTTTCTAAGGCTTCCATTCATGATTGGTTGACATCCTTTGTTTTAAAACTGTGATGAGGCAGAACACCACAGTGAGGTTCATTTGGTAGAACAAAGTTGCTCACCTCATGGTGGTCAGGAAACAGAGAAAGTGAAAGAAAGAAGCTGGGGAACCAATGTTCCCTCGAAGGCCATGCCCCCAGTGACCCCACCTCCTTCCACTGGGCCCCGCCTCCGAAATGTTCCACCATCTCCCAACACCCACTTCTCTCTGTGGCATCTTGTACCAGCCAACAGAACCCTTGGTCTTCCCTGAGCCAAAGGGGACTCAGCACTTCTTCAGAATTCTCAGGCTACCAGGATAGTGCTCATCCATCTCTACCCTCAGCATGTACTCTCACTGTTTGCAGCTGTGAGTGCTATAGTGCTAGGCCAGGACCCCTTTTTCCCCTACTGGAACTAGGTTCATATTGGCTCTGAAGCCTGCACTTATTTGACTTGTGTTCATTGAGTTCATTGATCAGTGTGCATCCATGAACTTTAGGGTAAGTACTCACATAGGTGAGTATCCAGGGAAATAGTCTATTCCTTTAGAGAAAAACATCTACCCTTAGTTCTTCCCTTAGTATTTGGATGTTAGCTTTTAACAGGATCAAAGAAAGGCATCACTTACTCAATGACCCCCAACACCCTGAAATATAGCCAAGAGTGTAGGTAAAGGAAACTCCTCACTATGAACAGACAGCCATCAACTAGGTCCAGAGATTAGGAAGGAGACAGCAAGCAGGCACACCTGACCCTACAGGCAAGGCTCTGGAGTCTCAAGAACACGCAGGCTCCTTTTTCTTGTTAGGACATGAGGAAAATAGACTCTGCTTACTTCTCTAGGGTGCAGGGCTGGGGAGGGAGGCAACAAGAAGGATGTGATTCTGCTAATTTTTTAAAATTTTAAATAGGAAAAAACCAAAATAACAACAACCAAGACAGGGGCTGGGGATTTAGCTCAGCAGGACAGCGCCTGCTTGGCAAGTGCAAGGTCATGAGTTCACTTCCCAGTACTGGAAAAAAAACAAAATCAAAACAAAAAAAAACAAACAAACAAAAAAAAACCAACCAAAGCAACAACCAAGACAAAAACAAACAACACAAAAATAGTAAAAACAATACAGAATTTCAAAACAAGGTGATAGGAACCTAACAATGGTGTTATATTACATATTGTTATCTTCAAGGAAGTTGTTCAGATTGCCAGATGTAAGAATGCAAGATTGATTAAACAATTAAAGAGGAAAAAAATAATAAAAATTAGAAATGATACAGAGTTTCCCTAATCAAGATAGTAAGGATTCAACAATGGTTGGTATAGTGCATATTGTTGTTTTCAAATTAGTTGTTCAGATTACCAGATATAATCATACAAAACTGGTCAAAAAAATTAAGCATTAAGTGTTCCTTTCAATAAACCAACAGATATCAGCAATACAATTATCACACCTATCCTTATATATCCTTATATATTTTTTCCCTTACTTTCTTTTCTACTTTTCCTCATCATAGTTGTTCCTTCCCTTTGAGTAACTTCTTTCTCTTTCTCAATATCTATTGTACCTTTTGGGTTTTATTTACTTTTTCAGGCTCTTACACTAGGAAGACAACATGATATTTACACATAAAAATATGGAATGTTTCATGAGTTTGGTATCATCCTTGCACAGGGGCCTTGATAATCTTCTCTGCATAGTTCCAATTTTAGTGTATCTGCTGCTGAAGTGAGCATGTGACTCTGCTATCAAAGTCTTCTTGTTGGCTTATCCATTTCCCAAAGCCAGTGCCTTTCACTCTGTATTTATTAAAAATGGTCTTATTTTTTCTTCTGATCCTCTGCTTTTGATGTTAAGATGAGAGAAATTGTGGGGCATGGCTGAAGCTGAAGACTGATCATACGTGAGCTTGGAGCAACTCTGTTCTCAAGAACACAGCACCTGAGGGAAACCACATGGATAAGCTGTTAGGTGGAGAGGTTTCATGTGATGTTCAACCTCCCAAGTGTATAAATAGTGCGCTGCAGCCAGTACAGCTCTCTTTCCTCTTCCTCCTTCTTTCTTCCTTCCCATCAAGACAGAGGCCTTCATAAGGCCTCAGTTTTCTATGTTCCAACTCGTCCTTTTTTCTCCATCCTCTCACCATCCTCACCCTGGGAACACTGAAAACTGCATGGGATGTGGCATTTGGTGCCTGAACAGGGACCCAGGGAGTGAGGAGATGCATCAGATAACAGGTTGGAGACTTCCAGCGGTATGCACACAAAGAGAGAAATAGGCTTAGGAGAAGCCAAAGGAAGAAACAGGCCAGAGAAACTAAAAAGAGAAATAGAGTTAAGAGAAGCCAAAGAGAGAAATATGCTTAGGAGAAGCCAAAGATAGAAAGGTGCATTGATTTATCAAGTGTTAAAGCAAGTAGGTTTTCAAGAATAACAAAGGTATATACAAATCCTCATTCTATTATAAATTCCCATACATACTTTTCTTTTGTGGCCCTTGGTCAGGGAGTGTCTCCACAGCTGTGCACCAGCATTTCTGATAGTTGAGACAACTGCACAGGATTCTGCTTGGAGCACTATTTTAAAACTTGGACCCAGGCAGAAAAGGAATGGTGGAGCAACAGCCCCACTGATGGAGCTTGAGCCCTCTAGCTTTGCTCAGTCAGATAAAAAAGGAATGGTGGGGGACAAGAAAGACCTGTCCCCACTAGAGGAGTGTTTTGCTGTAGCTTGTTTCACAGCTGCCCAAGGTAAAACTATTAAGATAAATTGCATCACACACAGCATCTTCTGCCTCTTCAGCTCAGAGACTTTGCTGCATCACAGATCAAAACTTCCACCTCTCAGAGTAGAATCATCCTCTCTCCCTCTCTCTTGCATGTGGTGTTAAAAGAAGCCAGATGGGTCAGGGAGTCCATGGAGGGATTTCAACATGACTACCCTGTTGCTGAACTCCAAATACCTAATAATCCTGGACAGGTCAGATGTTTCCATGAAGCTGTACCTTTTAAGACCTTAAAAGAATTAAAACAAGCTGCCTGTGGCACCACAGCCCCTTTTACCTTAGGTTAATAGAGCTTATAGGACAATAAGTTATGATCCCAGGTGATTGGAAAGGCCTATGAAAATGCAAATAAATGGAGTAAAGAGGCATTATGAGTGCATAAAAATGAGCTATGTTTTCTGAGATGATTTGGATTTGTGCAGACATTGGCTCCTCATATGTACAGCAGCAGCTATCACTCAAGTTAGTCATCCATAGCCTAGAAGAAAAGAAAGCAACAAGGTTACTTGTTTCAGCTGTGGAGGCAGGAAACATTTTGCCTGAAATTATTCTGCTACATCAGTAAGGGCAACACAGGCATTATTCATCCCTTCAGTAAAGCTTCCTAGTATCTCTACAAGGTGTAGATGAGGGTATAATTGGACAAATGAATATAGATACAAAACTGATGTGGAAGGCTGACCTATTCTGGGAAACCTCCAGTGGGGCCTGCCCCAGCCCTACCAAACAGTGGGTGTGATTTCCCTAAATCCTCACCAGCTCTACCCTCCACTGCCAAGCATGTTTCTGACCTCTGGTGAGCCACAAAAGACAGCAGAGGCTTGGACCACAGTCCCTCCTCCAGATTCAAGCTAACTCCTGAAATGGGATCCCAGGTTATTCCTACTGGAGGTTATGGAGCTTTGCCTCATGGAACAGTGGGACTCCTGCTAGGCTGTAGCAGTCTCATTTTAAAAGGTCTCCAGGTTTTGCCTGGTGTCATTGACACTGATTATACAGGGAAAATCAAAGTTATGGTCCAAACTATTCAATACACTGCTCAAATCATCCAGGCTCTCATATTGCTCAATTGGTTTTTCTTCCCTTGAAAAAAATTGGAAAAATCTATAAATAAGGAAAGAGGATCCAGGATTTTTGGGTCTTTGGATTCTTATTGGGTTCAATAGATTAAACAGGATCATCCCAAGATGGAATTGATTGTTGAAGGAAAAAAATCCAAAGGGCTTTTAGACCCAGGTGCAGATGTTTCAATTATTGCCCAAAGCCATTGGCCTATGGCATAGCTACTGGAGGTAGCAAGTACAGGTCTACAGGGGGTGGACAGTATTTTTCACCCTCGTAGAAGTGCTAAATTGTTAACTTGGAGGGATGCACAAAGCCATACTAGACATTTTTCACCTTATGTCCCACCCCATATACCAGTCAATCTATGGGGCCGTAATGTATTACAGGATATGGGGACATTTTTGTTAGTCCTAACTCTTCAGGGACTCATCAGATGTTACAACAAGGTTTTACTCCCAATCAATGGCTTGGTAAAAACAATCAGGGAAGGGGGGAACCTCTTCTGGTTACCCCTAAAAAGGACCATTTTGGCATAGGCTACTCACCTTCACATTTTCAAGAGGAGCCTTGATTTTTTTCTCCAACCCCATAGATGGCATCCAAGATAACTTGGATGTCTGATGACCCTGTTTAGGTTGATCAATGGTCCCTCACTCAGGAGAACAGTTTACAACAGTTTATACACTGGTTAATGAGCAGATGATGAGGCAGGGCACTTATAACCCTCAAACAGCCCTTGGAATATTCCAAATTCTGTAATAAAAAAGAAATCAAGAAGGTGGAGATTATTACAGGATTTATGGGCTGTTAATTGCACCATGGAACCTATGGGAACACTTCAACCAGTATTGCCCAGTCCTATAGCTATTCCTTTACATTTTTCACTCATGGTGATTGATTTAAAAGACTGCTTTTTTGCAGTCTCTCTCCATCCTGAAGATAAAAAAAAAACCATTTTGCCTTTAGTTTATCCTCCATTAGCCATCATGCCCCTATGTGCCATTTCTAGTGGCATTGTCTGCCACAAGGAAGGCAAATAGTCTGACCATATGTCAAGAGTTTATAGCTGTAGCCATTTTATCAGTCTGTCAAACTCATCCATCTGCTTATCTTATTCATTATACGGATGACATTCTTCTAGCACATGAATCCTCATCCACCTTGTGCCAATGTTTATCAAATCGGATAATGCCCTTCAGAATGCAGGCCCTAGTGCAAATTATGACATCTTTTTCATGTTTGGGTCACCTTATCCAACAGAGACATATTGTGCCCCAAATTATTCAGATCCAGGTTAATCATCTTGCAGCCCTGATTTTCAGGCTCTACTTGGTAATAGTACTCGGCTCCATCTAGCTCTTAAGCTAAGAACTCATGATTTAGCCCCTCTCTTTGACATTCTCAAGGGGAACCCAGCCTCCCCCTCTGAGTACTTATGTCAAAGGCTAAAACCTCCTTGGACAAAGTTAATCTGGTTCTCTTTAATGCTCAACTTCTACAGTTAACTTCTCTTTGCCAATGTTTTTAAAATTATTTTACCAACTCAACATATGCCCACTGGAATCCTTTGGCAGTCTCAGAGCTCTTTACAACTGCTACTGTTGTGGTTTGTATCTGGTTGTCCCCCCAAAAGCCTCATGCAGTCACGGGGAGGGATTCTAGAGTTTATGATTGATTCATGGTCCAATGTTGGTCATGGTCCAATGTTGGCATTACAGGTGTGAGTGCTACACCCATCCTGGGACAGGTAACTTGCATACAATATAAGGGAGGGAAAGAGGCTTGCTCTTCTCACTGCTCCTCCCTTTTTGCTCTTCCTGTTTTTGCTGTTTTTTGCCTCCATGAACAGTTGCTGTCTGCCATGTGCCACTCTGCCTTGGAGGCAACCAAATATGAACTGAAACCTCCACAAACTGTGAGCTAAATAAACCTTTCCTTTCTTAATTGTAGGTGTCAGATATTTTGTCTCAGCAATGAGAGAAAAGTAATCAAGACAACTGCATATGGCACATGCTCCATATGAAATCATTACTCCTCTTTATGATGCTATGGCAGGACTGATTGCACATGGGCAGATGTGTACTATTCAGTTTTTGGGTATGAGGTGCAAAACATTGTTCCCTTTTCTTCTGTTCAACAACAGTGGTTATGGCAATTCTTATCCTCTTGGGAAACTGTATTAGCTAACTTCCCTGGTATTACTGATTGTCATTATCCTCCAGACAAATCAATTCAACTGGCTTCCCTCATACTCTTTGTTTTTCTTTCAAAAATAAGCTCAGTTCCCATAGTGGGAGGTGTCTTTCTTTTCACAGATGGCTCCTCTTTAGGCAAGAGAGGTTATGTTATGGCCTCCTCTTTCTGAATACAGGGTACAGGTTTTTCTTCTGCACAAAAAACTGAATTGCAAGCTGTTGTGTGGGCCTTATAAGATCATTCATCTACTCCAATTAACCTTTTTTCAGACAGTGCTTATGTTTGTGGTGTGATGCAACACATTAAAACTGCCGTCATTCGGGCTGGGGACATAGCTCACTGGCATAGGTGCCTGCTTGGCAAGTGCAAGGTCTTGAGTTTAATCCCCAGTACCACAAAAAAAAAAAAAAAAAAAAAAAAAAAAAAAAAAAAAAAGAAAAATAAAAGAAAAAAAAGAAAATGCCATTATTCACACTAACCAGGAAGATCTTTTTCATTTGTTTCACACTGTTCAGTTTGCCAATCAGTCACACCATGTTCCATGTTTTATCAGTCATTTACATTCCCATTCCCAATTTCCAGGGCCTCTTACTAAGAGAAATGCTCTATAGATGGATTGCTGGCTACTGTCACTGTTGCTCCCTCAGATACCATTCAACAGGCTTCTGCCTCCCATGTTATCTTCCATCAAAATGCTTCTGCATTGCACAAACAGTTCCTTTTAACTGAGAATAGGCTTGACAAATTGTTAAACAATGGTCCTCATGCATAGTACATCTTCCTTAACTCTCTAAGGGAGGTTAATCCCTAAGGATTATGCCCCAATCATATCTGCCAAATGGACGTCACTCACATTTTTGAATTTGGCTCTCTACACTGAGTCCACATTTCAGTGGATACTTTCTCAGGATTTATTTTTGCTTCTGCTCACACTGGTAAAGTGGTTAAACATGTCATAGCTTGGATGACTTTAGTACCTTTGGCTTTTCAAGGGCACTTAAGACTGACAATGGCTCAGTTTATATGAATGCTGTCTTCCAAATATTTTGTAAAACTTTTCACATTTCCCTTACCATGGGAATTCCTTATAACCTTCAAGGTCAAAGAATTGTTGAACGTGCACAGCATACACTCAAAATTCAAATACAGAAAAAAAAGCAGAATCCTTCCCTACAAAATTTACACCTCATAATAGACTTCACTTGGAATTATATTCTATTAACTTTTTAAATCCTACTAGGAATGGGACTACAGCAGCGGAAAAACAATTCAATCAGGTAAAGGAAAGAAAGTTAGGAAGGGTCCTTTGGAAAGATGTTCATATTGGACAATGGAAGGGACCTTGTGCAGTGCTAATTTGGGGTTGAGGGTATGCTTGTGTCTCTCCAGAAAATGCTAAATGGCCTATCTGGGTGTCAGAGCATGCTGTCCAGCTATATCATGGACTTAAGTCCAGAGAAGGAGTATATTATAACTTTCAAGAAACTGATTCTCAGTCCTGTGGCAGTAATGCCTCTGAGACTGCTCCACAGCCAATAGACAAAACAGAGCTAGATCCAACTTGGACTCAATTAAAGAAATTGACCCAGGATGTCTAAGAGATGGTAACTAAAAATGAGAAAAGAAGACCTGAGCAAGTGACAGAATGTATACAGAAACTGAGCTGGGGGGTACATGAATGAAAAAGACATGAAAATTGCCAGTATTCTTAAGACAAAAGAAAATACAAAATTATATTATTTATAGATAAAAGGTTTTGTTCCTTTCAAATTTTCTTATAAAGGATCTCTTCTAATTGACCTACAAAAAATTCTGACTAGTCTATTTATAATTACAAACTTCTAAAATTATACTTATTATAATTTAATTTGACCAAAAAGTATATTTGAGTGCACTCAGATATTGAGTATTTTTTATTTTAAAGAGAAAAAACAAAAACAAGTTAACAAAAAAAGCCAACATAAAACTATAAAAAATAATATGGAATTTCAAAACAAGATGACAGGAAATTAGAAATGGTTGTTGTATTACTTACTATTATCTTCAAAGTATTTGCTCAGATTGCCAGATATAAATATATAAGATTGATAAAACAATTGAACATTAACTGTTCCTTTCAATAAACCAGTAGAAATTGGTAGTACAGTTATCTTAGCTATCTGTACTTTGATATTATAAGCAGATTGTCTGTATATGTTGTTTGTTTATTTGTCCTATCTGTGAACAGCAGTTTTTTATTTGAACTCAACAATTTTTTTCTTCTCTTTTTCCTTTCCTTTTGTATTTTTGGATAATTTGTTCATAATTTAATTTTGTTTATAGATTTAAAAGACATGCTTCCACCTGGGTTGCCATGGTCAATATATCAAAACTGATTTTCTCATAGGCCATCAGAAATTTGTTAAGGTAACTAAATGGGAACCCTTTGGGCTTGGATAATCATTAGTCAGGGCTCCCTTTGGTGCTGCCTGGGAATAATTATCCCAACCTTTGTTCATTAAAAGGAAGCCCCAATGATTTCCATAGCCTTGTGGGAGACACCTCAATAAATGTTATTATAAAAATATTGTGATATGTTTAAATTGGTCATCATCAGAAAGATTAAGTTTTCTAATAATGAGAATAAGGTTTTCAAATTTACAGATGCTTTGGTATAAAACTAAATTTAAAAAGCAGCAGTGTTCATATGGCCATGACAATTGATTGCTATTATTCTCAGGTTTATTAAATGTATTCAGGCCTTCAAATGTACAGATCTTCAAAAATGCAAAAGAGGGATTGTTTATGGTGATATACCTTTTCTTTCTCATTCAGACATTTGCCATTCTTTTGTGTTCCCTCTAAATAATTATAATAGGAGCTTCAAGTTAAGCCAACATGAGGTCACCAGTCAGTAATAATAATAAAAGCTTATATGATGTATATATTATATATGTGCTACTATACTTAGAGATGTGAAAACATTACCCTTCGTACAATGTCACAAATTTCTTCAGTGACATCTCATTGAAGGTTAATGAATATAGGTAAGAGTTTTTTATATATTAGATAGAGCTGTTTGATTAAAGAGCTATACTATGTCAAAATGGAAATTTAATATGTCACAAAAATAACATCATCATTGTCATGCTACAATATTATGTATGGTTTTGATTTTAAGTTTAAAATCAAATTATAAAATTATATAACCATTGACTGTTGGTATTCTACAGAGATTAAACTATTAGAACTTCCATGGTTGTTAAAAAATAACTGTTCTATTTTATGTTCTCAGATGCTTGATACTCAGAAAAAATAGTAATATTAAGCTCATTGCTTTTATTACAAAATGTCATTAACCTCTTCTGGATATTCAACAACTAAGGTATGAAAACCAAAAACCTAGAAAGATAGACTGGCTCAAAGAACAGCCAATATTTTGGCTCCAGCCCTCAAGGTTAATGAGGACCCAAGACATGAGAAACCTTTTCAGTGACATCTTCAGACTCTGGTGAGTTATCAAAAATTCCTTGTCAAAGAGATTGTAGGACACAGGATAAAGATCTATGGTGTATAGTGTGCCTAAGAAGAGTCACTAGGAGACAAGGTTCTCCCAAGCTGTCACAGAAAGCAACATTGGTCAAGCAATGGCTATGACTCATCCAGACAGCTGACACTGACTGAAGAACTAGAGGTGCTATACATTGTTCCAAGGTAAATCCTGAGGAAACTTAATTGACCTTGACAAATAACAGAAATTGATTAATACAGGTCTCACTTTAATTTGGTCTTGAACATCTAGCAGAAAAGTATAATCACAAGAGTTATGAAACAAATGCCAACTGCACTCGTATGGTGGATTGACAACTGGTGGACAACTTGTGACACCCAGTTGAACTGAACCAGCATGGGGCTGGGTGTGGGAGGCCCACCTGAGAATTGTTGCAAACAGCATAAGAGGCAGAAATGGAGAAGAAAAAGAGAGGCTGCTTGGAGCTGGTAGGAGCTGTTTTGTGCTGTTAGAAGCTATAAGGAGCAATTGCTTCTCTTGGAGGAACTTGTCATGCTGGTTTTCCTAATGAATTCAGCTGTTCTCATCACCCAAGGAGCTCAGGACAGTGTTGTCGCTGAGAATGGCTTCAGTTCACTTTGGGGGAGCTCTGATCCTCACTATGAGCATTGCTTCCTGCCTCTGGAGGGGAAGATGGTACACTGCTCAGTCTCCTGGAGAACCTTGTCGCATTGGCTTTCCTGATGGGAACTCAGCTTCCCTCATCATTAGAGGAGTTCAGGACCTCACTGTTGCTGAGGATGGCTGTGGTACTTTTCAGGGGAGGCCTACTCCTTACTTTGAGCATCACTTCTTGGCTCTGGTCCAGATCCCTCAGCCTGCTAGCACAGATCCTTCATCTCTTTGGCATAGACTTTCTAGCTTCAACTACTGACCCTCAGGCCTTTCCAGAGCAGATCTGTGAAAAAGGCCTGCATGAGACATTGTTCTGGGCCCCTGGCCTCCAGCTGAACTTGTGGGAGGCACTGTTATGGGCTCTAGGTCTTCAGCTGAACTCATGCAGGACATTACCTTGGGATCCAGGCCCACAGCTGAATTCTTTGGTCTTTGTGTGTGGACAGATTTCCTGCACTCTTTGTATATGATTCTTTAGGTGATTATTATAAATAACCTTATAAAATATGTGTCCTGTATTATTGCTTTTCCTTGTAAAAACCCCAAACTGTGACAACTAATAACAGATCACTGGGAATAATGTGCTGTATAGGATTAAATTGGTATATGGAGGGACTTAAAATCTTTGGAATGGGAATCTTTTGCCTAAATGAAATTAAGTTCATCTAGAAGGGAAAGGATTCTAAAAGGAGAAGTTCTCCTACAGAGTCTCCTAAATACAGCTCCGCCAACCTCAGTTAATTACCCGTCACTTACAACTATAAAATAGAAAATGCGGACACGTGGGGAGTGACTGAAGCTGAAGATTGATCACGTGTGAGATGGGAGCAACTCTGTTCTCAAGAACACAGCATCTGAGGTAAGTCACATGGATAAGCTATTAGGCAGAGAGGTTTCATGTGATGGTCCACCTCCCAAGTGTATAATTAAACGTGCTCCAGCCATTGGAGCTCTCTCTCCTCTTCCTCTTCCTCCTTCTCCTTTCCTTTCCATCAGGAGAGAGGGCTTCATAGGGCCTCAGTTTTCTGTATTCTGACTCTTGTCCTTTTTTCTCCATCCTCTCACTGTCCTTACTATGGAAACATAGAGAGTTGCATGGGATGCAAGAAATCAGCAATATTTGATCTTCTTCCAACAAATGGTTCAATATAAAACCAAACCCCTCCTTCCCTCTCTCCCTGCTTCTTTCCCTCCCTCCTTCCCCTGTCTCTGTTTCGTCTTTCTCTCTGATTCCCTGTGTCTCCCCTCCCCATGAATGGAGACCTCCACCTTTCCCTTTTTCTGGCCAATATGCACCTTTAGTCCTTACAGGTGCCTATCTGTATGATCACTTCTCCCTTGGACTTGAAATATTTCATGTTAGTTCCTTTTCTTCCAAGAAACAGCCAAAGATACAGGGAGAAATGAATCCATCAGCTTTTAGCCTTAAAATTTGGAAAGATTTGGGTGAGCAAATACAGGGTTAAACACTTCCTCAGAGTAGCATGAAGATGAGTAATCCCTTTAACAGTGTTTAGAGGACCCAAGAGTGTTTCAGGTGCTCTTGGGTGAAAGACCTTATTCATGGTGAGCATGCCTGATCAGGCCATGGGGAATTCATCCCCATTATACCTGTCATGGTATCTGAAACACAGTGGACACTGCTGGGTTTATGAATGACTTAGCGGAACTGTGTGCAGGTAAGATGTGCAGACACTGTGTCTGCCTCCAATCCCATTAGTGGGGGATGAGGACATTTTCATAACCATAGTTTTAGGAAAGACAATGGTGAGGATGAGAATCTTTCTCTCCTTTTTCTTTCCTTCCCTCCCCTGGGTGTGGGAGGGGAGTGAGGGGCTGAGCAGGCATATTCAGCATAACGAATGTGCAAAAGCAGTAATGAGACCTTTTGCTGAGCACAGATTTGTCTGCAGAAAGAGGTCATCCTCAGGTGGCCATTGTGAGAAGGCTCCTCTCCTCTTAACAATGGCTCTGATGAAGCTGCTGAAGGTTCTTATCAGGAAGAAAAGCCTCCCAGCAGCAGAGGAAAGAGAGAGGGGGAAAAATAAGTGGCTGCAAAACCCCAAATCATCTTCCAGGCTCCGTGCAGTGGAGACAGTGAGGTGGGCAGCATGTGTCCTGAATGCCAAGTGATGCTGGCTGGTCAGCAGAGATGAGGCTCTGAAGAGAGGTATTTAAAAAGATGAGAACAAGGAGAGGAGCAGCTGCGGCAGGGAGCTCAGGCTGGCTGGGTGTAAGCTGTGCAGTTCCAAGTTTGTCAGGCTCGCGCGAAGAGCCAGCGGTCATCAAAGCTCATTCTCAGGCCTCCACCTGGGGGATTTGCTAGACCCAGTTCACAGACAGATCCCTTCTTCTGTTGGATTCTCAGAAGGAAAAAGAAATGCATGGATTCACAGCCAGGAGAGTCCCAGCCCACTCTGGGCCCATCTTTGCAGGTTACAGACACCCAGATTCAGGAACAATAAAATTCTTGAGTGCAATAGGAAGGGGAAGAGAATTAGAATTTACATTTTATCTACCAAACTTAGCTTGGTTTACTGACTGAGACTCATTTGGTCTTTATCACCTCCCAAGATGTGAGTATTGTTATTTACTATTGGATTCATGGGCTCTGATCAAACTCCCATGGCATCATCCCTATCAAAATGCCCCACTGGCTTGTTGCACTTAATCAATTTATCCTCTGGCCTCCCTCTAGTCCCAGCATTTAAGTTTTCACAGTGTGCTCACAACTTGCCTCCCTTGCTATGTTCACAACGGCAACACATGCACCTCTTGCCTTAGTGGGGCTGCAGTTGAGTCCTTGATGTTCTGGAGTTGAGTTCCCATGCTCCCTTTCCCACTCCTGAGTCCATGCTAATCCTTCTACCTGGAGTGCATTGTTGGCCTTTCCTCTCTCTGTGCTTCCTTTACTTGTTGAAATCCTCCCTACCTTTCAAAGTCATGTGGGTTCTCTTTTTTCAGGAAGTCTTTACCAAAGTGAATATGTCTCTTCTCTCCCTGGATCTCTCAGAGCACTTCTCTTATGGGTCGTCTCCCTGTACACCTTGCATTATAATCCTTTATGTTTTTATCTAACGCTCTCTAATAAAACCTGACCTCTTCAAGGGCAGGTACTGTGTCCTGCATATTTTTCTTCATCTTCCTTTGACTAGAACATAATAAATGATCATTAGATAGTGATTGAATTGGATTTTCATCACATCTGGATCTCCAATTTTAAAGTAGTACAAGCTTCCTTTTTTTTATTTTAAAGAGACTTGCAGAAAAGGGAAAGATATTCCTTGCTCATGGATAGGAAGAACCAACATTGTGAAAATGACCATACTCCTAAAATTGTTGTACAGATTCAATGCAATCTCAATTCAAATACCATTAATATACCTCATGGATCTAGAGAAAACATTCCTAAAATTCATCTGGAACCAGAAGAGGCCTAGAAAAGCAAAGGCAATCCTAGGCAACAAAGAAAAGGAAGGAGGCATCACAATCCCTGACTTGAACTTATACCACAAAGCTACTGTGATAAAATCAGTATAGTACTGGCAAAAAACAAAACAAAACAAAAAACAATATAAAATTTCTTTCACCAGTTCCGAGTTACTTTGGAAAACAAATCCATGAGAAATATGTGGATCTATAGAGACAACATTCAAGTGCAGGATGGAAAGTTCTATTGTATTGGTCAACTTTCCATTAGTGGGACAAGATACCTGAAACTTGAAGAGAGGTTTATTTTGGCTCTTGATTCAGTAGGCCAAAATAGCATGGTGGAAGGGTGTGGTGGAGGAAAACAGCTCAGTCCATGCCAGCCAGGAAGCAGAGAAAGTAGGAAGAAAGCCAGAGCAAGAAGGAAGGGTGAGGGGAAACTGCCCTCCAGGTCATGCCCCAAGGTCCCACTCCCTCCTTCCAGACCCTATCCCCTAAGAGCATGTTCAGCTCTAAACTTATGATGGAGCAGCCCACTGAGGAGCTCAGCACCCCTGTAATCTGATCACTTCCCCAAGCCCCACTCTGAACCCATGAGCCTCTTGGCAGACATTTGGATCCAAGCCATAACACACGCGAAGACTAGCTGCTAATTAGAATCCTCATGAGGGACCGATTTGGATTTTTGGATTTCACATCTTTTCTTTTCCCTCCAAAGAGGATGGAAGGGAGTGCTATCAGCTTCATACTTATCCTGTGGCTAGCAGTTCCTTAGCTATTATACATCATTAGCTCTGTGAACTTTGTAACAGTCTTTGATGGAGACATTTTTTTCCATTGTGTGGTTGAATAAAGAGAGGCACAACAAAACTGATTTCTTTTTCTCCTCCTGCTCCTCTTCTTCCTCCTCCCCCCTTTTTTGTCTTCCTTCTCCTCCTCTTGTTCTTCTGTTCTTTCTTCTCCTTCCTCTTCCTTCTCCTCCTCCTCCTTCTCCTCTTCCACCTTCTCTCCCTTCTAGGTCAACTGCTAAATTGCTCAAACTTGTTTCAGCCTTCCAATGTGCTGAGATTACAGCTTCAATATTGGATCCAAACCCCTGTGTTTCCCCAGTACACTACATTGGCTTTTGGACTAGAGCTGGAGGCTTTTCCAGAAAAGGAATAGCTAGGGAAAGTGTGTAAGATGCAGGGCTATATCTAAACAAAATTGAAAATGTCTTTAGTGATGTAATAGATGGAAAGAAGAATGAAGTACTGGGCACTGAAGTACTGCCAATCCTCACAGCACTTGAGGCAATGTGGACAATTATCAGGTCTGGGAGTGATAGCTCTGGTAGCCAAATCATAGATACCATATGTCTTGGTTACTTTTCTCTCGCTGCTGGGACAAAATACCTGACTCCCAAAATTAAGGAAGGAAAGGTTTATTTCGCTTACAGTTTGTGGAGGTTTCAGTCCATACTTGGCAGATTATAAGGCAGAGTGGCACATGGCACAGAGCTACAGCTCAGCGCGGCAGAACACAGCAAAAGCAACCTCCATACACCAGGGCGGAATGGAGGAGGAATCGCCTCAAGCACCCTTTTCCTCTCCCTTACATATGCAAACTATCCACTCCCGGGCAGGTGCAGCTCTCACACCCATATTCAAACTCTAATAGCCTGCCCCATGGCTGCAAGAGGCTCTGGGGGGACACACAGACATAAACCATAACATCATAGTTGAGAAACTATTAAGCCCATCTCTGCCACAGATCAAGCAAGTGAAGTTTATGTTACTGAAACAGTGTGCCCTCAGTGTTCTTACCTGTACAAAGGAAGGCATAATCCTCCCCAGAATGGTGTAGTGATTTAAAGAAGGGGTACATTGTGATTAAATGACTATAGAAGAGATGACACTGCCAGCTTGATAACTGAGACATAAGCAATTAGAATACTTTTAAAACTTATTTTTAGATGTCTCTTACAGGCCCTAAAAGTGAGTGACTTCAAGTGACAAAGTTTTCTTTTTCTTTTTTTTTTTTTTTGTCTTTTTGAGGCAGGGTCTCGCTATGCAGTTCAGGCTGGTCTTGAGCTCACTTTGTAGCCCAGGCTGGTCTCAAACTCCCAATGATCCTCCTGCCTCAATCTCCCAAGTGCTGGGATTACAGGTGTGTGCCACCACACCCGGCTGAAGTTTTCATTTTTATCCATATTTCCCCCTGTGCAGGAAGCTTTCCTGACCACACCCTAAGCTCAGTGGCTACCCTTCCCAGGTGTTCCTTTCACATTCTGCTTATGGCTGCCCTTGCTCTGACCCCTTCCACAGCAGTTATCTATGGAAGTGTCTGTCCAGACTGTGCCAGGACTAACCAGGGATGGGGACAGTGTCCATCTTTTTTAAAGATAACAAACATGTTTAATAACTTGCTGGCAATCTGATCCTGAGCTCATCCATTGAGCCAGAGACTTGCCCTGGCCCAAGGGAGAGGTGACAGACCAGAGTTGGATGAGGTGGGTAAGGACCTGTAATGTCCCTTGGTTTCTGGAGTCTAATTCTGTGTTAATGGCTTGCCAGAGACTTCAGCATGATGTGTGTGAGAATGATCCCTGCCATTCCACCTCTCAGTAATTATATAAGCTGTCACAAGTTTAAAAGCCAACATCTAGCCTGACCCTTTCTAAATGACTCAAAAGTGGCAATTTAATGAGAAACAAAAGAAAAGGTGTATTTTTAAATGGGAGATTTTTATGGAGAAATTGACCCTGAATTTTACGCCTGTGCCAAGTGTGGGTGAGAGCGAAGCAGAGCCAAGAGTGTCAGCCCTCTGTCCTAGCCTTCATCCTCACTGGCTGGAGCTGCTCAGAAGAAGCCCAATGAGGGGAGCAGAGGATATGTAGGCTTTTGGGGTCACTGAGTTACTGGTTCCAGTCAGTCTTCCTTTCTTCCTCAGCTTTGAACTTGCTCAGGGGAAGACTTCTGGGCACCAACACTGAACTACATTTCTTTTTTAAAGATATGATTTGCATACATTAAATCCACCCTTTAGAAGTGTGAAGTCCATGGCCTTTAGTATATTCACAGTGCCATCCAACTGTCACTGCCACCTAACTCTAGAGCAATTTCATCACTCCCAAAAGAAACTTATGTCTATCAGCTGCCCCTCTCCACTCACTCCTTCCCCAGTCCCTAGCAGTCACTAATCTCTGCTCTGTTCCTGTGGATCTACTTATTCTCTGCTTTTCATAGGAATGGAGTATTATACTGTTTCTTTCAGTTAGCACAATGTTCTTGTCTCCGTTACTTTTCTCTCACTGCTGGGACAAAAATACCTGACTCCCAAAATTAAGGAAGGAAAGGTTTATTTCGCTTACAGTTCGTGGAGGTTTCAGTCCGTACTTGGCAGATTATAAGGCAGAGTGGCACATGGCAGAGAGCTACAGCTCATGTCCACAGAAGACAGCAAAAGCAGCAAACACACACCAGGGCGGAATGGGGGAGGAATGCCCTCAAGCACCCTTTTCCTCTCCCTTACATATGCAAACTATCCACCCCAGGGCGGGTGTAGCTCTCATACCAATAATAATCAAACTTTAACAGCCTGCCCCATGGCCACATGAGGCTTTGGGTGGACACCCAGATATAAACCATAACAGTTCTTAAAGTTGAAAAGTTAGAAGGAAGAGTCTGTAAGACCACTGTTGCTTTTCATAATAATTGTGACAATTCAATAGAAGAACTCATTATTCTCATGGTGATGGTTTATTATAGCCAAACAAGATAGATGTGGTGAGTTAAGGGAAGAGGAGTAGGGGATTTAACTCAACAGAACAGAGCCTGCATGGCAAGCACAAGGTCGTGAGTTTGAGTCCCAGTACTGGAAATAAACCAAAACCAAAACCAAAACAAAAACTAAAAAAAAAAAAAAAAGGGAAGAGGAGTGTACCAAATGCAAAACTTCCAAGTGTCCTCCTCCCCTAGGACAGAAACAGCTTTCCTTGCCTGATGTCCACACAGGACAGTTCCCATGGTCATTGCTGATGCTTCATTGTGCAAATCTGCTTGGCTGCCCACCAGGCCACCCCAGTCTCCAGTCTTTCTGCAAGCCAACTGGTCCCATGGGGCTCAAAGCCACCACTCTTAAATGTATCATTAGTACCCAAAGCTCCCAAGCAAGCATAGATGCTTTTATCAAGCAGGACAGTGCAAAGACCTAAATGTTACTTCTCAGGAGCCTAGGGTCAGTGTTTAAACTTTTTTTTTGTTTGTACTTAAATTCTTTGCCACATAAAAGTTCATTCATGTTATAGCCTATATCAGTATTTCTTTTCTTTTCATGGTGGACTAATATTCCATGGTAGGGATTTATCATGCATTGTTATCCATTATCAGCTGATTTACATTTGGGTGGTTCCCATTTTTCTGCTATTATGAATATAGTCATCCCTCCCTATCTATGGGGAATTAGTTCCATCCTCTCCTTTCCCCATAACCCCCAAATCTTTATAGTACTTGCATATAACCCACATGATCTTCCCATACTTTGAATCATCTCTAGATTAATTATAATAACTGACACATTGTAAATGCTATGTAAATAACCTAGTTTAAAAAATAATAACAAGAAATAGTCTATGCAGAAACCAGTACAGACACAGCCATTGCAAATAATACGTGAATAAGGCTCGAGGCAAGGGATGCTCCAATGGAGGACCCGGGGATCTGTGCGGAGACATGAGGCTGCAGCAGGCTCCACCGGCACGTCACTTCATCCCTGTGGCTTTTCTGTAGTATGCGGCCCACGGCAAATTCAAGTTTTGCTTTTTGAAATTTCTGTTCCAAATATTTTTGATCTGTGTGTGGTAGAATCCATGGATAAAAAATGTGCAGATATGGGAGGCTGACTAAAATATTACTATGGATATTTGGGTACAAGCTTTCTACAGACAGGCTCGTAGTTTCTTGGACATATAGTGTGCTGCTTTGTATGGTAACTCTGTTAACCTCAGAAACTACCAAACTTTTCCAAGGTGGTTACAATACTTTATGTTTTCACCAGTAATCAATAGGAGTTGCCATTTCTTCATTCATGGTAGTTTTAATTTTATTTTTCTGATGGTTTGAATAAAATCACAGTAGTTTTGGTTTTATTTAATACTTATTGTCCATTTGTGTATCTTCCTTGGAAAAATATCTTTTCAAATCCATTGTCCATTTTAAAATTGAATTATTTATTTTTTAAGCTGTAAGAGTTCTTTATATATTGTAGATACAAATACCTAATCTGATATATGATTTACAAATGCCATATTTATGTCATTATGTGGGTTGTCTTTCCATTTCTTCAGTGTTCTTTGAAATAAAGTTTTAAATTTTTGTGAAGTCCAATTTATTTATTTAAAAAAATTTTTGGGGGCATTGAACCCAAAGCCCTTGCACTGAGATCCATCCCTACCCATTTCAAAAAAATTTATTTCAATGACATTTTGTAGTTTTCAGCATACAAATAGTTGTTTTGTTAATTAATTCTTTTGATGTTATTATAAACAGGACTGTTTTCTTAATTTTATCTGTGGATTATTCATGGAGAATGTTGAGGTATTATATTGGTTTTCACAAATGTATATCCTTTAATCTTGCTGAAGTTGTGTATAACTATTAAGAATGGGTATGTATTTCTGTTTATATGTGACTTCTTTAAGATTTTCTATGTGAAAGAGATTGCTCTGCTCCTTCCTTTTTGTCTAGATAACTTTTATTCCTTTTCATTGTCAACTGACTTGCCCATAATCTTCAGTGCAAAGCTGAGTAGAAGCAGCAATTGTGAACACCCTTGTCTTGTTCCTGATATGAGGGGGAAAGCATTTAGTCTTTCACCATTCACTACACATTTCTTGTGAGTTTTTCTTTGATACCTTCCATCACTTTGAGAAATTTCTCTTCTATTTTTAGTATACTGAGTTTTTATATCATGTAGGATGTGGTCAAATATAAATATAAATTTTATGTGGTCAAATATAAAATATAAATTTTATATCATGTAGGATGTGGTCAAATATCATGTAGGATGTGGTCACATATTATGATGATCCGTGGGTCTTTCCTTTCTATTCTACTGGCATAGTGTACTGCACTAATTTTCATATGCTCAGCTAACCTGACATTCCTAAGACAAATCCATTTGGTCATGCTGGAGAAGGGCTGAGATTATATAAACTCTTCTCAAACCATGGACGTCAATGCTGTCTGGACCAGAAAGTTTCCTCAGAGTCACTAATGCTCAGTTCTACCCTATGCATAAGTATGAAAACAGACTTCCTTTACTCTTATATTGCATTCAAAGTGAAACTTCCCCATATGGTCTCTGTGAATACAATAACTATATCTTCTTATCTCTGGACCCATTACTGAGCACAACTTGGCACATAGTAGGCATGCAATGAAGGATTTTGAAGTAATTAAATCATATATACATGAATGAGTGACAGAATAGCCTCCACCTCTAGGGAGGGCATCTTTCACACTCTGAGTAGTGGAAGGTTGTGGGGTGAGATTCCAGAGAGGAAAATGTACAACCCAGTCTAGGTCTTACTCATGGTGAAATTCTACCTTGTGATGATTAAATTCATTTTAAGTGAAAAACAACAACTGCATTCAGATATTAGGTTTTTTTAAGGGTACTGAATCTGATGGTTATTGTGCATATACCACATCCTTAGATGGAAAGTGATAGTTATTATTGCATTACATGGCATTTTTATGCCTTCTTTCAGCTCTGAGTTTATAAGAATGATGCCAACCTTGACCACATTCTTCTCTAATGACTTGTGCTGTCCACAAAGCATGAGAAGAGCCTGATAAATACTTGTTGAATAAATGAACTAGAAATATATGTTGAATGAAGAATGAATAATAAAAGAAAGAATCAACGGAACAAGCTCAGAGGGTCTGAACACTCTGCTGCAATTTATGTTTAAGTCAATACCATCTTTTGTCTTCATTTTTGCCCAGGGTTAAGAAATGATCCTATCATCTCTTTCTCTCCTTCCAGGTTCCACCCTCACTGCATAGACCCTGTCTAGTCTGGGTAGGCTATGGGTTAAAGGAATAGGTGTGATGGTTAGAATATGGTTTGTATCCTCAAGGTTCATGTCCTAGCGTTAGTGGGCCTTGATGTGCTGGAGTTTCCTAAAGATGACTTTTAGGTTCTTTCTGTCCTGAACATAAAATTGGTCAAGACAAACACAAATGATAATAAGGTTTTATATTTATTACAGATGGGGAAAAAAAACCAGGCTCTGAAGAGCGAGTTTGAGCCAAGTAAAAGTAGAGAAAAATTAAGAAATATGTCCCACAGCATGAGGATGGGTTATCCCATGGGAATTCAATAGTGAGAGCCTAATAGTGGCTGTTCTTTTTTATATTACCTATGAAGGAGTTATGTCTAGGTCATCCTACTGAAAACCTGCTCAAATTCTTGCCAGAAGTCCAAGTGTAGGGCTTTTGGAACTGTTCCATCCTGTGTCATGGGGTTTTGTAATTAGCAGTTTCCTTCTACTTTCCCAGCTAGTGTTAGCCACACCCTGGCCTCCTGTCTTGTGAGAAGCTTGGCTCCCAGTGTAACCATGCTGAAAGGCAGAAGGGAAGAAGTAGTTATATATGCTGTCATGAAGGAGTAATGCTACTCTCACGGAGCTGGTTATGTCTCAAGGGTTGGGCTCACTCTCATGACAGCTATTTTGAGCAAACAGTGAGTCTGGGTCCTCCTGACCCTTGCTTCCTGTCTCACTTGGGAACCACCCTTTCTTGCACACATTCCTGCTCTGTGATGCTGTGATGTTATGTGTTATGAGGTCCTCAGCAGAAGCTGCTGTGGATGTCACTCTTAGACCTCCAGAGCTGTGAAATAAATAAAGCTCTTTTCCGCATAAAGTACCCAGACTCAGACACCTGGTTACAGCCACCTGAAACAAACACCAAATGCATCACTGCAGAGGAGTGAGTCAACCTCTTTCTCAGATCTACTATACTGAACTCTACGTCATGGAAGCATTTCTAGGTGATTTCTGTGCCAGTAAAGTTTGAGAAGCAGTGATCTAAAATTTTATTCAATGGTTTCTCCAGAGCTGTTTTGGTTTCAAATAAATCTTGGTAACTCTAGGTATAGTTCAACTTGAGATGAAGGAAGTCAGGGTGGAAGGGTCAATCTCATATTAATAAAATGATATCAGTGGATAGTTATGGACAACAAACTGAACATGGGGTTAGATGAACATGGGGTTAGATCAGTGAAGAGAAAAGTAAAAATGCTTTATCCAAAAAATAGCTCAATAGTTCTGTCACATGTTCAATAGTTCTATTACATATTTCCTCAAACCACCTGTCATGAGAGTGAGCCTAACCCTTGAGATATAACTACCTCCATGAGAGCAGTATTAGTCCTTTCATGAGACTGTATATGAAACAACTCCTTCATAGGAAATATAATAAAGAAGAGTCACTATTAGGTTCTTACTACTGAATTTTTCTGCCACATCAGGTGGGATGATATAAATTGGTGTTATGTGTTATAATGGTGCATACATTGTGTCAACTTGAGAAGTTTAGAAGTTTAACTGGGCAGGGGGCCAGGGTCCTTACTTTGGAAAATACTGAGCTTGTGGAAGAGGAAGGCATGGAGATGGTGTGGGCAGATAGCCAGCATACAATATAAGGGAGGGAGAGAGACTTGCACCCTGCGCCTTTTGCTTTTGCTGCCTTCTGCTGCCTTGAAATGTTGCTGCTGTGCCATGCCACCCTGCATTGGAGCCAGCTGATTACTGACTGAAACCCCCACAAACTATGAGCTAAATAAACCTCTCCTTGCTTAGTTTTGGGTGCCTGCTATTTTGTTTTAGAAGGAGAGAAAAGTAACCAAGACATATGTATTTCTTTATCATAACTAAGAAAAGTTGACATCAAATAGAGGAAAGTCCTGTTTCAATGGAAGAGAAAGCAAAGAAAAAAATATTCCTAGAAGGCAGACACAGACCAGAGTTGGGGTTTCTTATGGGAGTCTGTAGGGTCAATGACAGGAATGGGATGTATTAGTCAGTGTCTTAGTGACTTTCCTCATTGCTGAGACAAAACCCTGTATACGCAAAGTTAAAGGAGGAAAGGTCCATCTCAGCTCACAGTTTGTAGATGAGTTTGCAGTCAGCTGGCTCTGAGGCAGGGCAGCAAGGCAGAGGGGCATCACAGAAGAGCAACAGTCCATGGTGTCGCAGGCAGATGGCAGCCTGCAGCAAGTAGCCAGTCTGCCTTTCTCTTTTATCCCTTTGGGCAGTGCCACCCAGAACTGTGATAGCTCCAATCACTGAACTAATTTAGTACCACACACACTTAATTCCAGCACCACACATTCTAGATCCAGTCAGCTCCAAAAAACTCTATGAGCATATGAGATTTTGGGGGGACATTTAGATCAAACCATAACAGTCAGGGATCTTCAGTAAAGAGTCTAGTGAAATATATTCCAGTGAAATCCCTGTCAGAAGTGCTTTAGGGAGTGAAAGCGTTGGCTGGGAAGGAACAGCAAGGGAAACTAAATATGGACTGACTGGCTGATCATCTCTGAAGGGAGACAAAAGGTACAGTAATGTTTTTATGGGTAAATGCAATGGAGAATTTGTCTGGGTTGGGAGGGATAATGTGAAGCAAATATAAGGTGCAGGACCATCCAGGAAGAATACCTCCCATCATGGCTTTGCAGGAAATCGATTTCCTGTCCCTTCTCTGGGCATTATACATTCTTCATCCTTGCTGTGTCTGTATTTCTAGTAAAATCTCTCTTCTAGTGAAATCTATCTCCAATACAAGATAGAGATAGAAATAGAGCTAGAGCTAGAGCTAGATAGAGCTAGATAGAGATAGAGATAGAGATAGAGATAGAGATAGAGATAGGTAGAGCTGGAGCTAGAGAAGAGAAAGAAGAGAAGAGAAGAGGAGAGGAGAGGAGAGGAGAGGAGAGGAGAGGAGAGGAAAGGAGAGAAAAAATTTTAAATTGGCCCAAGTGAACAGGCAGGTCAAAGTCCTGAGAACCAGAGGGCTGCTGGTGCAGGTAGGTCCTAAAGGCTGAAGACTGGAGAACCTGGAGTTCTGAGGGCCAAGGGCAAGAGAATAGAGTCTTAGCTCAGAAGAAAGACTGAATATGCATCTCTTCTGCTTTTTTCTTTTATCCAGCCCCTCATCTGATTGGATGTTGTTTACTCAGTCCACTGATTCAAACACTAACCTTCTCCAGAAACACCCTCGCAGACACAGCCAAAATGCACACTTTTCTGGCTGTCTGTGTTCCCTCAACCCAGTGTCTTAGTTACTTTTCTTTGTTGCTTAGATTACATCTCCAGTGCTCACAAGTTAAAGGAGGGAAGG
This sequence comes from Chinchilla lanigera, assembly GCF_000276665.1. Lineage (NCBI taxonomy): Eukaryota > Metazoa > Chordata > Mammalia > Rodentia > Chinchillidae > Chinchilla > Chinchilla lanigera. The sequence continues at coordinate 3,052,251 of NW_004955489.1, forward strand.
TTTGTTTTGGCTTACCATGTGCAGAGGTCTTAGCCTGTAGTCAGCTGGCTTCAAGGTAGAGTGGTATGACAGAGGGTCATCAAGGAGGAGAAACAGGCCATGGAGTAGCAGATAGACAGTAGAAGCAGCAAGCAGCAGCAGCAGCAAGCCTGCATTTTCCTCTTATCCCAGCCTGTTGACTGGTGCCACATGCACCCAGCATGGGGATTCCACTATCCATACCCTGAATCCCAGTATCATACCTTTAATCCACAACACACATGATAAATACAACCACTTCCCAAAGCCCCACCAATGACTACATGAGGCTTTGCAGGCAACAGCTAGATAGAGGCCATAATGCACAAGCTGGCACCTGAATTAACGGTCACACTGGGGTTGCTGTCAGGGGAAATGAGACAGAACTGAGTCACTATGTCTGGCCTTGAGCACTGAAAATGCAATTTTACTTTTCTAACTCATGCTTGATGTTCCTTCAGTGAAAAACACCTCAGAGATCCTTGTTATGGGACAGTGGCTGCAATGCAATAAGACAAGCTTTTCTATCCAATTCCTTTGGAGAGAGACAAATTGATGGAAAACAACACAACCACCTTCCTGGCACATATGGGCCATGCATTTTGCTTGGGGGCAGCTCCATCTGCCCTAGCACATGGAAATTGCTTTAGGGAGTGAAGGTGTTGGGTGGGAAGGAACAGCAAGGGGAACTAAATGTGGACTGACTGGCTGATCATCTCTGAAGGGAGACAAGAGGTGTAGTGATGCTTTCATGGGCAAATGCGATGGAGAAATTGCCTGGGCTGAGAGGGATAATGTGAAGCAAATGTAAGGTGAAGGACCATCCAGGAAGAATACCTCGCATCATGGCTTTGCAGGAAATCGATTTCTTGTCCCTTCTCTGGACATTACACATTCTTCATCTTTGTTGTGTGTGCATTTCTAGTGTAAGAAATCCAAAAGGACAACTTGAAAATTGCCTGAAGAAAGACCAGAGTGTGCCCCAGCCTAAGCGGATGATGTGTGTAGTGGCAGTGAGGACCCCTCCTATGTTTGTACACCTAGATAAGCAGACATTGCTTGGAGAAGGTTTTTTTCATAAAATGCTGGGATCTCTAGGAAAGGACCTGACTTTTCGCTCATTTTACTTTTCCCTTCTAAAACGAAATAGTAAGCATTTCCAGTTTTATTTCTGAGTCCATGGAAGAGTTTAATGGACTAAGAAACTTAGTAACTCTTTTACCTAGATAAGGAAACACTATAATTTTAAGTTTTTTTCTTCTTTCTCTTTAATGGATTTAAATTGACAAAGGATAATGTCATTAGGATAATAACAACACAACTCTATGAGGACGATTGAAAAATAGGATGGATGTGTAAATAAAAAATCTGTACTGCCAGGGGTGGTGGCACATGCCTATAATCCCAGCACTTAGGAGGCTGAGGCAGGAGGATCAACATGAGTTTAAGGCCAGCCTGAACTACATATCAAGATCTGTTTCCAAAAAAAAAATCTATTACAGGAAAAATATATTGCCACTGATCTACCTCACCCACCACCTCACTTTAGACACACTTATCCCTTGATTTTTGCCAGTGCAGGCCGTTCTAGAAGTCGTCTTTTGTGACTTCAGTTCTAAATGGACTTGAAGGTTTACTCTTGTGGCCATATTGACTTTGGGCACGAGCCAGCAGCTGCTTAGAACCAGCTCCAGTGAATAAGGTGGATATGGACACAGCACAAGCTTTACAAGTCTACCTTTCTGCTGGATGACACTCCATAGCACATTCTCAGTATTTTTTATCACACTTTTAAAGACACAAAGGGGCTTCTAGAACTGCTTCAGAAAGTGGCAAGAATGATGAGATAAGTGTTTTCAAAGAAGGAGGGTTATTTTGAGGGGGGACTAATGGCAATGTGTCTTTTACAGTAGTAAATTTAAGCATTCACTGTACATTTCAATCACATCTCATACGTATGATTCCTTGCCAGCTTGGGCCATTATAACAAAGCACCGTTGATGGGTGGCTTATGCACCACAGATGCTTCTGACAATTCAGGAAGCTGGTATTATAGACAGCTAAACTAGGTAGGACTATTATAGGAAGTCAGACAGGGCTGGGCCCTCAAGGGAATCAGTGCTGAAGATGAGAACACAGTGCAACTGTGGCTGGAGGTGCATCTGTTGAAGGCCAAGCCTCAAGATAAAGACAGAATGACCAGGCCTACCTGCCTCCCAACGGATAAGCACTCAATTAAAGATTATGCTATAATTACTATCACCTGGTTCAATAAAGTGCAGACAGACATCAGTTACTCAGGGTAACCAGGCCCTCCAGACCTATCCCTTCTTAAAAATGTCTTTGTTCTTCCCATATACTTTTGCTATGTGACTTGCTTCCTTATCAGATCAATATTAGTTAAGTGGCTGTACTTGTAATCTTATTGGTTGATCATAGTTTGACCCACATAGTGCTTACCTTGTGACTTTGCACCTACCTTGTGATTTTGCTGTATAAAAGATTCTCAGAGAAGTGGGCTCTGTGGCAACCCACTTATGGGTCCACACCTATCTCTTAGGAGCTATCTCAAGTTTTTCTTACTCTTAACCTTCATTGTTACTTAGAATTTATTCTTTGATCACAGAGAAGATGAATTTGGTGTGTCTGACATCTGGCAGGTTGGGAATTACATTTTTCCCTATATCACTGGGGTCTGACATCTGGTTTCCAGTGTGGACTGCTCTGCTGAGGGCCATCTTCCATGCTGCAGACTGCTGATTTACTCTTGTATCATCTCATAGCAGAAAGAGAGTGAATGACCTCTAGGGTGCATTTACAAGGGTACTAATCCTGTTTATGAGGCCTCTACACTCATGATCTGGTCCCCTCTTCACAACCCACACGCTTCACCTTCAAATCCCATCACCCTGGGGAGGGGTAAGATTTCAACCTAGGAATTTTGGCAGAGACAAAAACATTCAACCCACAGCAGCAATCTCACCCACAGTCCCTCTGAGACATTTTGGGGGATCACTCTTTGAATCCTGCTACAGCCAGTGGGCAGGGTTGCTTCCCGGACCCGTTGCAAATATCTGTGAATTAACTTTGCTTTAAACACTTCCTTGCTTTACTGTCTCACTTACCCTGGTCTGGAAAATGGGGTTCCTCTGGTCCACGCAGCTTTTACAAAGCAAGGCTCTGGCTATCAGGGCTGTGAAACAGGCCTTGCAGAGAATGGGCCTCAGACTGCTCAGGCCTGGAGCTTTGTCACGTGAGCGGCTGCACAGCGCAGAGGTGCAAGAGAGCTGGGAGCAGTGCCTGCAAACCTTCCGGCCCGGCCCTGAAGCTAGGAGACTGCGACTTTCTAAAATGACGCGAACGCTTGCGCTGATTATTTATGGACAGTAGCACTCCAGCCTGATCTTCCAGAAACAGCCGGTCCTTTCACTGTCTGGAAATGGCTGTAAACCTTAACGAACCCCGAGCACTACGAGCGCTGGGCAGCAGGGTTTCTGGAAGCAGACTGTCTGCTTGCCAGCACACCGCTGGCCGCTCCTAAACCGTCTCCTTGGAAAATGCACTGGCTTCCCCTTCATTTTCCTCCTTATCCTTTGGACTTCAGAAACTTTCACTTCAAGGGAGGCCAGCTCCCCCTTCCAGGGGATGGGGTTCAAGGGCCGCCCTGTATGCTGATTTCCCTTAGCCACTGTGTGAAGAGGGCCTCTGCCTCCGCACAGGGAGGTATTCATGGCTCTGAGAAAGGAGGCCGGTTAATCAAGAGGTAACCAAAAGGCACCCGAGTAGGAACTATGGGGCTGAGCTACACACATCCAGCCACAGATGTACTAATTTAATTTCATGCCCGGACATCAGCCGCTTCTGTCTGCCTAAGAGGAACATTTGCATCCATCTGCCATCATTTCTCCCTTTCATTTTCAAACCTCTTTGCCCTCTTTTCTTTCCCTCTGTCCCCCTGGCCCCCACCACCACTTGATGAAATAATGGGACACATTTAAAGCCAAACTCAGGCAATTCAAATTCCGAACTGATGTGATTTTGTTCCACTCTAAGTCAGCCTCAAGGGCATCTGGGGAGAAGAAATCAAGGGGCCAAACAAAAAAGCAAGTGGGAAAAAGGGGAGATTTTGAATGCAAATCAGCCTCCTCAACCCATTTGAAACCACCTGCTGTGAACGGGGTAGAATGTCTGGCCCATTAGCACCTTGTTAGGTTGTCAGAGCTCAAGCAAGCAGCTGAATGGGTGATAATGGGGAAGAAATAGCGGAGACCTTTAGGAGCCCAGCTCCTGCTTGTTGGTATTCCACCCAGCCCACTTCCAGGACCCAAAGGGCCTGGCTGGCAGGGGTGGTTCAGGAGAAAACAAAGGTAGGAGCAAACAACTTAATTAAATTTGTTAAATTAAAAAGAAAAAGCAGCAGCCCACTGGCCAAAAAGGAAGAGAAGTTAATTTACATCATCCAGGGTGGGGCAAAGGACTTTTTGGGAATGATTTCAATGTGCTTGATATCTCTGGCTCCATTATGTACTAAGTAGAGATTTAGTGAGAATATACAGGATATTGAGAACTGTATGGAAAAATCTCTGATTAAACTTTGATCCAAGTAAGACAAATCTCAAATATCAAAGATATGTTTGACATGCATGTCCATGTCCTCTCTGCTTTTAAGAATGCAGCTCAGAGAAAGTTCTGTGTTATTATCTGTTTGTTTCTTCTTTGTAAGAATCTTTTTGGTCTATGTCTTATACTCTGAGTACTACTTTGAAGACAATGATACACAGTGTACTAACGATTGGTATTCTCCTGTTATTTTGTTATGAAATTTGTATTTCTTTCAAAACAAAAGAGAAAGCAATACTTGCTGTAGGGTCTGATGAGGGAAATGCTTGCTAGAACATCCGTGATCTTTTCTTTCTCCAATGATTTGTTTGAGAACAAGGTTAGGAACATTATATCTAATGCCACTGCTTTTTTTTTTTCAACATCCTTTTGCATTTTATTTTATTTATTTATTTATTTATTTATTTATTTATTAAAGATAAAAGGAGGGAATTGCTTTTATGGTTTAGCTCTAAGAATTCCCCCCTCCAAAGCCTCTTGTATTCACAGGTGGAGCTTTTGGAAGTTGTTACCCCATGGGGGCACTATACTTATTATGGCTTGTGTCTAGATGTCCTACCAAAGGCTCATGGGGTCCCAGGTAGGGCTTTTTCAGAGGTGGCTGGATCTAGAATGTGTGATGCTGGGATTAAGGGTGTGTGATTACTAAATTAGTCCTCTGTTTGGTTTGGCATAATTCTGATTGTGGGTAATAGAAAGGCCCTCCCTGGGTGTGAATGCTGCCTGCCTTAAAGTGGTGCAGCCTGGATAGAACACAAGGGACTGAAAGCGGGTGCTGTTGTTGCTTCCTGATTTGCTACTTTGGTGCTTGCTGCCTTCTGCTTGCCATAAACTGTTTCTCCTCTGCCACACCAACCTGCCTTGGAGCCAGCCGACTGTGAACTGAAACCTCCACAAACTGTGAGCTAAATAAAACTTTTCTCTTTTAATGGTAGGTGTTGAGTATTTTGTCTCAGCAATGAGAAAAATCACTGAGACAATTTTCATCAGTGAACAGAGCCACTGATTTGTTCATGGCTGAATATGCTGTTAGGAGCTGGCCTTGATCTGAACAGGAAGTGCACTAGGGGTGTGACCGGGAAGGGTGTGTCTGCTCCCTGATTCCTCCCTTCTCACTTGCTTCCTGACCACCTTGATGCTAGCAGCTTTCTTCTGCCAGGCCGTTTCTGCCTTGGAGCCGGCCAACTGTGGACTGAAACACCTAAACACCAGGAGCCCAAATAAACCTCTCCTCCTTTAAATTGTGGCTGTTGGGTATTTTGTCCAAGCAACAAGAAAGTAATTAAGACAGTGACATGTAAGTTGTAGAGAGATCACAGGTTTTGCTGATGACAGTATTTATTTCTTAATAAAAAAAATTAAGTAGTCTTTTACTACAGTTCTTGCTTTTCCGTTTTAAAAATGAAAATGAGCTTATCTGGTTTAGTATAAAATAAACCAGAAGATCCTTATAGACTGTAATGATCTATTAGAGATGGCAATGGGAAAAATTCTCTTATAGGAGTTTTGCCATAAGGTGTGGGTGGGATGGTGGTATCTGTAAGATCAGGCTTAATGAGCTTGGACTAACTGAAGGTCAATGACCTTCCAACTTACAGTGTGTGCACAGAGAAAAATAATAGCCACATGAATCAAGTGCAGGCTGGGAAAAGATCACTACTAGAAAATCTGTGGCTTGCAAGTGTACCCCACCATTTTCAAGCCAAACTGCTTTGAAAGCATTTTAAAATTATTTTGTGGTCAGGACCAAGATAGTTTGAAGTGGTTTTGTTTGGATGAAGGGAATGAATTTCATGATCACTTAAGGTCACCAGAATGTTTATGAGTTCTCCGGTGTGCTTAAGTAATAATACAAGATACATAATTCCATGGTATTTGTTATAGTTTTTATATCAGACTGGAGGAGATTAGGATTTATGGTGTAAGAACAATTTTTGGCCACTATCAGGATGAAAGATGAGATATAAATAACTGTATTTCACCTAATTTTATCAAAATGCAAGGTAAGTGCAAAATTTTGCAAATTTTTGAGTAGTTTACTCTAAATGCTAAGTGCTACTAGTGTTTGGCTTTCATTCCTGAGGGAGCTTTCTCCCACTGTTTCTGCAGCAGGATTCCTGAACGCTATCACCATACCCTGCTTTTCTTGAGGGATATGGAAATTTTCTGGGCCCAGCCATGCTCCACCAGCTAAGGAGCCCACAAGGTTAATGAACACCCACAAAGACTGAGGAGGAGAGAGAGCATTCTTCACCGGGTGATTAGCATGCTAGCATTCTTCCCTCAGTGGTAATGATGGTCAAGAAGGTGCCTAGTGATAGAGGGGAGAATGGAGGGTGGCTGCCTCTTCTGCCTCAAACGCTTATTAAAATTCATTTCCATTCAAATAGCCATCCTCTGATTTTCATCATCAAATAAGCACACACTGTACATATTTAACAGGCAGGAGACCTGGGCTGAGTTCATGTCTTTTTGAAGTAAAGGCCTGTTCCCTTAATGAGTGTCCATGCTTATCTCCATATGTAAATTTCTCCCACCTCCTCTTCCTTACCCCCTCCACTTTGCTGCTTCCCAGTTCTGGGATGGCTGATCTGTGGCCGAGATGCCTATTATAAAGATAATTCACTTGGAGCTGAATAGAATCTCCTCCTCCAGTCCTGCTCATTATAAAGGTGAAGCCCTCAGGAGGGCAGGCGAGGAGTGAACACGTTTACAGAGTTACTTTTTCCTGGGCAAGAGGCAGAAGCAGAGGCAGGATGGAAGTAGTTTCTTTACTTCTCTGGCTGTGAATATTTTTTTCCGTTTGGAGCTGGCCTCCATTCCCAGACATGCTGATTGTCTTTGGGGCTCCTAGGGACCACCATCCTCTGGAAGGCACCTCAGCCCAGGCAGTTGTTTACTGCACAGCTTGTAAGGCACAGCTGAGCCTACCCCACAGTTGTAGGTGAGACATCAAGTGGCAAATGTGGGTGCCCTGGCCATCGTCAAGAGTGTGGGCAATCTGGTCACTCAGCAGAGCACAAAGATGTTGGCCTCGTTTGTGATGTACCAGAAAAACTTAGTTTGTATTATTTTTAATTACAAACAATGTAAGTTATTTGAAAGGTTTGTAATTCTCAGTTATTGGAGGGCTTTGGAATTCTCAGCAGTAACACAAGGGTACCAACAAAGTAAACCTGTTAAACTCATGGCAAGACTGCATTTTCTAGCATGATTCAATTTGCAGATTAATTCAGTACAATTAACGACCAGTCAGGGCAGGATAACAAAGAGTGTCCTTTTATTTCCTTTTTGCTTTTCTCTCAGTTGCCTTTAATTAAAAAAAAAAAAAAAAGCAAAAACCTTTAGGTTTAAAATAACCTAGCTCAATCTTATGGGCTGAGAAGAATCATCTGTAGAGTTCTGGTGGAGACTGTGGTGGCAGGAAGTAGTTTTGGAAAGCATATGCTGAAACAAAATATAAAATAAGTGAGACTTAGGAGAAAGTGAGAGAAAAACATTTCTTGTTCAAGGTCTGGTACTCGTGATTTCTTTCCTCTGTTGAAACATATTGTGTCTCCTAATTTTAGAAACTTGATTATTCCTAGGAAGTTCATTCTGATGAAGCTGTTTGCCTATTTTTCAACACAGAAATTGGACAAGTTCAGGAAGTTTGTGTACTCTCATCTGATTGGAGAAAATAGCTGCCTCACCTCATGTTCTGCCCTAGGTGGCAAGAGTTCATTTCTCACCCTCGGGAGCCCCTAAAATTGCCTGACCCAGCATAACTTAGAAACCAAATGACCTGACAATATCTAGTTCTTTATGGCTTTGGCCACATTGTTTTTTCACTTAGGAAATGCCACCCACTTCTTGATGAACAATAAGAATAAACTTGTATAGGTGTAGAATTATTAGAGTAACTGGTTCAGTCTCCTCAGTATCAACTTTGGCAACCTTTCCCTTTCTTATCTGTAACAAAAACCAACCATGACCATGTGAAAGATTCCAGGAGAGGCAATACAGATGAAACCATTCATTAGATTTATAAAAGCTGAAAAAAAACTCTAAAGCTATCTATCTTCTATACTTTGTGGAGAAAAAGACCAATGACTCAGACTATCAGGACAGTATCCCCAAGGTGGAGCTGAAATCTTAAAGTAAGTGGCACATAAATGTAAACATTTTAGAGAGGGACTCAAAGGGAGAGGGAAGAAATGCACTCAAGCCTCCCACTACATTGAATGCAAGACTGTGTGAAGTAGGAATGCAACAAAATGGCTTTGTAAGTAATGCTGTCCTTTCAGAGGACTTTAAAAATTGAGCGTTTCCTCCTGAGTTGGAAATCATAGCTCTAAACATCAGGTGGTAGTGAGCAATATTCAGATCATGTGTGATACATAAGCATAAGTGAGAATAAATAAAATCAAGAATGATCTAAAGAACAAATAAATGCCATTAAAATGATAAATTGCACAGGGCAGTTGCCCTCTTTGGATGTAACAAAGTGATTAGAATAAGCTGATCATTGTCTGAAGAAAAATATTTTCTAGTTTTAAAAGTGTCCTAAGCACATGTGAGTTTGGAAAGTAAGTAAATCCAAAGATATTGCTTTAGAACCCTGATAATTTAAAGTTCTCACATGCTCATTAAGAGTTTCGCTTTGTTAATTTAGAGATGGATTTCCAAATCCTTTGTTTGGCCCCAGGAAACAGAGCTGGCTTTAGGACTCTCTTTGCTTCATCCAAGCCATAACCTGGGCAGGGTCAGTTTTGTCAAAGGGGGGTAACAATAGTTCTGAAAGCAAAAAGTAAAACTTGGCAATAAAATTAAAGCAGTTAGCTGAGTGCTTAACAGCAAATGTTGGCTGTTACTATTTAGACAAGTGAGTGACAGAAGATCATTTTAGATGTGAGCTATCTTAAAGAAAGGAGAGGACTGTGAGTCAGGAATTCTTTGGGGTGTCCGATCATTTCGGAGAACTAAGGCTAAATTTTTTAATTCTGTTGAAAATTTATTCACTGAGCATCTTTCATGTTCAAATTATGCATTCAGTCATCTCCTGTAGACTATATTGAAGTAACAGAAATAAGGAACCTATATAACTTCCTCTGTTCTGAGACAGAAACTTTCACTTATTTAACAAGTATATATTGAGTATCCGGAAGACACCCACTGATGTAGAGATGCAGGAGTGGGCAAAGCAGATGAATTGCTTTACTCTCTGGAACCAGGTATATTTGAATGAATGTTCTTTGACTTTGGAAGAAACAATTCTAAGCTTTATGACAAGTAATAGTGATTTCTGAATAAATATCTTAAAAGTCACAATGCTTCACTTACTTCTATTCAACAAGCATAAAATTGTGATCCATTTCTCAAAATTAGAAGATGATTCCAGCCTAAATTTATGGACATAAAGAGATAACATCTTAAAGCAAAAAGCATACACTTTACTGCGTTTCCTTGACTCATCCTGATATCTATTAAGCTTTCCTATTTGACATAATGATAATAATTTTCCCCATATATTCACAGCTGCATATCTTTCTCTCCATTTCTCAATTTAAAGTTCCTCCCTCCAGAAGCATACATCCAAGCAAAATTCTTTCTGAGCTCAGGGTCTATATTTTATCTTTTAACTTGCCTGCTTGCCTGCCCCTTTATTTCCACTTTTAGTTTATAACCTGGATCTCTTGAACAGTCTCTCTGCAGCCCTCAAATGCAGCTTTATGGAAACATGATGCATCCACTGAAAGCACAGACCTAAAGATGCTGACCTGCACTTCATCCATCTTCCTGAGGGAACAAGGTGCAAATCGCACATGTGTGGATCCTTCCATCTGCTCCTAAAACACAGAATTATTGAATTAAAGACATCATAAGCAACAGCAAATCTGGTGGCATCATGAGTTTTGAAAGTATTTTGTGATTGGACAGGAACATTTGTCCTTGGTCTGCCTAAAGACTTTAAGCATCCTGGGCAATATCGATCTTCATTGAGCTATGAAATCACAACAGCAGGAACAAACCAGATGGCCCCCCCAAATGAAGATGAATGCGTGCGATTGTCATTCAGAGCTCTCAATAGTCCAAGTGGCCATATGCACTGATGAGCAGGATGCTTGTCTCTGTCCGTGGTCCTAAAAGTCATCTTTGACTTCAGGTGTGGAAGAGCTATTAATAAAGGCAATAGCAAATATTAGGAAAGCATATGTCTTGGTTACTTGTCTCTCGTTGCTGAGACAAAATACCCAACGCCAAAATGAAGGAGGGAAAGGTTTATTTAGTTCACAGTTTGTGGAGGTTTCAGTCCATACCTGGCTGGCTCCAAGGCAGAGTGGCACATGGCAGAGGCCAAATGTTCATGGTGGCAGAAAACAGCAAAGGCAACAAGAGCAAAAAGGGAGGAGTGGCAGTGGGAAGAGCAAGACTCTTTACCTCCCTTATATCGTATTCAAACTGCCTACACCAGGGCGGGTGTAGCTGTCACACCCATAATCCCAGTATTGGACCATGGATCAAGAAAAACTCTAGGAGCTGCACCATGACTGCATGAGGCTTTGGGGGGACACCCAGACACAAACCATAACAGCATATTTAGAAGCAGCATTCTAACTTAGTGCTGTATCCCAAATATACATAGTTTATTCACGTGTAAATATTTATTCATAGTGGTGATTTACTAACAGTGTTCTTAAAATCATCACCCTTTTCTTCCTCCTCCTTCTTTTCATCTTCCTCCTCCTCTTTCTCCTCTTCCTTCTTCTTCTCTGTCTCTCTCTCTCTGTCTGCCTCTCTCTCTCTCCCTGGAAGTGTGTGTCTTATTTGACTTTAGGTCATTGGAAAAAAAATCAGCATTTGCAGGGGGAAAAAAACTTGTATTTACTAAAAGCAGATGGTTGAATTGTAGAAGCAATTTATTGTTTCCTATTATAAAATCTTATATCAAAGGATTTATAACTCAGCCACAAAAATTAGCTTGTTGGATAAGACTTAGGAAAGACTCTTTGTGGGCTAATCAATCAGGGGAAAGTTCTATAACCCATAAGTTATGCTCATGGAAAGTAAAGTGATACTGAACTGTAAATGCCTAACTCTCCACCACCCATGGTGGGGAATTATAATTTGAAATTGATAATAAGTGGTGAATTAAAAATTTAAAAGCCCAGAGTGGTACAGTGCTAGACAATTAGGATCAGGATTCAGCAAGAATATTGGCCATGGTGCCAAGAAATGGCTGAGATGTGGAAGTTTATTAGTATTTTAGTGATGTCTGCTTCAATTATATATCCAAAATTTTGGTGTGTTTGCACCACAATTGAGCAAACTGATGGAAGTATTCATAACTTAGGTTACTTGAACTGATAGTTTGAACTATGTATCTGTGCTTCCCATTTTCCACCATGTTTTCTCAAGTAAACATATACTCATCATTACTCAAGGTTTGGATAGACTGGCTCCATATTCTGTAGTTGTGTACCATAAAATGATATACAATTTCACGTCTTCTTACCCTCTGATGTTCAAGCTTTGATTTGGTAACTGCTTGTGTTAGCAGATCTCTTTGATCTGAACAGAGATCCAAGATGACACAGAGGAAAAGTAAAGGAAGGAGATGAGTCAGAGTCTCAGGCAATTGTCCAACAGAAGAGGCCCAAGTGCTCCTGGAAGGCACACTGGTGAGGAGGTGGCGGGGCCATTCCTGTCTTCTGTGGACAGTTCCCTGAGATAATTGAGCACAGTGACATGCGTGCAAAGCTCAGAAACCATCTTTTATTCTTCTGAACAGCTTCTAGGACTGGCTTGCAGAGAGGGGTGGATGCAAACCCTGTTTGTTTTAATATCTCAGAAATTCATTTGTTTTTAAGTTGTTTTGAATAGTCAACTGTTGAATCATTGGCTACCCCTGTGTACGGAGTAAGAAGATAATTGCTCTGATCCCAGGGTGAACCATCTGCTAGTACAAATTGCTCTGCTATCTGCTTCACTGAAACACTTGTGTTCATTATATTATGTTGAAATGTTCATGAAATGTAGTTCATACTAAGTTGTGTTCCTGGAAAATTTGATTCTATAAATGGGCAGAAGACTCTTAATTGCAAAGGCTCTTCTTGCTCTCTTTAGGTTTCTAAATTGCTTTGCTGATTTCATATGGGGCCCTGGAGAGCCAATATCTTGTGAAAGTGGCTGATTATTGATGCCTAGACAGACACAGCAGTGAAAATCCAAATTTGTGACAATCGTAATGGTTTCCAAAACCTCTTTTTAAAAAATGTTCCCGAGTTCTGGAATCTGAAAAATGCCTTGTTATTATAATTCTAATGCTCCTTTTGATGCTACTATTAGAGAGTTTAGTGTCTCCTTCAGTGTTATGTTGATACTATAATATAAATCAGGGCAGGAAGATTTGATAAATGCCTATTTTCAATTTTTTGATGTGTTAACATAAGATTAATGACTGTGATGACATAAAATGAAGTCTTTTTGGATTCGTTACTTTTTAAATGTCTTTCAGGGACATACACCTCTGCAAAATGGCACAAGGTGAGATAACGAGTTAAGCAGGAGTTTTGAGTAGGGTTTCAATTAATAAGGTGTTGTTAACACTTGTAGTTGCTTTTAAAATTCTCCAGTCATGCCTATTGTGACTCTAAAGTAAAAGTAAGGAAATGCAGAGAGACGATGTTGGCACATTAGGAATTTCTTCCTGCCATAATATTTCATACTCTACCGTGAATAAGTCCAATGCTAATTTATTTATTTATCTGTCCTTAGGAGTCAATTTAAAAAGCCATTAAAAATTCAGACAACATGGCAGATTTGTTCAGATTTATTATCAAAGTGATTTTTGCAACTGAAGCTTATAGATGTAGTAGGGGTATGGGAGACACTAGAATCATCAAGATGAACCCCTTCCCCTGGCTACTTCATCACCCCTGATGAGTTGTAGACACCAAGTATTTCTTTGTGTGCCATGATTTTTACAAGCGATGCATGTGGATTCTCTCTATACAGCAGAAAGTGAGTTAGCTCAGGTTCAAATAAAAAGTGTTTGTGGCCAACGAGAGACGCCGTCATTCTCCGCAGGCTCTGTTAGACAGAAAGGAATTTAGGCCCCCATGTGGTAGGGTTAGTGTTAAAATTTCTCCTTCCTCTTCTGACCCGAGCACCGGGAGGAGTGCTCTTTATCTGAAACATCTCTCCTCTCTCTCTCATCTCCATCCTTCATCAGTTTGATTGCCTTTTTATTGTCATTATTTATGTTTTGTATAACTAGAAAATAACTTGTCATTGATTACATCTTATTTGCAAGAGGCTCTAGTGAGATGGCAACAAGGCATGCCCAATATATCATCATTTAGCAGCTTCTCTTGTAATGGTGGAAAAAATACATATAAACAACTCTGAGGACAGATTTTGAATGATCCAGTAATTTTGATTTACACTTGGTATTTGATGGAACTGTATTAGCAGTCAAAGTCAATGGCTAAATGATTCCCAGCACAAGATGAGCCAGAAGTACAGAAGAAGCTTCACAATGCACAAAGGAGAGCTCCGAGCCTCCAGCTTAGATCTGCAAGTGCGGTGTAAATTATAGGCCTGGTTGTCACTTTTAACTGACAATTTTGCCCAATACAGTCCAGCTAGGTGATTTGTCCTCTACGCCTTTATGAAGCAGTGAACACTAGCTTAATTCCATTGCTTTTCTAAAGCAAATAGCTTCATCTCTCCTACTTACTGCAGAGAAGATGTGACCCTCCTAAGTCTGATGACAGTAAGTCTCACTCAAAAAATACCACGTGGAAGCTGGGAGTGGTGAAGAGGCACCCCATGACTGTGAGTGGTGTTTGGCCCCGGGTATCCTGAAGTGATCTCAGCCACCCTGAGTGCTCTCACGGGTGCCTCTGAGGCTTCTTTTCTTCCCTTCCTGACCCACTATGCTTCCTGCTTCTTACTTGTTTCCTCTATGTTTTCCCCTGTTACAAAGATGGAGGAATGAAAGCTTTGGAAATCAAAATCCAGCACTCTAACTAGCAATATTAAGAGAAAGCCAAAATATTCCAAATATCAATAAGAGCCACAAATCCAACCAAACAAAATATGCAGTTAGGTAAATAGATTCCTACTGCTTTACTTGTGTGACTTGTTTATCCCTGGCAGATTGATCATAGCCTCACAGCATATTTCTTAGCCAGAAACAGGTCCTCAGAGTCCAGTTTTTATGAGAGGAAGAGATTCCAAGCATGGGATCTTTGATCCTTCCAGGCCAAGTGGGGAAATTGATAGATTTGCATAAGTGCTTCCCAGGGAATCGGAAAATTTTATTCAAGAGTCTGAATGTGGACTTGAATCTTCTTTCTGTAGCCTAGCCCTGTGCAGAGGAAGGGATTCATGCATCCACCTCTCGGCTTGTGTTACTCTATCACAAATGGAAGGACATGACTGCTGACACTACCACTCATTTAAAAGGAATCATTGTAATCACTCAATCACTTGTTTACTCACCCAGTATTTACTAAGCTTTCACTTTGGTAATGGGCATCAGGATGGAAACATGAACACTGCTTGTCTACTGTCCTTACAGGTCTCAAGGCTTAGTAGGAAAGATAGACATAGAAGAAGATAGACATAGAACAACCAAATTGTGAAAATGGCCATACTCCCAAAACTGCTGTACAGATTCAATGCAATTCCCATTAAACTGCCATTAACATACCTCACAGATCTCGAGAAAACATGCCTTAAATTCATCTGGAACCAGAAGATACCCAGAATAGCAAAAGCAATCTTGGGCAACAAGGACAAGTCAGGTGGAATCATAATCCCTGACCTGAAATTATACTACAAAGCCACTGTAATAAAATCAACATGGTACTGGCTGAAAAACAGACCTGAGGATCAATGGAACAGACTGGAAGACACAGCCACAACCAAAAACATACTGAACCACCTAATCTTTGATAAAGGGGCCAAACAAACTCACTGGAAGAACGATAGCCTCTTTAATAAATGGTGCTGGAAAAATTGGCTCGCTACATGCCAAAGACTGAAAATAGACCCAAGTCTATCACCACGCACCAAACTAAAGTCAAAATGGCTCACAGATCTCAATATTAAACCAGAAACACTAAATTTGTTGGAAGAGAAAGTAGGTAAAAACCTTGAAGACATAGAGGTAGGCAGAGAGTTCATGAACAAAAACCAAACTGCATGTGAAACACTTGAAAGAATCAACAAGTGGGATCTCATCCTACTGAAAAGTTTCTGCATATCTAAAGAAATCACCAGCAGAGAAAAAATTTTAGCTGACTGTCCCTCAGACAAAGGGCTTCTATCTAGAACATATAAAGAATTAAAAAATATCAGCCCCTCCAAATTCAAAGACCCAATCCAAAAAATCTCTGCCCAGTTGAGATGAATACACACTTCTCAGATAATGAAATACAAATGGCAAATAAATACATGAGAAAATGTTCAGCATAATTAGTCATTCAAGAAATGCAAATTGGGGCTGGGGATTTAGCTCAGTGGCAAAAGCGCCTGCCTGGCAAGCGCTAGGTCATGAGTTCGGTTCCTGGTACCGGAGGAAAACCGAAAAAAAAAAAAAAATTGCAAATTAAAACAACATTGAGATTCCACCTTACCCCAGTAAGAATGGCTAGCATTAAGAAATCAACCAATAACAAATGCTGGCGAGGTTGTGGAGAAATAGGAACCCTTCTCCAGTGCTGATGGGAATGCAGACTGGTGAAACCACTGTGGAAATCAGTTTGGAGATTCCTCAGAAAACTAGGTCTAGAGGTCCCATTCAACCCAGGTATCCCCCTGCTGGGTATTTCCCAGAAGATCTGAAAACATCACATCACAGTGATACATGTGCACTTATCTTTGTAGCAGCACAATTTGTAATTGCCAAATTGTGGAAGCAACCCAAATGTCCATCCACTGAGGATTGGACAAGAAAATTGTGGTACTTTTATATAATGGAATATTATTCAGCTGTAAAGAAAGATAAACTTGAGGCTTTTATAGGTAAACGGTCACAACTAGAGACCATACTCATAAGTGAAATAAATCAAACCTGCATGTGCAAGCACAGCATTGTCTCAGTAGTGTAAAACCTGAAAGAGTTCATTTAAACTAGAAGGTATGATAGACATTGTTAAATGACAGGAATACACTCAAGGGTAAAGGGCAACTGGGTTGTGGGAAAAGAGAAGGAAAAGAAGGAGAAATTTTGTTTGTATGTATGTATATACAGGATAGTTAACATAGTTGTTCTACTGCCTTCTATTTCTTTGCTGAAAGAAACTGTCAATGAGTCCTTGATTGATCAATATCGCATGTCTCTATCTGTTTTCATGAGAAACCACTTTAAAGAGATCAATATGTAATACAACAAGCATTGTTAATTTCCTACCACTTTGTTTGTAACTGTGTATTGTCTGTACTGTTCTTTTGCTGTTTTGTAAAAGGTTGTCTGTCTGTTAATGTTTTCCTCCTTTTATTTAAAAACAAAAAACAAAAAACAAAAAACAAAAAACAAAAAACAAAAACAAAAAACCAAAGGTCCTAGGTGCACTGAAGAGAGAGCAACTGAGACAATTAGGAAAGAGTTACAAGAACAAGTGGTCTTGAGTATGTCTCTAAAAGATGCCTCAGAATTTGCACATTTTGATACGGGGTTGGTACGATGGTAAAGATCTATGGGTGTGTGACTGGTGCTCACTCAGGAAGATTTTACTGAGACTTCCTGTGGGTCACCATGTCTAGGTGAACCTGTCAGGGCTACACAACTCTATTGCTGATCATGTGATCTTCCAGGCAGCTGCCTCCTCCAGAAAGGAAAGGAAGGGGCAGCCCTGTGGAGCAGGGATGAGGCCCTCTGAAGTTCATTACCCAGAGGTCATTTGGAGCACAAGATGAAGGTGTCGTGACTCTCCTTTGGAAGTGCATCTTCTGCCCAGCTGCCAACACGCTGCTGTTTCACAGGGCACTCACAGAGTTTTACTCCTTAATTTCTCTGCTCATTAAGCCTTCACTTCTGAGGTGTGAAAATGACTCCAGGCTGGTAATAAACTGCTGGAGAAGTCATTATTTTAAAAACGATCTTGCTCCCAAAGGACAGAGTGGTACAAAGCACAATTGCTCCAAGATCAGCTCCTCTGTAGGACAATGATTGTTCAAATGTTCCAGTTATCATAAGAATAAAAAAGAACTGTCTAGTTGCAGAAAAGATGGAGCACAAAGTACCCAGACCTACTCAATAATCACAATAGCCTATTTTTTGGAGAGGGGAGATGGTACATTTCAATTGGGGAAAATTACAGTATTGTTAGCTTGTGCATTATAATGCAGAGGGAATGGAAAGGGGACAGAAAGGAGCTGGGAAGACAGAAGTCACTTTCAGGGAGTCTCATGATGTTTAAGAAGGGACCAGGAATAAGTTGGAATAACAATAATGATATTATTATTATAATATAGAATATATAAGATTATATAATAATATTATAACTGATAATAAAAGTCCTCCAGAGGCAGTAAATATCATTTACCATGACCATTACCAGGCTTGGAATGGGCATGTGGATAGAGACCCTGACCTGTACTATCTGTCTGTGTCCACTTCTGTTTTACCTCTCTTGTTCCTCCCCTTCCATCCCAGTTTTTCTTCCCGTTGACTGTTCAGTGCTTGTGGTTGCGTCTATCCCCTCAACACCATCCCTTGGAATGGCATCTCTGGATTCCTTCTTAAATAGAGTGAAATAAGGCAAAATGGTTTTGAGAAAATTTTGAGCATACCGTAGAGCCCAGAGAGAGAGCCGAAAGACCCTGTGTTATTGTCTAATGGGGGGTTGAGGGAAGTGTAGAACAAAAGGCAATTGATTAAATGTAGAGAAAGTGTTTTTCTAAGGATCTGCTTTGTACTTGCCAGTTTTAAACCTTGGAGCAATCAGCCCCTCTGCTTGAACCATCAAGGGAGTTTGATTAGAGGGAAATTGATGCTGCTGGCTGGCAGTGCAGGGATAGTTTTCTTCAGGAGGCATCTCTTGTCTGGGGATGCGAATTCATTCAGTCACCTTGATGCTGACCTGGAGCCAATGGACTGCTCAAGTGGAAAAGGACAGTGTAGTTTCTCAGCCTATGCAAGGCCTTCAGCTTTTCTCCTCAGATCGCTAATATTTCCCTTCAGGGCAGTTTGGTCATATCACCACTGCAGAACCACCTGACACTTGTCCTTCATTTCCCAAGGCCCAAAGACCCATTCTCAGGTTTCCTTCAACTGCAGGGTGTACGGTCTTTTGCAGACAAGTAGCAAATGTTTCCTGAGGCATAAAAGGACCAATTAACCTTTTGGTAATTACTTTTGGATACTGTAGTTGACATGACAATAAGAAGCAGTATCTAATAGCTTGCATCTCAGGTCCTTTATGTTATATGGACAATTCTGAGGTGATGAGTTCGTTTTTGGCCCTTTAATGATCAATACAGCCCTATCTGGGAGCTAATGAAAACACTAAATTTCATGTATCTAAGAAGAACACAAAATCATCTTTATAGCAAAGGAAACAATTAACAGTGTCAAAAGGCAATTTGGGAGGTACAAGAAACATTTGCAGACTGTGCATGTGATAAAGGGTCATCCAAACTATAGAGAAAGAATTCCTACAGCTCATAGCAGAAATGGCTAAATGATTTGAACAATCATTCTTCCAAGAAAAGATGTGAGTAGTTGATAGGGTAAGATACTCAATGTTACTATTTGTCAAGGAAATACTCTGCAAAACCACAAGGAGATATCACCTCACACATATTAGAATGGTTATTAATGAAAGAAACCCAAAGGCACAGAATGGTGAGGAGGCAGAGAAGTTGAAGTCCTTGGGCATTGTCAGTGGTGCTGTGAAACGCTATGGAGAACTATGGAGCTGCCTCAAGAAGTGGACAATGAAACTACCATGTGATCCAACAACTGTACTTCTTGTTATTTATATTATATTTTATTTCACACTGCAATTGAGACTCAGAAGCAGCAAGTAGGATGGTGGTTGTAAGATACAAGGTGAAGCAGGAAACCCCGGAGATCTGCTGTTCGGAGTTAGTTACACAGGGCAAGCTAGTTCTACACTACTGGGCTTGAAGTTGACAATAGATTGCTGTACACTTAAAATCTGCTAAGAGGGTGGATCTCATATGCTTTTTAACCACAGTAACATAAGAATAAATATTTTGAAAAAGTGCAAAGGGAAAAACCATCGTAACCTTAGCTGGCATAATGTGGCATAGGTTCGTGTATTCCCATGTTGATGAGTTAGGGTTCTTTGTTGCCAAGGAAATTTAGCACAACAACCTCCCAATAACTGGAGCAGCTCCAAGAGCTTTACTGTGGCAGTCATGGCCAAGCTCCCCGTCACCTCCAACTTCACCACTGCCTCTACTGACACTGCTGCTGCCTCCTCCGTGCCAACAACGCCACCTTTGTCACTGCTGCCACCGCCATCTCACCCCGTCCATCACCTCCACCTCGTCACCACCATCTCCATCACCACCAGTGCGGTACTGTATCCCCTTCAGATCAGTGCACGAGGAGACCAGCCCGTCTTCTTTACGCTCCAATTCCGCATCTAGGCGCACACTTTCCCTCTATGCTTCTAATGCGGGGAATCTCTTCTGATTCATTTTCATATTGCTTATTGATTTTTGGCTTAATTGCATTTTTACTCAGTTTGTAAAAGAAAATGTGATCTTTATGTTAAGACTCAAGGAATTACAAAGGGTTAGCATGAAAATCCTTTCCTTTTCCTGTCCTCTAATCAACTTTATCTCTTCTATTCCTCACTGGACACAACTTGTGGTTTGCACATTTTCAAAGTCACAGTGTAGGGGCTGGGGATTTAGCTCAACAGCACAGCACCTGCCTGGCAAGCACAAGGTAGTGAGTTCGGTTCCCGGTACCGGAAAACAAAAAAACAATAAAACAAAGTCACAGTGTAACACATGGTGTAATGAAGCTCACCTTTATTTCCTGTGCTGCTCCTCTCTCTGTCTCTGCTTCTCTGTCTCTTTCTGTCTCTCCATGTATGTAATCTTTTTATACAAATGATACAGCCTGCAATCACTATTTCTAATTACTTCTGAAAACTATGTTTTAGACATCGTTCCAAAACAGCAGTACAGGCTTCTTCAGTCTTTTTTATATTTTTAAATTAAATTTTAGCTTTTACCTATATTAATTCTTTCACTCTACAGTGTTCAGTTTTATTTTGGCATTTTCATTCTAAGTTCTGAAGGATTCCTACTTAAGTCATTGATTTTCCATTGCTTTTTTACTTTTTGAATATAAACCTTTATGTTTCTAAATGTCCATAATTTTATTAGTTTCATCTCAAGTCATAATACTATGTATTATTTTGTTATTTTTTGGTTAAACTATTATAAGCGTTCTATTATGCTTTATTCTTTGACTTGCTTAGAGATGTGTTTCTTCATTTCCCAAAACAGGACTTTTTTAAACTATATTTTTGTCATTGATTTTTGGCTTAATTGCATTGTGGCCAGAGAACGTATTCTGTAAAGTTTATTTTTTTGGCCTTTCTTGATATTTACTTTAAGTCATAATATCTAACTGTTTAAATTCCAGTATATATTTTTCAAATGTTCTATGTGCTTTGAAAATAATATATATTCTATACCTGTCGGATCTTCTACATATAAGTATAAGCTTACTTTTGTTGTTAAACATGTTTTAGTAATTTTTTAATTTATTAATTACTCATAAACTTCTACTGTATATACTTGAAAGCCATGTTATGAAGTACATGAAAATATAAAGTTATGATTTCCTGCTCAAGTTCAATTTTTATCATGATATGTCCTCCTTATCTCTAGCCATACTTTTAAGTCCATTTTCACTGATATTTGACGTAGCTACACAAGTATTCTTTTTGAAAGATTTCAATAAATTTTTAGTAGTTTTTGTACTTTAAAATTTTAGTCATAGTTCTTTTAAATAATAGATAATGCTATTTTTAAAGCTGTTTATCTCAAATATGCTGTTCATTTATGCCCAATATAATTCCTGGAACATCTGAGTTTAAAGTCAGCATCTCATTCTGTGTGTTTTTTGTGCTGCATTTGTTCTATATTCATTTTTCTCCTGTTTTTGGTAAATTTTGGATTGAGAGTTTTTATCATTGTGTTTACACACTAAAAATATAGCCTATACTTTTAATATAGGAATCTTAGAATTTACAGCATTATACAATATTAGTTAAGGTTAAAATTAATATCTTTATCTACCTTCCAGGTAATTCAAGAATCTTAGAGAATTTTTATGCCATTTAAACTCTTCATGGATTTATATAGGTTTTTTATTCTTGTTGCTGTCAGTATTTTAATTCTATTTTTTGTTATTTGTCAATAACTCCACCAGGCAACATTGTTATGGTGTTACACAGATCATGTTAAAGTCTATAGATCACATATTTTCCACTTTAGTTTCATTCACACTTAGTATCCTTTTTTGTATCATTTTGCATATGCACCACCAGGATCACTTTTCTTTAGAGAAGGCTGCCACTTATATTTCCCTAAAATTGTGTTTATTTTGCTCTTATTCTTAGTAGGTATTTTTTATAGGTGTATAATTCTAGGTTGATAGTTATGTATCTGGGCACACTGATGAATCCATTGCAGTGACTTTTACCCTCCACCACTGCTGGAAAGAATTCACCTCCTTCACTCCCAGTACAAAAAAAAATTAAGAATTCACCTCTTAAATTTTCCAGCCACTTCACTGAAGGGGGAGAACATACTGTGTTGTGTAAGACTATAATTTTTTAAAGGTTGTAGTTCTTCTTTAAAAGGTTCTATCATGGAAATTTCATGGAAAAGAATAAGAGCCATATAATCACACATGTACCATGATGTGTGTTGCACATTCCAAGTATCCATCTTTGATAATTACCAACTTGTGCCCATCAGGTTTCACCTACATTTGACCCATAAGCTCCCCTGCTGTTTTTCTTGCCATTTATTTGTTGAAGAAGTGGGTTGTGTTTTCCATAATGTTTCCAACATTCTGGATCTCCCTAGTTCTGTTGTTGTGGTTCATTGTGCACATTTAATATGTTTCTCTGTACCTTGTATTCCTTAAAAGTTTATCTGAGTGGTAATAGTTTCTCTTTGCCTCTACTTTGCAGGTTCATAATAGTATGTATGATGTTGCTTTTTGAAAATGTATTTTGGCCAGATGTGGTGGTGCACA
This sequence comes from Chinchilla lanigera, assembly GCF_000276665.1. Lineage (NCBI taxonomy): Eukaryota > Metazoa > Chordata > Mammalia > Rodentia > Chinchillidae > Chinchilla > Chinchilla lanigera. Next base: position 3,075,139 of record NW_004955489.1, read on the forward strand.
CCTGTAATTCTAGCACTTGGGAGGCTGAGGCAGGGGGATTGCTATGAGTTCAAGGCCTTCCTGAGGACCAAGTGAGTTAAAGGTCAACCTGCCCTACATAGTGAGATCTTGCTTCAAAAAAAAAATTAAATTTGTAGGGCATCTTATATAGATTGGTGTCTTCCTTTAATTTTGGATGATTCTCATTTTTTTTTAAAGTTTTTTTCATTTTCAGTATATATTTATAATCCATCCAAACTTAAGGCATCCAACTGCTGCCATCCTAGGCTGACAAGAGGCCACTGTAAGCCTCTTCCATCCCCTTATGTTTTTACATCTGCTAAAGATGTATTATCATTAGTTAATGAGGCCCAGAGCTCCATGTCACCCCATAACTTCTGTCCCATTCTTCTGCCCATTGCCTGCAATCACCACATCCTACATTTCTCAAACCTCATCTCTAGCAGAAAGCTACAACTCCTTTTCATAGAACTTTTCTCCTCATGCCTTCTTTTGAACTTTTCCCCTTGCCACCCCCATTTTATGCTCTTAGCCCTGTAAAAAAATCTCATTGTCTGTGGGGAGTCAGCCCTCTGGTCCTCGCACCAGCGGTTCCTCCCAGGTTTCTTCTAAATATACCTGTCCTGATGGCTGAGTGTGCATTTTTGTTCCTCCTTGTTTCCTGACCAAACCTTTCACAGAACAATGCCCTACCTCACAAGCGTGCAAGCACTTTAATAACACATTCCCCATTCCTGCATCCATGCCTCGCAACACTCTGACTCATCTCAGTTACTCCTACACTGTGGTCATGGAACCCACTGTTGCTGTTATTATTTTAAACAAGCTATTAGTAAATTTAGAACAGGAACAATAAGATATTTTATTTTGCCTTCCTTTATTTCTCTTTAGCACTCTTCCATTCTTTGTCTAAGAATGAATTTTAAACCTAGATTTTATTTTCCTTCTAAAGAAGTTTTTCAACATTTCTTGCAGGTAAGTTTACCAGTGACAAATTCTCTCAATTTTTGCTGGTTTTGGAAAATGCTTATTTCTCTCTTTTGCTTTTGAAGGGCAAATTTGCTGGTTATGAAATTCTAGGTGGTCAGGCGATGTAGGAGGTCCAGGTGAGGGAAAGGATGAAGTAGATGATGAAGCCGTAGTGCACATCGGTTGTAGGTTGGAACAGTTGATAACAGGCAGGTTGCGCAGTGAGGGATATCTGTTGTGTCTCTTGAAGGCAGGCTATGTGAAAACAAACAAACAAACAAAAAAAACCAACAGGACACTCTGGGCATATTTCAAAATTGCTACTTCTTCTGTCCACAGGAACACAGGAGTCCTTCCTCTGACTTCCATGTGAAAGCCTAGAATAGTTCCTGGGTGTAAAATTCACCAACGTGTGAATATACACCCCTAATATGGGCCACTCTGGAGTTTTAAACTCTCAACTTTGTCCACCCTGAGCCTCCTCTGATCAGTTACTAATACTTTAGATTTTTTCCACTCTCGCACAGACTCTCATGGATGTTTTACCCTAGACTTTGCCCTAGTAAGATGTGATTCTTTGCATTCACCTGTGTGATTCTCCAGTTCAGCTCATTTGTTTTCCCTGTACTTTACATTCCCTGAGGGGTCTAAGGAGAGTTGATTTTCTGTTGTGCAGTCTTCCTTGTGAGGATGGAAATACTGGCTTTCAAGTCTCCTGAATGCTGAGTTTGAAACCATGTTCTTCAAATACTGTCATTTAAAAAGAAAGCTATTTTAATTCCTTTAAATACTACTAAGCACAGTGGTTTTGAATCTCCATTCTAACAGCTTCAAAGTTCAGAAATCAGTTTCTGCCCCTTGTTCCTGTTGGTTGTCCTCTCTAGTACCTCCTTCCCTTACATAGTTGTGTGTTTGTAAGAGGGGGCTCTTCTGTAGGGCTCTATTTAGTTAGGACTTCACTTTTTACTTTGTCCTTTTTAATTTGTGCACCTAACTCCGTCCTTCATTCCACTGAATAGTGAAGAAGCAGAAAATGACAAGTATTCTTGACAAGTATTCTGCTAGCAGCCCTCTTTCTGGTTCTTATTTCTGTCCAGGCTACACACCTTTAGGGCAGGTAGCATTCACCCTTAATTCCAGCATCCCACATTCTAGATCCAGCTACCTCTGAAGAGCCCCACTTATAACCACAGGAGGATTTAAGGAGACTTCTAGACACAGGCTGTAACAGTACCAGATAGAGAAGGTGCGCTAGTTCTTTAGTGTTTCATAGGGCATAATTTCATCAAAAGGACTCAACCTCCTGAACACCTCAAAACATAATTATTTCCCAAAGCCCTCATCCTTGAATACCATTTCAGCATATGGCTTTTGGGGAGGGAGAGACACAGTATCATCATATAGTACACCGTGTAACAGATTTTTCACATTTCACTTATCATTTTCTTGTCTTTTTCCCCCTCCAAAATATTCCTTTTCTCTTTCTGTCTTGAAACCAATTTGGATCTTTGAAGATGATTCAACCTAAAAGTTTCTTTATTCATAGAGGAAGAAACTGAGATTTAAAGAAGTTAATTAACTTTTTGAAGATCACATGGGTAACTTGTTTAAGAGTTAATTTTAGTAAGAAAAATAATGCAGAGTTCCTATAACTCAGAAATTCCTAATATTATCATTTCATTTAACTATATTATGTGATCAAAACTAAGAAGTTAATAGTCATACAATAATACTAACTAAGCTATAGATTTTATTTAGATTTCGTCAGTTTGTCTACTGATTTTCTCTTTGCTATTACTGGTCCTGTGACAATTCTTCACTTTTCTCTTATTATTCATCACCATGCCACTTTTAGAGAACTCTGGTTAAGCCATTTTATAGAATGTTCCTCAATTTTTGTTGGCCTGATATTTTCATATGATTATGTTGAGATTGTGCAGTTTGGAGAAAAATTATCAGAGTAATGATATACCCTTCTCAGTAAGTCATGATGTTGATATGTCTTACAATTGGTTGTTTTAGTTATTTTTCTTGTGGCCGAGATGAAATACTCAGTATCCACCAGTTAAGGGAGAAAAAGTTTATTTAGCTCACAGTTTATGGAAGTTTCAGTCCATAGTCGACTGGCTCCAAGGCAGGGAGGCACGTGGCACAGGGGCAGTAATTCATGGCAGCAGAAGTAGCGAGAGAGAATGAGACAAGTTTCTTTCTGTCCCTTACACTGTATCCAGTCTACCAGGATTAGGAAAGTGCCAATCCAATCAGTGGACTGATCCAGCAATCATACACCATTAATCCCAGCACCCTTAATCCTAGCATTGAGCCATTAATCAATCTCAAACTCTAGATTCAGCCATCTCTGGAAAAACCTAAGATTGCATGAGGCTTGGGGAGGGCCATCTAGACACAAATCACACTGTTGATACTCACCTGGTTTGCTTGGCTACATTGGTGTCTACCAGTATTCTGCACTGTAAAGTTGCTATTTTTTGTAATTAATGTACTCTTAGTAAGAGATACTTGGATATAATGCAAACATCTTCTTTCTGCTCCAAAATTTTGCCTTTTACTCTGAGCATACATGGATTGTTTCCTATATATTTTACCTTTATGAAGCATACCTCTCTGGAGAGAGAGAATGGTGTCATATTTTCACATTTTTCCTGAATGACTGGGGTGATGACATGGGGAAGTTTAGGTTGAAATCAGAAGAGAGATTTGATCTATGAGTTTCAACTGTTGTATAAAAATACAGTGTCAGGGTAGAGTAAAACCAGGAAATATAGATCAAGTGTATAGATGAAATCCAGATGTGGTTGGCATCCAGATTTAAGACTAGAATGCCTCATTAGTAGAGAAATAGTGGAGACTTGGAAGAGATATATGACTTAAAGAGATATGCATGATATATTAAAAACTCTGTAACTAGAATATACGGGTAGAGGTGAAATGTCAGTAAGAATAATGCGAGTTGCTTCAGTGCTAGGAACAGTGGGGTGTGGGGCATTTGGCTGAGGACTGAATGGTTAAACTACAGGGCAAAACACATAAGCTCTGTGAGGAGTGAATCGTTAAAGGAAGAAGTTTAGTGAGGCATGTTGTGTCTGGCCATTGTTCCTTCCCTTTCCCCAAGAAAACTGCCCAGCCTTGAGACAGCTCCTTGCCCAAACTGCTTTTCCTCTTACACTGATATTCTAGAGAAAAACCTAAGAATTCTCAACCTTGGTGCTACTCCTGAGAGTTTTCCTAATGTTATTTTATTTTATTTTATTTTATTTGGTACTGGGAATCGAACTCAGGACCTTGTGCTTGCTAGCCAGGCACTTGTGCCACTGAGCTATATCCCTAGCCCTATTTCCCTAATGTTAGGTGCTTTCTGTTGAGGGAGCCCCTCTGGGTGCTCAGTGATTAACCTAAATCTCATCTCTGAATAATCTTTCATTTTCTGTGCTGCCACACCACACACTCTAACAGTGGGCTACAGAGGAAAAGGTGTTTGAGAAGGAGAAGGATTATACAGGAGTTTGGCAGAGGTTCTGTCTAGACAATCCACAGAAGGTTATGTAGTAACAGAGAAATGATCAATTTCAGCAGATATTATAATTATTTGTGGAGTGTAATTATGTTTTATCCATAATAGATGAATAACTAGAGCCCAGCTGTCATTGTTCTTGCTTTGCTTTTATTGGCCACATCCATTGTTCCTTTCTTTTCTTAATTTTCCTTTCTGATCTCAGAGAGGGACTTTGATAAGGGTCACCAAGAGAATGATCCAAAGGAATAACACAGAGTGATTTTCCCTTCACCTTCCTCTCTGGAAAGGAAGCGCTGTGATGAGAGAAGTGAAGGGATTGGTACTGTTTCTCATTGTATCTTGGCTTCCTTTTCCTCTTCTCTGCTAGGATAGATGTTAGAGTGGACCCTGCCATCTGCCGGGGATATATTTACAAGGTATAAGAGATTTATAGAGGGACTGGAAAAATGAAGCAAAGCATCATGAATTAAGGGAGTAGGGAAGGGAGGGCTGCACATCTTCTCAGTCCTGATCTTTGGGACAGGAGAGTGGTGAGCAGGCTCAGGAAGAAGGGGCATGCACTTGGCTGGGGGCACCTTCTCTACAGCATGCTCACAGGGATCTGAGCAAGAGTGGGAAACAGATTAGGGCCATGCCAACCCCATGGACTGCAATTCCCTTAGCAAACTTTGCTCTCCAGTGTTGTATTGATGGTACGAATATCCTGGTTTTAGTGAACAGTAGATAACAAGGCGATGGTCCATGTCTCAGACTCCGTCCATCGGTTCATCCTCCCACCCATTTCTCAGACTCTTCCATTTCCTCCCACATTGCTCCCTTGTGGGAAAATACAAATTCTTTTGAGAACGATAATGTAGTCCATGGACCCTTACAGTCAACCAGCTGATTGGAAAAAGCTAAATAATTATTTTTGAATTAGTTATTTAAGGCTCGGTATTCTTTTTCTATCTCTGGTTTACTAAATTACCACAGGCTTGTTTGCTTAAAGTAACACAGCCATATTATCTTATGGTTTCTGTAGCTCAGATACCTGAAATCGTCCTCGTGAAACTGAAGCCAAGGCACCTGTGCTCCTGGTGGCACCTCTGGAGAAGCTGTTTGTGGGCTTGCTCAGCACGTTTGTTCTCAGGCAGCCCCCTCAGCTCCAGGTGGCCATAGGCCTGGCATCCCTATTTCTTGCTCATTGTCCATTGGGAGTTTCCCCAGCTCCCAGAGTCTTCCTGCCTTCTCTGGCTCTTGTCCTCGTTCATCATCGAAGCCAGCCATGGCAGGTGGAGTCCTTCGTTCTTCATATCTCTGTGAGCTCCACTTCTTCCCTGTTTTCCCTGCTTTGCTTTTGTCACTTCTCTTTCACTGATTCCTGCTAGAGAAATTGCTCATCTTTTAAAGGGTCTGTGATGAGATTGAGCCTGCCTGGACAATTCAGAATAACCCCCCAGTTTAAGGTCTGAAACATTAATTAAATCTGCATTATCTTTTCTGTGTGATATAATAGATTCACAGCTTCCAAGGTTTCAGGCATGGGCATCTTTGGAAAGGCTATTATTTGGCTAATCAGAGGATAAAATAACACAGAGTGAGGGATTAAAAAAGGATGAGGTCTCCTGATCAATCCATAACAGTAAATGAAATAAATCAGACAGAGGTTAAATATCACATGGTTTCTCGTATAAATAGTTTAGAGAGCAAAATAAAGACAGATGATGAAAACAGGAAAGCAGAGTCTGCGGAGATGGGAAGGGGATCAGGGAATGTAGGGGAAAGCAGGGCCAGGAGGGGAAGGGGAAGTGAAACTGATCAAGAGGTGATGTGTGTATGTACCAGTTGCCCAAGGTGATGGTAATTATTATGCATCACAGATAACAAAATACTAAAAATTTTAGAAATAAAATAAAAGGACAAGGGAGAGACATGGGGGCAGACCATACCCTGGGGCACAGTCTGGGAGGACGCTCTCATGGTGAGCACTTGAGGGGCCAGGAAGGGTCCAGTGCCCAATGTATGTAGGAAGTGAGCATTTACACATAGGCCCAGCTAGAGAGGGAGCCACCTTCTTAAGTTGACTGCGCTGAGGAGGAGTTCCATATATGGAGCACTCCACTTGTCTGCAGAGTGTGTGGATCTCTAGTCCTGGAGAGGTGAGCTGCAGAAGAGAAGAAAGGGCCTGGGGAAGCCTGGGGTGAGGGAGCTGCTGGTTATCAGGCACAGCTTCCTGGCCATCTTTGGTTGGTTTTGCTGGCAGTACTGGGACAGCCCTGCTGGTCCTAGCTCTGCCTGTCCATGGCACAGACTATGATGATGCAGGCTTCTGAAAAGCTCTCCCATGGCCCCCATACATGCTGATGCCCCTCTGTGTTTTACTTCCTGAGGGAGGCTCTGAAGTGTTCCGGACACTGGAGACCAGGATCCCCATGGCATACTGGACTTTCTTTGTTCATTGTGTCACATCTGCTCAGTACACTTTTGTCCCATGCAACAGCAGGTACAACTTCACAGCCAGCTTCACACAGGTGCAGCCTGCCATATCCTGACTTGCTTTCTGCTTCAGGATTGTGCAACACCATTGTGAAGATGCTGCAGAAGTTAAATAGCTTTCACATGCACTGCTTAGAATAGAAGCAGGTGGGAGTTACAGCACTAGAACAATCTTTGTGAGTTTGAGATAAATGTTTCTGATTTCCCTTCCTGAGGTGAAGACATCTGAAGCACATTCTATATCAGCTTCTCAAAGAGTCCCAAATAAATTGATGTCCAGTTGTCTAAAGGAGTGACCAGCTTGGTAACATCCCTTATCAGTTAGTCCTTCCCGGTTTAGTCCTTCCTGCTCTGAAACTTATTTTCTGAAATCACTTCCTGGAGTCAATTGCCTGCATGCAAGCTCTGTGTCAGGTTCTACAAAGGCCTGTGCCAACTATATTAACAGGTGAAGCTGATGAAATCCCTGGTCAGGAACAAAAGTTCTAATATGTCAGCGCTTGATCTAAGCTGCGAATCAGAGGTCAGGCCTGGAGAAAGCCCGTGGCATCTCCCCCACTGGCACCTGGCGTTTAGGGGCTACACGGCTCTGTAACGCTCTTCTAACAGCAGGCCATCCTGCAGAAGATTTGCTTGTGTAAATAACAGGGGCCCAGAAGCATGGAGCTGCCATTGTCCTGATGTTGCAAACAGTTTACATGGAAATCAAGAAAAAGCAAAGCAGCGAGCTTGTGCTTTATCAGCAAGAGGAATTAGTTGCCGTATTTTAGGCCCAAATTTTTGGAAGGAGTTGGGAAAAAGTAGAGAAAAAGGTGCAGAATCCTCATATATCTTTTATCTAATAATGACAGCAAAATAAAGATGGTATGGTAGGAGCCTGGGGATGAAGCATCTTTAGGGCTGCTTGAAAGGTCAGGCAACAGGTGAGGATGAAGGCAAACTCCAGGAATGAAGCACACTATGTGCAGGACAGGACTATGAGTCAAACGCATAGTTTTGAAGTAATAGCTCCACTTCTTTCCCACCTGTGTGACTTTATTTCTAATGACTTAACATATCTGAACTACAATTGTCTTTTCTGGAACTTGGAGATAATAAGAATTCTGTCCTAGTGTTATATTATAAAATTTAAATTATATAATGTGTATAAATCCAAATTAACATAAAACAGAATATAGTGAGAATCTCCCATCAGTGGTCCTTGCTGTTGAGGACTTTCCAGGTGATAAAGACAGACAGGTGCAAGACAGGTGTGAGTCTGCAGATGCACAAATGGAAGAAAGGAAAAGCTGAAGCACCAGAAGAAAAAACAATACCAGTTTTTCGATGGGGCAGATGAGAAGTTGACATCTAAACCAGAAAGTTACTAAGTATCTTCAGACACAGGAAAAAGTAAAAGAGGAGGGGGAGGGTAAGGACATTACAGGAGGAAATAAGATCCAAACTACAGCAAAGCTGTGCAAGTTAGAGGGAGAATGAAGAATACAATAAAATCATCTGAGATTTGCTACACTCAAAAATGGCCAGGGGTCCCCAGAGTGCCATTGTTCGGTTAAGAAGTGTTAGAAGTAAGAGACTCAGCTGAAGCAATGGAGCTGGACACAAGGTTTTGGGAGTAATTTACATGCACATAATTGTTGCCCTGAGAATGGGAAAAGTACTTAGAGAAAGTGGGTAAAGAGTGAAAAAATAATTGACCCAGGACAGGAACCTGTAGGATACCTACATTTAATGGGTAGGGAAAGGAAGATGAAATAGCATGTTAAATTCTTTTCACAGAGATACCAGATACAATGTACATAACAATTACAAATAATTTACCAGGTAATCTGGCAGAAATATAAAAGTAGGTGCCTGAGAAAGTTTTGCTCTCATGTCAACAAGGGGAAATATAATGGATCTGTAGGGATTTTTAGAAAAATTTATGAAGAGGATCAGTTTTTTAAAAATTGGCTCCGTGATTCATATTATTTTTTGTGGAGAAGGACATTCTATTGTTTACCTTACAATGTATAACCTATGTGGGACTTTGAACCTGAGCAGGCCATATGACTGTTTGTTCTGGAGGAAGTCTAGCAAAAGCATTAGTATAAAAAGAAAAGAAAACAGGACCTTAGTCCCTGTGGAACGCTGCTGGGACAGCATGAGATGTTTTGCTGAGATATGTCTGAAGGAGCAACAACGTTATGGCTAGGAAGGCCAAAGTACAGTTTCTGGGGTAGTTAAACTCTAATGTCCTCACTAATTTTGTTAATCATCCCTTGCATTCACCTATTCCTGTTTTATGTTAGAGAATCTTAATAAGAGGCTAGAGAAAATTGCAGTCAAGGCTTCAGTTCCACAGACTATGGCCTTCTGATCGCATAACTTTGTCTCTCTTGTTTTGGTTTTCATCCACCGCACCTCATTTTCAGGACCTGTGATCTCACCAAAAGCAACAATTTCTCATTCAAATGTTGTGAGAGGAGCTTTCTCGGAGGTTGCCTGCAGAGCTCGGTATGCAGAGCATGATTTAGAGTGGGAGACGTACTGAGTGGTATCTGACACAAGCCCGAGGACAGGTGATATGCAAGAGCTCAGCAGAGGTGTCTCGTGGGAGGTGTGTGAGAGGAAACTGCTTTTCTTTCTATGATGTGTCCAAGGCACATGATTCTGGAGAAAGGCTCAGGAATTTATGGTAAGATTACTAGTATGGTGTCACTTAAAAACTTATCCTGACCAAGAAACCTGTTAATCAGCTATCCATTTCTGTAACAAATACCTACTAAAATAATCAGCTCATAAAGACAGAAAGTTTAGTTTGGCTCTCAGTTTGAAAGATCTGTGTCTATAATCAGATGTACTCATTGCTTTGGGCCTGTGGCATCACATCATGGTGAGAGTGTGTGGTGGGGCCAGGAACAAAAGAGAAAGATCAAGTTCCCACAGTTCCCACAGAGGCCAGGTCCCCAGTGACCTGAAGACCTCCTTCTAGGCCCTGCCTTTTAATGTTTCCATCTCCTCCTGGTGGTGTCAACCTGGGAACCAAGCACGTGGACCTTTGTGGAAAGCTCCAGATTCAGCATGCAGCAGACCCCTATGTCGGGGAGAATCCTAGCTGGAGGCTTTGGGAGGGGACCCTCCAAAAAGCCCACTAATCTTCATGAGAGGAGTCAGCTTTGAATTTCTACCAGGCCCTGAGATGACAGAGCTGTTTTAGGGTAGTACTGGTCAGGAGACAATTGTCTCATTCTTTTCTCCATCTTCTGCCACAGTGCACTCATGGGAGGCTTAAAAATAGCTGCTAGGAGACAGTAACAAAACCATAGTCTGCATGAAGTTCCCCTCCTTTCTTGAAAGTGGTCACTGCATTCCACCATGCTACATTCAGGGTATCGGGAGGGGAATAAGTGCAGATTATATCTTTGAAAGGTCATCACTTTGAATGAAGATTCAAGTATCAATTCAGATGTTGAACTAGGAATTTCTAATTTTCAAATTGATATTTTATGACCAACGACATTCCTTGATTGTTCTTTTTTCTGAAGAGTAACTGTCCAAATTTTTACCCAGGAATATAGGAAAGATATCTTCAAATGAAAAATGTAGAAATAGACCATGAAACACCTAAAATTAGTTTGTTTTACACCAGTTGTAAAGTTTTAAGCCTTGGTAAAAAGAGAATTGAGACAAAGAGAGGCTAAAAAGCCAAAAAAGAAGTCAAAGAGATTAGAGTAGAGTAGATAGAATTAGAGTAGATAGCCAAGGGCAAAAGGTATCAACAACAGAGCTGGTACAGGAGACAAAACAGCCCCATTCTAACAACGAAAGCCAATATCAGAGTTCAAGAGCAAAGAAAATCTCCCCCAAATGCTGCCGGTGCAGCTGAGGCTGCCAGAGATTTTCTAAAATTTTGAAAGATAGTGCTTGAAGAGATCTACAGATGATCACAAGTGCACAGATTCGGAGCCTGGTAGAAGGAAAAGACCTTCAAAATAATTTAGACCATTGGTAAACTCAATAAAAATAAAGTTGCCCCAAATCTTAGATTCAGATCAGATGCAGATAGATTTATTCCACTCCCAAACCCTTAGCAGCTTGCCATAGGGATAGATATATCTTTTTTGAGGATAAATGTGATTCATTTTAGTTTTTGCTATCTCTATATATATGCTCTCTTGCATAGACAAAAATTTATAAATTATAAGAAAAAGCTAGAAAATGTGAACTATAATTTTAAAAAGCCAATGGGAGACCCACAAATGATCTAGATATTAGAATTAGTGAAGGCTTTAAGTGAACCATTATAGTAAAGGTATTATATGTGTCATCAGACAAGGAAAAAATATAAAAAGAAACCACATGGAAATAGCAGGAATGAGAGACACAGCATCAGAAGTAGATAATTTGTTCAGTCAGCTTAAGCAAAGTCTGTAAACAGCAGGAGAGATTATCAGTGAATTGAAATATAGAGCAATAAATTTATCCAAACTAAGAATCAAGAAGAATAAATTTAAAGCAATAGCTGCAGAATATCTCAGACCTATTGAACAATACCAAGAGCTTACATATAAAATATCAATATATAATTGCATGTTGGTATATAATTGGAGTCTCAGAAGGTGGGGAGCAAAAGAGAATAAGGTAGAGAAATATTAAAATAGTAGTGGCACAGAATTTTTCATAATTTATAAGACATAGACTTACAGATCCTCAAAGTTCAGCAAATTTCAAGTAGAACAAAAGCAAAGAGAATGATGCAAACGGATAATAACCAAAACTCATGAATACCATCTATAAAAATAAAAATTAAAAGCATTCTAATAAAAATTACATACCGTGTACTGTGGAACAGTGATAAGAATGATTGCTGATTTCATAACAGAAATAATGGGGGGAGACAATGATAGAACAGTGTCTTTAAAATTCTGGTGGGGGGATCAAAAACTTTCAGTAGAGTTCTGTACTTTATGTTTAATAAAATTATCCTTGCTTTTCTTAGACAGGAACAAAGATGATTTTTCTTTAGTAAGCCTGAAGTACAAAAATGATAGAGAATATCTGGTACCTGACTGATATTTAGTTTTTTGAAAGGAATGAAGAACATTGCAAAGAGTAAAACTGAGTTAGCTTTTAAAAATCTTTATCTTTAAAATTCCCTGAAGAACTATTGACTTTTAACACAAATAAGTCATTGTGATGTAAGAATTAATCAGATGACTGGTGTATCTTATGAGATTAGGGCCAAGAACTCAGTTAGGGTGTTGAATCTAACAGGGATAGGGCTGAGGAGGAAATTTGTATAGTAAAGACCGACGTGGCTGTGGCCAGGAAAGAACCTGGGACTAAAATGAAGGGACATTGAGAAATTAGGTTAATATGTTAAGTAGAGTGGCCTCCAGTTTCTTACTGTTAAAGAAGGGAGAGAAAATATGGAAAGAGGGACAGCCACATAAACTGGAATAGAATCTGAGGGCTTGATGTAAGCATGTGGCTATCTGTCTATATCTATCTATCTGTCTATCTATCTATCTATCTATCTATCTATTGAAAATATACATATAGACACAGATAGAGAAAGAAATAGAGTTGTACGCGTATGTATACAGATACCTACTAGCTTTCTCACTGAGAGGACAGAAGCACTGATGTTCCAGACACACCTGAAAAGATATACTTTTGTCCTGCTTTATATGTGCCATTATCCTCAAAAAAGAAACAAGCATTTTTAAAGGAATAACAGAGTTGGGTCATGAAAAGGAGGAGACAAGTCTGCAATAGCTTCCTGTGCTGGAATATGAGAAACATATTGACCTGGAGATGATAGGTGCCTCTTTGAACTCCCACTGGCCAAATCTGAGAGAATTCAAACATCAAAATAAATATAGCAGTACCTTGGTTTATGAACATCTTTGTCTGAAAACAATTCCGTTTGCAAACAGAAGCTTTCAGAAAAATTTTGTTTTTGTTTGCAAGCTCTGTGTTGGGTAACAAATATGACCACAGCCATCTTTCCTGCACAAATACAAACTAGCCCAACATTTCCAAAATCGTAGAACAAATTAAGTTTGTGAGCTGAGGTACATTGTATCATCTATTCAATAAAATAGGAGCCCATAATTTCATACCAATACAAATGAGGGGCTAAGCAGAATAAAGAAAAATTCTCCCTAAAAGTACTAAGAGTATAATGCCAAATAATAACTGTTGAAATAATTATAGGCCTTAGAAAAACCAGCATTTCTTAGCCACCATAACATTAAATGATTCAGGCAAGAATCAAAAGATATGAAAGTTTAGTAAGTTAAAATTTGGATAAGAGCAAAATATTTATGTGCTGTCAAAACAGCTTCCTACACATTACTTGCTAATTAATATGTGTGAAATACGTACTAATTAGCTGCAGTGGAGATACCTGGTAAAGCTCATTTTAATCAAAAGATAAAATTTAGCATTATCAGTAATAGGATAAACAGACATTCTAGGCTCTCTGACACGTATTACTAACAGAAATACAGCATCACTATCATGATATTACTGCAAAAAAGATATACTCAGAATACAAATGCAAGGAGACATCGAATATCCAGACTTAGGTTCTTCCACAAAGTAACGGACTTATGTGACAGTGGCTTTTTTAAACAGTGCCCTGATGAGCTGCACGTCCCCTCTGCTCATGTATTCCAGCTGTTGGCAGACATGGAAGCTTTCTGGGGGGCAAGATGAAAGCAGAGCAGAGAGCCAAAGTGGACAAGGCCTCACAGGGACCCCTCTCTTCCATCTGGGCTTAACGTCTGTCAGGGCTTACTTTATGGTTAACAAGCTCTTCCTTTTCTGACTAAAAGCACTTATGAAAGGTAAACTGCACGTTACCACCTTAGCAGGAATTTCTTTTGGTTTGGTTTTTTTTTGTTTGTTTTTGGTTTTTCTCCGGTACCGGGAACCGAACTCACGACCTTGCACTTGCCAGGCAGGCGCTTTTGCCGCTGAGCTAAATCCCCAGCCCCTAGCAGGAATTTCTTTAATCAGATAATGAAATTGCTTTCTTTTGAGCACTATCTCAGAATCACAAATGGAAAGTTTTTCCTTTGTTAGCTAAATGATTTTGGGAATGAGTGTGGTGATCTGGAATATGTTGCATTGAGGAGAAAAAGTACCCAATCCAAGAGTAGGAGAGGCTTTGGGTAGCCAAAGGGGAACTGAATGACTTTGCTACCTGTGTGAGGAGAAAACATGAAGCCTAGAAGGACAGAGGCCTCGCCAAAATTTTGCCATCTTGCAATTTTTTTGGTGGACTCAGCTAACTGTTTTCACGCCCTGAAAAGTAACTCAAACGGCCATTGTCCTATGAGAAAAAGATAATTACCAATCCCTTTAACAGAACTAATAGCCAGTCAAGGTAGTTTTTGAGGGAATAAATGGGAAAGTTGCAGCAGGCACCCCTCTGACCAGAGTGCTACATAAAATTACTTTCATCAGGAGGGGCTGCTCCTGTCTCAGATACATGTGGATGAGGATGTCGTCTAAGTACAGACAGACTGCACAAAAATCCACAATTCTAGGTGTTTACTGGTTCAGAAATCTGTTTTGTGCTATCTGCTTACCTTGAGGCCATTCCCTAATAGGCACACTGCCCCAGAAATGAAATCTGGGACACTGATCTCAGATAAGTGGAAAAAAAAAATGCGAACACCTTATTCTGTAGTGAATAATGCCTCTGATGAGTAGCCAAAAAGAGAGAAAAGATCATTCCCATCAAACAAAGCCTAGGAGAGAGAAAATACATGTTTAGAATGCTTTGCTATGCTCATAGAGCTTTTAACTGCACTGTCTTCTTTTATTTAGGAAGAGGACCCATCTTAGAATGGCTATGGTCTGGCTGGTTGTCTACAGACTCATCATCTGCATTGTTCAATGTGACCCCAAAGGATAGAATAAAAACCCACAGCCGTATTTGACAGTTCCAGCAATGCAATTTACTAAATGAGTATGTCACAAATGCTCTTGTGCTAGACAGATTCATGTTAGGATGCTGAGGGCTGGAGAATAAATTTAAGCATCACTTAGGCATGATTTAGGTGACCACCTCATCAGTTTTCCCAGGACTCTCCTAGTTTTAAGTTTCTTGTCTCCTGCAGGTCTTTAGTCCTAGACAAATCTGGACAGTTCGTCACCCACCAAGCAGACTGGTCCCAGCTTTGTAAAGCTTTTCTAATCCTAAAATCTTTTTTATCTTGATGCTTGTATATGTAAGTCCAGTGCTGCTTTATGGGCTCTGGGTATGACATAAGACCAAGTCACAGTGGTGGCCCTCGGCTGGCATGGAGAGGAGTACTGGACTGGGAGTTGGTGTTTCTACCAATAAAAACTCCGTGACCTTGGGAAAAATACTTTCCTCTTTGAGTCTTTTATTTTTCCCTGAATGGAAGAATTCACATGGATGTTTTATAAGATTCCTCCCAACTCTACCATCCTGTGGCTGTTTCCTATGAATTTAAAGTGTCTCATGTGAACACTGAGAAGACGCCCTTGCATACCAATTCTCTGCTTCTCTGTGTGGATGAGGAGGAGGGTGGGTGCACAAATCAAGTGAGAAGAAAGAAAAACAAGGTGTAGAAAGGACAGAAAAAAGTTCAGGAGAGATTCCAAGCTTTTATTTCAAGAAGGTCAGAGGATGTATTATAAATCTGTTCACTTACTACTACAGAACTCCTTTCAAGCCCATAAGCCAAATCTTCCTTTCCCCTACCATAGCCCAAAGAGGAAAAAAAAAAAAATTGTCCAAGGTGACACAGGAAATTAGTGGCAAAGGTAAGTAGAGTTTATCTTCAGAACTGTGCTGTTTTCTGGCCAGGCTACGCTGGCGGAGAAGTGTCCCTAATTAGAGTAACACTTCCTTCTTCCTTTCATTTTGAACCAAAGAGGGGAAGATTATGTCTGATAAAAGAAAGCACAGTAGACAGGGAATAATGTTCAGGCCCCTGTTCTTCTTTCAACTCATTGTCCAACCTTGGCAATGTTGACAATTTCAGATACGGGTTAAATACAGCAAGGGGAAGTCAATGCTACACCTTAAAAATTAATTGTTCAAGTACTAGGTCATTTCAGAGTAATGCACCGTGAAATTATGTTATTCTGCAGAAGAATTTCCATAAAGTTTAACACGCCATGACACATTCTTTTTCTATTCCTTTTTTAAAAAACTACATAAAGAGATTCTTTGGAGTCTGGGGTGTGCATAAACCTTGCTGTAGACAAAGCAGGCTGCATTAGGCAGGGTGTGCAGAGCAGCAGATGCTGCTGGGTCGCTGCTGAAGGAGACCCTATTACCAAAGCAGATCCCATAAAGGCGCAGCTCGCCTGGTATCCGTGGAGGCAAGTGCAGAAGAAGTCATTAGTCTTGGTGCTTTTTTACTGTTATTCACACTGGGATAATGAGATTATTGGAATATTTTTTTTTTTCCTAATGAGAATGAGACAGAATACCTTGGTCTCTAAATGATTTAGTCACAGAGGGAACACATTACTCTTCCCTTGATTGCTGTCAAATGCTGGAAAATTGGAATATTATACTGATATTTATCGTGATGGGCAATATTTTTCCTGCCTTCTCAGTGTCAAATGAGATGGGGAAAATATTTGTCTGGAAAGCGGTCTGCTTTACAAGGTTTGTAGAAAGGAAGACAGATGAAGATTCAGGATAAAGAATCATGGGCAGAGGTTAGAAGAAGGATAATTGGAGGACGGCTTTTTGCTATTTCTTCTTTTTCTTTCTTTTTTTCATCAGTAAAGCTATCCCCTTGATTTAATTTTCTGCAGTCTTCTCTTCCAGTTAACTCACCAATGTTTGGGGCTAATTAGACTATGTTTAGATTCAGAATAGAAGGTTAATTTCAAGGGGAAATGGTTTTGTGTTGGTCTGGAGGTCATTAGAGGCAGCTAGTTAATTTGTGTTTCATGGGAAGGAATAACATCCTGGAAAAATCCTTGTAGGAACAAAGAAGGTTTTTTTTCTTCTCATGCTCAAGAATCTTTCACCTGAGACTTGTCGACCCAAAGTTTATGGGGCCAGCACAGACTAATTGGGTGGCCTGGTGCTGTGAGATTCAATCCAGGTCATAGGTGACTTTTGCAGCCACGCTGGACAAAGAAACCCTTAGTTCTAACTCCTAGCCCTGCCCCACACCCAAACTCCTCCAAGAAGGTGATAAAATGAAAAAAAAAAAAAATTAGCAAGGGAAATATTCCCTGTCATCTGTATGTACCAGCTTTTGGAAAGCAGATGTCACCATATTTCTGTATAGCATCAGGAAAGTTTAGTATGCTTGATGTAACAGGTGGGAGAATCTTACAGCTTGAGCATTGCTTCCGTGATTTAGTAATTCAGTCTTTGCAAGGTTCTGTTAGAATATAGAAATTCAAGCTCAGATCTTGTCATCCTGATTTAGATTGTTGGGGGCACGGCCACCTTCTGTATCTTAATAGGCTTGTAGATCTCCCAGAATTACTGA
Organism: Chinchilla lanigera; assembly: GCF_000276665.1. Lineage (NCBI taxonomy): Eukaryota > Metazoa > Chordata > Mammalia > Rodentia > Chinchillidae > Chinchilla > Chinchilla lanigera. Next base: position 3,092,608 of record NW_004955489.1, read on the forward strand.
AATCCAATAGGTGTTATAAGAGATGGTTTCCCAGAAAGTAAATTGACTTGCCTAAGACAATGCATCCAACAGGTAACAGAGCTGAGCCTTGGTTTCGAAGGCAAGTCTGATGCACTTCATTGATCCATGCAGGATTCATCCCTGTCTTATCTTGGGCTGCACCTTCCTGTGTCCCCTCTAACTGTGGTGGCATGTGTTTTGTTCGTAATTTGTAGTCCTTTGACATCTGTTTGTGCCCCCTGTGCAAACAGAGGCAGAATCTAGGGAGCAATAAGGTTTATTGCAGAGATAAAACACATAGGGACCACGGCTCTTCCAGGGAGCAGCGATGCTTTAGCCTGAGGCAGTTGAGGAGGGGCCAGAAACACATGAGATCTCAAAATGTAGAACTGTGGATGCCCCGGGGGGGGGCAGGCTTTGCACCTAGTGGCTTTGGTGAGCAGCCTGATATTTCATTACTGTTATGGTTTGGATCTATGGTGTCTCTCAAATGCCTCATGTGTTTGGAAAGTGATCATGGGGGTGCTATACTCAGTAGTGAATTAGATAATGGGTTCATAGCTGATTTGTTATGGGGGGGTGTTGATTAGAATTGGGTCACAGGGGTGGTGACCTGGAAGGGTATGTCTCACTCTCTGGTTTTTCCCTTCTCTCTCTGGTTCCTGTATTTTATTTATGAAATATAGGGAAAAACTCATGTTTTTCTATATTTTATGTTTATTATAGAATACTTAACTCCTGGTCATCAAAATGTGTGTGTGGTTTCCCCTATGTATGAACCAACCAATTCTGCAACAAATTCCAGTTGGCCAGCCTCTAACCTAATTCATTTCAGACACTATGGAGATGGCATCAAACCCTGAAGATTGAAGGTGAACGAGTTCAAGATTCAAAATATGCTGAATTGGTCTGCTGACTTTAAATGAGACCCCGTGAAGAAAAGTAACTCCCGGAAGGGTCACTTGGTATGTTTTGCTTACAAATTGCAAAGCATAAAGATTTTTTCTTAGGGATGTCTTCCATATACCAAAGCTGGAAAACAGTCTTGATCATACTAGGTATGGTGGTGCATATCTATAATCCCATTTATTAGAGGTTGAGGTAGGAAGGTCAGAGATGGAGGGCAGCCTGGGTAATTTGGTGAGACCATGTTTCAAAATAAAATGAAGGGAACTAGAGGGTATAGCTCAATAGTAGAGTGCATATATAACATGCACGGGACCCAGCATTCTATCCTTGGCACCTCAGAAAATTGGGGCTGCAGTGATCTAAATAAGCAAATGTTAATGTAACCCTTATTTTTCACTACTTTCTACCTCTCACCCTATATACCTCTTAGTTATGGCCCTAGAATGTACTGCCCTGGTCCAGATACCCATCAGCCCTGTCATTCCGTCACGTACTTTTCTACGTTGTTTAAAAAGCACAGAATGGTTGGGATTATAGCTCAGGGACACAGCACTTGCCTGGCAAGCACAAGGTCATGAATTCAATTCCCAGTACCAAAAAAATTAAATAAATAAAAATATGAAAAGCATAGAAACATCATGCTTTGGTCCTTTCTTTGGATTTCATTCTCTTGAAAAGATCTCTGTGTACATGTAATGTAAATTTAGTAAAGCTTGCATGCTTTTATCTTGTTAATCATCCTCTTATTAATTAGGTGTTTTGATCCAGCCACGCATCCCACTTAAGAATTAAGGAGGAGCAGAGGGGCTCTCTGTCTCTGTCCTCTACAAGGGCTGGGACATTGGTCACAGTAGTAGCTTGTTGCCCATACTTCTAACAAACTGGGCATAATTAGGTTCCCACAACTCTCTCCTCAGCTTTCATTACTTTGCTACAGTGGCTGCTATAACTCAGGAAAATGCATTACTTACATCTCCTGGTGATTATAAAGGATATTACAAAGGACATGAATGAACGGCCCCATGAAAGAGAGGTGCAGGGTAAAGTGGGTGGGTGGGAAGGAGTGTGGGGATTCTTCACTCTCTCCAGGGGGGACCACCTTCCAGGAAATTCCCTTGTTCAGCAACCCAGAAACTCCCCAAAACCAGTCCTTTGGGGGTTTTAATGAAGTTTCATAATATACATGTGACATATTACATCACTAGTCTTGGTGATCAACTTAACCTTCTACTCCTCTTCCCTCTCTGGAGGATGGGGGTAGGGTGGGGCTGAAAGTCACCACTTCTAATCAAGCTTTTTTCTTTCTGGTGACCTGCCTCAAACCAGCATCTGTCTAAGGACTGCCAGCTGTCAGTCAATTATTGGCATACAGAATGACATTCGTTACTGGAGATTCCAAGGGTTTAGGAGCAGTGGGTCAAGAAAAGGGGATGGTCCCAAAGAGCAAACACGTATTCCCTAATGCCATGGTAGCCTGTGGTCCTTATTGCTGCTGGGAGCCTGGTGAGGTTGGGGAGTCCAGCATCATTTTCATCAGAATGCAAACAACTTCCTGGGGAATGAGGGATGGTGTATTCTAGTCACGCTTAGTTAGCTTCAAGATAGCTTGCATCTCACCCCCAGTAAAACCACTTATTTATAGCCTATCGATGTATTGACAAGGTTGGAAAGCAAGAGTGTCCTGAGGTAAGATGTGCATTCCAAAGAGGTAAGTGCTAATTGTTCCAGTGATAGTTTATTTATTGGCTAGGACATAATTACTCTCTTTGGGGTCACACAGTTACCTCTAGGTTGCCATGTACTTCGGGCCTTAGGATCAGGGCCAGGGCAGAGTGTGGTCATTGAAATTCCAACTCCCAAAACAATCAGCAAGCATTCCCTAGAGTTGCTGGCAGGTCTTGTTCCCCACGGGATGGATGAGGAGGCTTCTGAGTCTCCTCTGGAGGCTTCCTCGGACTTGTTGGAGTATCCAAGGGGCCACAAAAGTAAGTGGGGAAATGACTACCCGTGCAACACATTAGTAAAACCCTTGTCCTGGGAAATTAGTACTAGGGTTTTGCACTCAGAGAAAAATGGCAAGCACTGGCCACTGCCTATCTCTGTCATTTCATAAGGACCCCGAAGTCCACAACCGCATAGCTAGTGATGAGTCTCTGAATGCAAACAGGGAGTTTTTAAAACAGCTTTTTTGACCTCTGACCATTTAGCTGCAGAAAGAGGCTGCCAGGCTGTTCCTGGTGGACAATTTGTCATTTCTCAGTGGTCTGGCAGAGATAACTCTGTGTCTTTGGGGAACCTCCCACCATCCTGGAGATCACAGGCAGGGAGATACGTCGGGCTTGCCTGCTATAAGCTTCCCTGCAGGCTTCAGTGTAGACACTGATAGATCTTTGGTTTTTCCAGCTGAAACATCCTTGCAAGGCTCAGCACAAGACCAGGAGTCCGGCAGGTTCTGCCTGCAGCGGTCTCTGCCCCTCAGGTGGTGAGGTTTGGGCTCGGGTTCACACTGCCATGTTAGGGGCTGGTGGCTTTCCCTTGGAGGGTGAGGAGCTGAGGCAGGAAACTGGCTGAGCCTGCAAAAATGGGCTTTTACCAAAGCAATCTGCCCAGTAAGATTCTTTCTTTCCTTATACATTGTAAAAGTAGATTTATTGCTAGTAAAAATGTTAGTTGGACAAAGCTCCCTCATGCCGTACACTGGCTTTTTCTTCTTTTGAGTGTTTGTAAACTCCTCTAGGTGCTTTTCTCTTTCACATGGACTGGCAGAAAAATTGAGGCAGTCCAGATTCCCAGCTTACTGCTGCGGAGGCTTTGCTGACTTGCTGGCTGCCCTACCTGGCCAGCACCAGCCCCACAAGCTGCACACAGAGGACCTGCAGCAGCAGATGGAGAGAGGAGAGGCAGACCCTGGGAGAGTCCTCAGGAAGCAGCAAAGGCCCAGGCTGGGAAAGCTTGTGCTGGACCAGCTGGACTGGAGCCCGGCTTTGTGAAACTCACATTTGGGGAAAATAAAATCACAAATGAAGCAGCAGGGGGACAGGAAGCAGCTGGAGACAAAGGGTTTTAGGCACGGGGTGGGGCTGGGAGAGGAGGAAGGCCCTGGTGACATGTCCGAAGCCAGGTATGCCTGCCATGTGAGCTGCCACCAGCTCCAGGCCTGTAATACTGTCACAGGCCCAGTGAGCAGTGCCTCGCCTTAGATCAGGCCCTTTGAAAGCAGGTGGGAAAGGAAGGCCTCAGGCTTCCTCTGCCCTCCCCCATCTTTTAGCCCTGCCTGTGCATTCTTGGAGAGACTTAGGGTAAAGGGCCAAGATTCTTAAGCAGATAGAGGGAGGACAGGTGGAGGAAAAGGAAGAAGAGAAGGAGGAGGACAAGGGAAGGGGGGGAAAAAGGAGGAAAAGGAGGCAGAAGAGGAGGAGGAGGAAAGGGAAGGGAGGTGAAAAAGGGAGCTGGGAGGGAGGGAAGTAGGAGGTAGGGCAAGGGGGTGGAAGAGCGGAAAGAGGAGGAGAAAAAGGAGAGACAAGACACTAAGAGCACAGCTTCTCTTCACTTCTCTCACCCCTAGGACTCGAATTCTCCACCAGCAACTGAACTGGTCTTTCTGGAAGGCAAGAGTCTCCCCACATCTCAGGACGGGGACTAGAAATAGAAATCAGTAGCAGGAGGGTGGACTCAGCCTGGCTGTACCTGTCCTGTTGGGCATGGAGCTTGCTCTATTCCAGTCTTGATTAGCAAATCAGCCCTGCTTGCATTCTGACAGGGCTTTTCATCCTGCAAGATCACACGGCATGCTCCAAGTCAGAGAGCTTCTCCCTGCTGCCTATTACGCACAATTCAGAAGATTAAAGACTTCTTCCTCCTCCACCAACACCCAGAAGCTAGAGGAACATGAAGTGCCATTTAGCGGTTTCTTTGCATTAACTGCTGATCATCTCTTGATCTGACTTGCAGCTCCCAAGCCATTTCCCTGCCTGGATGAAGACAGGCAGGGCTTGAGTAACACAGTCTCAGCATGGGGAAGAGAACCAGGCTCTCTCTTAGGTATGTCATGCATACACAGGCACACACAGCCACTGTGTCTGTGTGTACGCATGTGCACATCTAGGCGCACATCAAATACTTATACACTGCCTCAAACATTTGTTTAATGCTTCATAATTTAAAGCATGTTATTAAATACTTCTATGCCCCTTATAAGGTTGTTCATGACAACCTTATAAGATTTACAGCACCAGAATCCCCACATTCCCAAGGAGATTCAAGTACAGAAAGGTTGGGACTTGTATAAGGTCACACAGCTACTGCGTGGCATAAGTAGGATTCAAAACTAGTTTTCTTTCCTAATGCAAACTTTCATGTTCTTTTTATTATGTGACTGGAGATAGGGCAGCCTGTTACCGAGTCCCTCACCTTCATTCGGTAATGCACTAAAGACTATTTTGTCTGAGTTCTTAAAATAGTCAAGATATAAATTATTCATCTTCAGTATATAGGTGGTGCAGCCAGGACTGTAATCCTGATCTCAACGACTCCTCAGCCACGATCTTCTGTGACTCTGGGGCACTGACAATTGCTGGGGCAGAGCAGAGGGAGAAGGGGAGCCCAGAGGGAAGCCACTTGCTTTGCCACCAAGCAGACTTGGGTTGAACTCCAGTGCTATCATTTATCAGCACTGCAACTTGGGCAAGGTCCTCAGTCACTTCAAACTTCAATTTCTGTTATGGCAGGGAGGGGGGTGTCAAAAGGAGCACCCTAATTTGTGCTGGGCAGAATAGAGAAAGGGTTAAAGTTCAGTTTCTAACATATTGGCCAACACACAGTTAGGCCTGCAATAAATGTACCCATCCACCTTCAGCCTCTATTTCTGCCTGTAGGTTGGCTATATTTTGTTTGCATTGCTCACTTGCCTGTGACTTACTCACGGATATCTGACAGCCCTTGTAGATTGAGGCATTGTCTAAGAACAAGACATTAAAATCCAGAGGAGGACTTCTGAGGACAAAGCAAGACAGAGAGGACAGAGGGGTCCTCAGGGCTTTCGGGCTTGCTTGTCCCTTCTCCACAATGCCCAGCTTTGTGCCACATGAGCGGCATGGTCTGCAAGAGCAGCACACACAAGCCTCTGTGTGCCCTGCACCCTGCCCAGCTGTGAAGACTGGGATGGTCATGCCGCTCCTCTCTGCACCCTTGCCCCGTAGGCTCTGCTTTGCCTTTGTGTTCTTAAATGAAACAAAATAGCTGCAGTACAGTAGTAGACTGCGGGCTGTGAGAAATTCCCAAACAAACCACCTTCTGCCCCAGTGCCTCATGAGCCTGACTTCCTGCTCACTAACAGAGTTGTCACATTTCAGAGTTGTTCAGTGACAGGGACATCTGAGAGACTGATTAGTTTACAGAGCAAGGGCTGCACCTCACTTCATCTTTGCAGATGCTATGGAATGTTTTGGGAGCTTTAGGCGAATCAGGATTTCTATCTCTTTTTGTTACCTTATATCTGAGCTCAAGTTTTGCCTTTTCTGTCTTAAAAAGAAAATATAATTCCCAATTGTTTTCCTAGCTCCCCTCCTCTGACACATACAGGCACTGCATTTCTAGGCCCTTTGTATTGTTTCTTTCTTTCCCCTCTGATGTATGTGACATCTTAATAATTCTAACATGTGGGTAGAGAAATAGAAAGGAAACAGCATGACAAAATACTCCTGTGCCACTTTAGAATTAGTGATTTTTTTTGAGAGTGATCAATTATATCGCTTAACTAGAGAGCTCAGATTATAAAAAGAAATATAATTAGTGGCAATATGCTAAGATATATAAAGACAGATAGGCCACCCAAGGAAGGAGGGCTCATCAGTTTTTCCAGGTTCCATCAGCAGGGCAGTTGTTTGACTCCATCTGAGTGATTGGACAGTGAAATCAAGCTCCCTTGGAGCATTGCCAGTGCTGCAGGAAAGAACAGCAGCTGGGAAGCAGCAGGTCTATGTCTGTCTGCTGCATCACGCTTACCGGACGTTTTGCCAATCTGCCTGAGTCTCACTTTCTTCCTCTGTACAGAAGGCTCATGATGCCTGTCCTTCCTGCCTCCCTTGGAGCAGTTGCAAGGGTTAACCAAAGCACCCGGACATGGAATTGATCTGAAAATGAAGCCATATTCTTGCAAAAAAAGATTCAGAATATTACAGCCCTTTGAGCCAAATATTTTGGTATAGGTAGATTTGACTATCTGGAAACATACAACAGATATCAACTTGAGAGTACAGCAAGACACGCAACCCAAACAGTTCAACTATAGCATACAACACATAATCAGAAGAGGAAAATATTATATCTAAAATGTGAGCTGAAGCAAGAACACGGAGGCTGGGGATTTGTATTTTTTTCCGAAGCATGCACAAGAACTGAGAAGTTCCAATGGGGAAAACCATGATCATGATCCAGGCAGTTTTGTAGAAAAGATAAAGCTGGAGGTATCACTCAGAAGATATTTGCACAGGGGTCTGGGACGATAATGTCTAGGAAGCTAAGGTAAAAAATAAGGAAGTCCATACTGGGGGACTTAGTGTTAGAAGGGGTGTATTGTAGGAAAATTACTGGGGCAAAAGTGTCAGGACTAACTGAAATGCCAAGAGGGGGATGGGAGATGAGAAAGTGGGAGGAATCAAAGATTTCATCAATAATCAGAGTCTGGGCTTGTAGGGGGATGTGCAGGCCATTGACAGAAATTCAGAATGCTGATTGAGGGCACTTTGGAGAGCAAATGGAACGCATAATAAATATGATGCTCTTAATACTGATTTTAAGGTTCCCATGGGACTTAAAGCTAAAGATGCCACTTACACACTAGAAATGGCTGAGTTCAGGAGATGGATCAAGGTACTTTGAAATGATTAGGAAGGAGGCAAAGCCATTAGAATGGAGAAATTCTATGGAGAGGCTGAGAAAAGTCAACAGAATTGAGGGAAGCTTTTCAGGAAATTTATTGCAAGATGAGGTGGAATTTGCTCACAGAATTTTTTGCTTCCTTTCAAAAAACTCCTACCTTTCCAAAAGGACAGAAAAGGGAGCCAGTATTCTCTTTCCTGAGGAAGCAAGCAGAGGTTCACAGGCTTTCTGGAAGATTTGCCCATCCCTGCATGGCCTGTAAGGAGCCCTGGTCAGCACACTGCCTCCGGAAACTAGGGGATTATTCTGCAGCTAATTAGGAATCACTCTTTCGAATCAATACAAGTTTGATTCTCTGCATCCAGAGCCAGAAAATTAGCCCTTCTCTGAGAAAACGGATGTCTATGTGGCTGCTATGTTAACAGAAAGCTACACTCGTCTTGATTGGAATGCCTTTCAAAATAGTAGCTTCTCAATACAGAGGCACCACCAGCTCACATCTCTCTTCGCTGAAATAAGTCATAGCCTTAACACTGCCAGCCAAGGGAGGAAACTAATTGAACCAGTGCACTGGAAAGCACAGCCACACAACTTTCCATTCTGTGGCTAAAAGCTCCCCCCCTGATTCACAATGCCAAACGTGGCCTCTTAGCTTTGGTATCTCCCAGGGACTGGATATTATTTTTATTGCATTGTTTATGTCTGTGCATGTGGGTGAGTGTTTATTTTTGAAATCACAGACATATGTTTTGCAGGAAGAGTATTGGTATTTCAAAAGTCATTGATGTTTTGGGTTATTGTATGCTACGGATGTGGGTCATTGCTGAACAACCTGACATAAACATTATCAGGCTTGCAAACCTGTTTTCAAGTGAGATGTTCTCAAGCAATATTTACAGCAAAACTATGACCTCAAGGCATCTAAATGTTATCTGTTTTTATATCTGATTTTTTCCTCTGAATCCTTCAATCTAATTAGGCTCACATCAGTATATTATTATGGAGAGTAATCATTCCTTTCTTCTAATAACATTCATGGATAATTTTATTTCTCATTTCCAGCCTCCTACTCCTGTGGTGTAATTAGTGTCTTTGGCACCTCGTGATGCTCAGAATGAGTTGCAGCTGCTAATTGCTAATTGAAAAATTAGAAACTCAGTTAGAAAAAGGATCTAATTAAAATGAAATTAGATAAAATCCCTTCAAACCCGCTCCCCCCTTTCTTTCACTTTTCTTTGTTTTTCTTTTTCTCCTTTTGCCTTCTTTTCCCACCACAGAAATATTAGCACTTGCAAAAATATGTATAATGGCTGAAAGCAAAATACCTTTCCATGTGGGCTGTGTAATGTCCTTTCTGAGGCAGCTAGGGAGAGGTGCACAACTGCTGAGTTAAACTCTAGAACGTGCGCTTTCTCTCTACTCCTGATGAGTGTGAATCCTGCCTTACCAACAAGCTTCTGAGATCCTCTTGGAGGACACATATGTGATCAGTCTTGTGTGTTTTTCCTGCATTTTGAAGGGTCACTGCTAGGCTCATGACTGTGAGTTCTAGGATCCACTAACTTCTGAGGCAAGTCTATTTCCTCCCTTGCTATATTGCGTCACACTACCCCCCTGACAAATAATTATCTAGGAAATGCTCAGCACTCTAGGTATTAAAGGTAAATCAAGGTCCCTCCTGTCTCCAAAGTACTTACAATCAGTTGAGAAGTCTAGACACACAGGGACAGGAGACTAAGTGAATATACAATCACAAGCATCACAGTGTCTCATGTATGTGCTATTTAGTTTAGGACTTCAAACATTTTTGAGCCTCTTAGTACATGTCAAGCATTGTACTAGAGGCTGGGCAAACAGAACACATTCCATCTAGTTCCCAATGTTAAGGAGTTCTTATCTGGACATATGTGAATAAATGACTGATAATGTTATTTGATAAAGGCAATAATAGCAATTATTTGGTCAGCATTGCCAAGTTAACGCAGAGATATGGTTGATGAATGTTGGTGGACCCGAGGAGGGGACAGGGGTTACTTCCTGTTGAGGGAGTCACACCTAGGTAGGATTTTACAGAGTAAGTAGAAATATACCAGGTAGATAAGCTTTCACATGCAGAAACTTATTTAGAAAGAAAAGACAGAAAGCAGTAAGGTGACTTCTAGGAGTGTCAGTGGTTTGGCATTTCTGAAGCCAGAATTAGGAGGAGATGAGGCAGAGAAGTGGGTAGGAGGCTGGATGGCAAAGACTCAGTTGTGTTTTTGAAGTTTAAAGGAGTGAGAAATGGGATCAAATATTGAAGGAAAGTTTCTTCAACAATATGGGATTCATATGGTAGCAGCTGGGAATTTTGTGTGGTGAAAGAACTTTTAGATAAGACAAAAATACACTGAAGACCTGAGTGGTTCAGTTGACACAGCAGAGGGAGTAGTTAATACAGAGAGAAAAATAAGATTAATTCAGATGAGAATTTTAAAAAATCAGGCCAAGGGACTTATTTTAAAAATTAAAGTTTCATTGCATGTGGTCTTTGTACATATAAATTGACTCTCTTTTTAGTTGAGGAAAACTCAGGATCAGAAAGCACCAATCAAAGTGGTAGAGCTACAAGCGCAAGGTCATGAGTTCAGTTCCCGGTACCGGAGAAAAACCAAAAAAAAAAAAAAAAAAAAACCAAAAAACAAAGTGGTAGAGCTAATTTGTGATTTAGAGAGATTTCAAGTTAAATGAGCATCACTCCCAAAGCTGCTGAGTGCGCAGTACCCAGCCAGCCCTTCCAGCTTCCAGCTCTGCCCAGTGCACCCTGTCCCACCTTCTGCTCAAACACGTTCTGAGGAGGAGACTTGTGGTCTGTGTGGGTGGCAGTGTGTCTACTTCCATGCCTGGCTGACCTAGGAGGTGGATGCTGGCTTTCTTTGGGCTGCTAGTTCTTCCTGACTGCAGTATAGGCAGCCACTACCAATTGACCTGGCAGCTGGCACTTAGGACAAGCTGTTTTATTGTTACAGAATCCTCAGTCAGCAACAAGGAAGAAGATGAATTAGGAAATGCAGTGGAGACTGGGGTGAGGAAGTACTTGTTTTGGAAGGAGAGAGCTGGGAACAGCTAACACCAGAAAACCATTCAGCACTTACTTGATGTGTCTGGAAAGTTCCACTAGTCTGTTTCCCACTTTAGGAATAGCTGCCCACACAACTCTGAAAATGTAAACCTCAATGTTCTATGTCTCATAATTTAGTCTGATCTTAAAATGTGATGGAATGGCAATTTTAAATAAGCTTCACCATCAAGAAGTCTCTCTTTCCTGCTAACTCACACTGTTAATGCTGCAACTCAGCTTCCTTCTCTGTAGCTCTTCACAACAGAGCCTGATGCATTTCACTGACTTATATCTTGTCTTGTAGAATAATTAAGCTGCTCTAGTTTCTTCCTGTGGGCCCACACTGAACAGAAGTAAGGTAAATGAGGAGACACAGTGTAGCGGTTCAGCGTCTGAGATTTGCATTGTGCTACCTCATCCCCATCCTAAGTCTTGCACTTAGTTGTGCAAGCTGATAAACCTCTCAGTGAGGATAACAGTGATGGTATAGGGGCTGGATAGGTATTTATAAGTGTTGACTATTAAATGAGGTTGTACATTAAGCATTCAGTACACATCAGATGTACAATATGTACAGTAAATGTTGTTATTACTGTTGAATAAAAGGGTAGGAAGACAAACAAAGATGAGGCAAGGAGAGAAGGACAAAGGAGAAGGATTTCTTGTGCTATTGATAACTCCTCGTGCCCTTTTGGGCAGGCTAAGCCTGTGTGCTTATGGCTTGGTTATTGAATGGTAGCCTGAAGGGCAGCAGTGGTTTGTCTGATTTGCTGCATGCACTTTACCATCTAAATTGCCCAGGAGTCACCACACTATCTTGGTGTAGAGATGTGGTCTAAAGCTAAAATTCTGTTTGTCACTTGGAGAAGGAAACTGAGCAAGCAAGAAAAGATTGAGACCTTGTGAGAATCAATTTAAACCCAATTTCAGGACTAGACATGAGGGACAGCTGCTGGGGTGGCATCTGCTCTAGACAGAGGCTTCTCAGCTTCTCTCTCCTTGTTGGTCTCAGTTCTTCTTCCAGAAGCTACCCTGAGCTCTTCTGAAAAATTCCTGAGAAGTACCCCCTTTATCTTTTCCTTTTCTGGGGGGAAGCTTTATAAATAAAAATGATAGAAAGTTAAGTAAACTCCCACTTCTTGGGAAAAAAGTTTAAAGGAGAATTTCCTATACATGCCATTCCCCTCTGGAAGGCATATTTTAAAAATGGGCTCCTAGAGCACTGTAAAGGGGACATTTGTGGATTACAAGTCATAATACCCTTGACGTTCAGCATCCATCAGCTCAAGACTCAAGAGATAGATTGGGCAACTTGCCTCTTTGCTAGATCGTTCTCAGGCCGAACATCCTTTTCACTCATCTGCAAATCGCTACTGCACATCAACCCAGACATGTTCCAGCATAACAGAGCAGGGGAGAAGCACTTTTCTTGCCTTGCCCTAGACTCTGTCTGTCCTCAGATCCACACCAAAGGAATTACCTTGCCTTTCGGACTCTATGCTGTACAATGGAGCATGAGAAATTGCACACCAGGAAAGAGCTATGTGAGCCACATCCATATTCAAAGCATGATCCTGCTGGACAGGTCATTTCTTCTGGGGTTCCAGCCACTTCCCCTTCAACATACCCTGGGAACTGCAGCCAAGATGGCAAAGCTATTGCTATTCTATCTTAGGAAATGGATTTTCAAAGAAAGGTGACTTTGAAGGTTTCAAGGTGAAAGTCACTGTCAGCTGGCAGAGCTGGCTGTTTGCGGAGAAGGAATTCACTAGGGGATGAAGAAAGACTGGTGGCTCTAAGTCCTTGCTATGGCTAAGCTTTCCTTCTCAGAGATGCTGGCTCTCCTAATTATCTGTCATGTCACCCTGGCTCTCACAGAGACAGATCATTTCCTCCTGTGAGCTTTTCAAATCCATTTATAGGCATGGAAAATTTTCCTCGCCTCATCTTTCAGACATTCCAGGAATAAGAGTAAAAGTGGTGGCCACTGGAAAATTTCTCTTCAAGGACCATTGAATATGCTAATATGTTTACAGGAAGACATATCCTCTAACTTAATCCCAACAATGCCTTTGAATGATAGATACTGTTTTCTGATTCTAGTCTCCTGAGAGGGAGGAGCAAAATAGTGCTAGGGCAAACTTACATATAATAATATAATATGTTATAAGACCCATTTAAATGTTGCACACAAGACTTTACAGTTGGACTCAAAGGATACCAGCATCAAACATTTTAATGAAGTGGAGTCTGTGGTGTACAAACAGCTTGAATCACAATGCACGATGAAGATGTTGTCATAGAGAAATCATAGCAAAAGGAATTACAAAGAAGTGTCACCAAGAGAGGCCTGTCCACTATGAGATTTTGGTGAATTCCTCAAGGCTGAGGGATTAACCTTTGACTTTTACAAGATCAGGGAGTCAGTTTTGTCCGTATCCTGGAGTTCAGCAGGGAGACCCACACTTGCCATCAGTAACATCAGAGTGTTCAATACAAACTTTTGCGCAGGATGTGTTCTTGGCAGTGCTGGAGGATGGCAGAGTCTAGCACCAAGGAGAGTGTGCAGCCTCGGGAATCAGTCCCTTGTATATTTTGCTGCATGGCCAATGACAGACTGGTGGGTAGATGAGTGAGTGGATATGTGTGGGTGGTCCAAGTGGATGGAGAGAGGAGAATGCAAAAGAGGGAAGACTAAGGGAAAGGGACATAGTAATGGTACTATTGACCCCTTTGACCCTTCTTTTTTGAGATGGGGTCTCAGTGTGTTGCCTAGTCTGGTCTCTAATTCCTGGACTCAAGTGATTCTCCTACCTCTGCTAGGGCAACAGGTGCACACCACTAGGCTCAGCTTCTGGTTAACATTTATTGGATAGCACTGTGTGTCTGGCACTGGCACTGTGGTAAATACTTTGGTAGACTTTAATCACCAAACCCTCACCCAACAGTAATTCCAGGGGGAATGCTGAGGTTATATTTTCCATTTTATAAATGAGACTGAGATTTAGAGGAAGGTCTCATACGCAAAGACACCCAGCTGGTAATTGGTAGAGTCAGAATAAATTTACAGGAGGCTAAGGCATAAGAGTAGAACAGCAAAGCCAGAACTTCCAAGTTCTACACTACACGGGTGTTTTCTGCCAAGCATAGGGCATCTCTTTGGACCAGCCAGAGGGAAAAGTAGCTAGTAATTGCGAGTGTTCTTAGAGCTGAGGTTCAGAGTGTAAGTGTCTATGTGGCTTAAAGGTTTAATGCTCTCCAATGCCTTCCTGCACGTTCACAGAAGGTGTGCCCCTGCCTGGGGCTCACACCACTTTCTCCGGAGCACCTTCTTCCCAGGCAAAGCCGAGATGGGTTGCTGTTTTTCTTTATGTCCTGTCTTCTATTATTCATCTTTTACATGTACGCTCTCCTAGAAGCCACACTTCCTTTAGTAACTTTTTGAAAGGTTTGTTTAAATTAGATATTCTTTGCATGGAATTCATAGCAATCAACAGCTACTCTTGTTTCCTTCCTTTTTCAGCTCCTCAGGTGTGGGGAAGGAGAGTATCCTTCTTGGCTGGCCGAGGTAGACTGTCCTCATCTGGAGATTTTATATCCACTGGTGGAGTAGATTAGTATCATTCACAGAATCTTATGCCATCAAGTTAAAGTTGACTTTAATGAAAGGTGTTATGGTTTTTTAAAGCCCCAGGATGTGAGTAGAACGTGGATTTTGTAGCTTGTGGGGTCTCTTGGTTGCTCTCTCTGATGTACCCCAGCCTGGGACCTGACCCGGCCTTCTGGCTGTCCCCGCTCGTCTGCAGATTTCTTTTTTTTTTTTTTTATGGAATAAAACTTCTTTTTTTTTAATTTTAAAGATAAAAGGAGGGAAACATTAACAGACATACAACATTTTACAACATATCACAAGCACAGTACAGACAATACAGAGTTACAAACAAAGTGGTAGGGAATTAACAATGGTGGTTGTATTACATATTGATATCTTCAAAGTGGCTTCTCATGAAAACAGATATAGACATGCAATACTGGTCAACCAAAGACTCATTGACAGTTTCTTTCAGCATAGAAACAGCAGATAGAAGAACAACCATGTTATCTATCCTGTATATACATACATACAAAATTTCTCCTTCTTTCCCTTCTCTTTTCCCACATCCCAGAAGCCCTTTACTCTTCTGTTTCACATTTTAAGCACTTTAGAAAGCTGCTTTAAATCATATAAATGACTTCTTGTGCGGAATAAGCAGACTCCATATGGACAAATTTCTTAAATCCATATGCCTGCTTCCAATAAGTCTATTTTGACATAAAATGTCAGGATTACTGGGTATTTTGGACACCCGTCAACCTCAAAGTTAATCATAAACTCTCCACTGTAACAGGACTCCTCTATGCTCCCTCCTTAACCTTGCGGCTTTTGAAGGTAAGTTGATGACATCTCAAGTTCAAGGGAGGCTGAGAGTATATTCTGAGAAACGCTTTGAATGAGGAATCAAGATAAAAATATGACTTACCATAGGATGGGTCAGATTACTTTCTGAGAAAAGCAAGAAACTAATGTTATAGACTTTCTTCCTAAGGAAGCACTCTACCATTAAGCTATATTCCCAGCTATGACAAGCTTTCTTCTTGCCCCATTCCTGATCTTCTGTTGGGCCTACATGTATGTGTAAATACACACACACACACACACACACACACACACACACACACCCCTCACCTCTGATGGAAAGCTCAAGAACAAATCAAGATTTTCCTTATACAGATAATAGCCATGCTTTCATTTTCCCCCATATTTTCTCTATTTCTAGGTAATGTATCCTCTAAGGTCTCCAAGTCCGTTATCATCTGCTTATTTTCTGTTTGATTTGCCCCCTACTATGCCTGGCAGTTTCTCTGCTACAGCGCAAAATTACTTTTAACAGTATCTTTTAACTCATTTTAAAACACCTTCCCTTCATGCTAGACTTGGCTTTCTCCTAAACAAATCTCTGCAGTAGGAAATTAAGGTCAATATACATTAAATATACCACCAATCAGAGTTTATAATGAGAACCCTTCCACTTATTAGTTTTGTTTTAAATTAAGTGGAATGATAAATGGGAGGGACTCAGTGTACTGAAGACCAAGAATCAACTCTCCTAGCCAAGCAAAAGAAGGGATTTGATGCATGGAGACCTGAGCCTCCAGCCGCTCTCACTCTGGCACAGTCAGAGGAAAGCTGCCTTGTAGGGAGTGAACACTGCTCCACCTGTCTGTAGGTTCTGGACAGCCCTGCTACTCACATTTAAGAACCCCAGGGTAAAAGTGCCAAATGGAGACTAGCATGCCATACGCCTCTCTATTTAAATTCTCCATTAAGTTAACAAAGTGCCACACAAATACTCTTTTAAACATTTACATTAACAATTATCCCCAATAACCATCAAAAGACTAGACCTACATTTAGGACCCTTAGACTCAGGACTCTCAGTACTCTCCTGAATGTGGCAGCAGGGGCACTGGGGTGGCCTGGCCTCTGGCCCACGGGCTGCTTCATCCTTTCCTACTTCTGGCTGTGATGTGTCCCCCAAAGCATTTGGGCATATGCAGGAAGTGCCACGGTATGCTCATCTACACTCTGTTCAGTCTTTACCACCAAACCTCTTTCTTCCCTTCAGCTAGCAGCCCTGGGAAAGAAAAAGGCAGGAGGAGGCCTGGCCAGCTGCAGCTTGTGACCTCTGAGCTGGCTGAGCAGATGTGAGGTGAGCACGGAGTACAGTCTGGAAAGAGAAGGGAGGGCACACCAATTCTGGATGGACTTCTTATTCCATGGTGTGAGGAACCATGAGAAGAGCAGGAAAGAGGGCTCCTCTAAAGTGTGTGTCTCTGGGCAGAGGACCCTCTTTTGCAGTCAAGAGGGAACACTGGTGTTAGTAACTTGGTAGAGTTTTGGGCCTAGAAGTTAATATGAGAAGAAGCAGAGATGACAACAAATTATTACTTTGGGGATATTTCCATTTTATTTTTATTAGTTTCCATTATAAGCAATCACCATTTTTATTAAATTAATAAGCATTATACACTCTCAAGTATTCTCATAAATCATTCAGACTGCTGCTGCTTTAAATAGACAAAATAATCTACAAGCTCTGTGGTATCTACCTCTCTCCTGTACCTACTCTACTCACATCACCAGCAGCACATGCAGGTACATGCACATATGTTCACACACACACACGCACACACATGCACACATGCTGAGGGCCACAGGCAAGGTCTAATCTAGAGTGAACCTTGGAAAAATAAGTCATGGTGCCCCAAGAAGCTCTGACATGCTACCCTGTCCCTTTGGGCAGTGGAAGAACTGTGGCCAAAGGAAGGGAAGTGGTTTGTCAGTGTTTGGCTGGAAGGTGGGAAAAGTGCTGAGTGCATACGAAAATAGAAATGTTGGAGCCATTGACAAAATCTGGGAAAAGCAAAGCTGCAGCATGCTGTTCCTTGACCAGTGGATGATCCACTAAGAAATGAACTTTTTCCCTCAGTTTTAGGAAACTTCTGTCTATTCTTTAGGGAGGTAAACTCATCAGAAGGAATAAAAATGTCTTCATTTAACTCTAGAGAGAAGAGAGAGCATATAAGTTTTTCAAGAACAGGACTATTAACCTCAAGAGAAGGGTAAAGTCTTTTTTTAAAAAATGATTTTTAAAGAGACAAAATTTGCACACAACAAAGCTCATCAGTTTTGAGAGTACAAATTGATAAGTTTGACCAATGTTTGGAGTCATACCTATGATTATTATCATGATGCTGACCATTTCAAAATTCCCCAACTTCTGTCCATAATTTGTTTCTTCTTTCACCAGTTCCTGGGCATTAGAATTGTTTCCAGTTTTTGACTACACCTGAAAAAACGAAAAAAAAAATTAGAACAAAACAAACAAACACAAAACTCTGGAGAATTTTCTAGGGTTGCCTGGCTCTTAGAGTGAGGTTGTATTTGTATTATTCTCCTACCGGATGCAAACAGTCTCACAATGTACAAGCCTCAGATAATCTTATTCTGAGATCACGATAAAATAAGACAAAGCAAGTCCACTTTATAATTTTGTCTAAGTACAGACAAAAGTAATGTCACTGCCAGCCACAAAATACTGAATGTCCCTTCTTGGCTAAAATGAATGAGCATTGCTTTTTATCAGTTATGGCTGCATGCTCATTTGTCTTCCCTGTAGATAAGATTTTTGAAATACCCAGTCATAGAATTGCTTTTAATTTTGTCAGCCCCATTCTAGAGTCTACCAGCACTTCCTTAGTAGACAGGCCAAGTCATCCAACAAAACTCCAAGTCCTATAACAGTTCCTTTTTAACTGGTCCTCACTGAGACACTTAGAGTTTCCTGTGATATGTTCTTCTTTACTACAATGAATAATAAATATAAGTAGTTCAAGTATAGGTATGTTGCTTGGGATTTTGGGCCGGTGGGCTATTACTTTAGATATTCACATCAAGTCTGTATACATATGTTTTTCTTTCTTTCAGATAAATCTAGGAATATAATGGTTGATTTGTGTGGGTGTGTGCATAACTTTGTAAAACATTACCAAATTCTTTCCCAAAGAGATTACACTAATATGCTTTCCCATCACCAATGTCTGAGTGCTGCAGTTGGCCTATATCTTCCCCAGCACATTATATTCCTAAATTTTCTTTATTTGGCATTTCTACTGGGTGTGTACTGATAGTTCATTGTGATCTTAATATTTATCTCCCTGTTCACTATAGCTGTATTTCGTGTAATGACCTAAATGTTTAACAACTGTTTGGACTTACAACCCAGATGCACTGTATGGACTTATGACCACCTGCTCAGACATATAACATTTTTGAGTACTGTTCTGTACAACTTATTTATAGAGCCCCAATGTATTTTTCTTGTATAATACACCTTGTGTATATAATACTGTAATATTTGCTGATTGGACTGTACAGGGCTGTGCTGTATGTTCTGTTATACATTATAGTACTATATGTAAGAGTTATGCAAATAAAAGCAAAGTCATCATGTTGGAGTTTCCTTTGACCACTTCTTTGTTCTGAATATTGTAATATATGTATGATATATGATCCCTTATTTACTGACCAATCCAGTGAATGATCTACTTGAAGTAATAGATCTCAGTCATTAAGTGAGGAATGTCTTTATTGATATTGAATGCCTTTTAATGTGCTGACATGTATTCTAAATATTTTTTGGTAAAATAACTTCCTCATTTTTAAATTGGGCTATGTCTTTCATTGTGATAAATAAATATTAGAATTCTTTATATATTTTGGATTCAACACTTTCAACAGTTATATTTTGTAAATATTCCTCCTAGTGTGCAGTTCACATTTGTATTTTTGCAGGAATTTCTTTTGAGCAACAAAAGTTTGAAAAGGAAAATCAAAATTCTTATTACATTGTATTTAGCAATTTTGTGGTTTATGCTTTTTGTGTCCCAAGGTACCTTCACTTAACCTAAGCTCATAAACATTTTCTCTTGTTTTTTCCTCTTAAGCAATCTTGGCTTGAAATTCATTTTGTCTACAAATAGAATAGCTACCCCTTCTGTTTTTCCAGGTTCCTGTCACATGGAGTATTGTTTTCTATCCTTTGACTTTCAGTCTATGAATTTCTTTTTGAATTAAATGTGTTTCTTGTATAGAGCATATTGTTGCATCTTGCTTCTTGATCCATTCTGCCAGTCTGTGTCTTTTGACTGATGATTTGAGACCATTAATATTGGTGGTTATAACTGATATGTATTGACTTATCCTTGTCATGTTATTTTCCTGTTGTTGGCTCCCCCTCTTTTTTTACTTCCCTCTGTTGCCTTGCCTGGTAGATTTCTTCTGTTGGGGTTCATGGAATTGTAGTCATTGTTGTCATTTTCTAGAATGTCTTTCAAAACATTTTGAAGTGCTGGTTTGGTGGCCAGCACCAAATTTCCTCAGATATTCTTTGTCATGGAAGTATCTTATTTCTCCATCACTTTTGAAAGATAGTTTTGCAGGGTACATGAATCTAGGTTGAAGGTTGTTTTCCTTTAGAACTTGAAATATTTCACTTGAAGCTCTCCTTGACTTTAGGGTTTGTGCTGAGAAGTCAGCTGTGATTTGGATGGATTTTCCTTTATTGGTTATTTGTTTCCTTCCCCTAACAGCTTTTAAGACTCAACTCCTTTGTTGAATTTCTGGAACCTTGACTATGATATGCCTGGCTATAGATTTTTTTGATGGTGGCTAATTGGAGTTCTATATGTGCCACTTATGTGAATGTCAAATTCTCTTTGTCTTCCAGGGAAGTTTTCTGCCATGACGTCTGAGAACACTTTTATTTTTAATTTCATTTGTGCTATCTCCTGCATTTTCATTGACTCAAATCAATCTTAACTTATTCTTCATTGCTTCTTCTAGCAGATGCTGTGTTGATTTCTCATGGTCCCTTGATATTTTTAAGAAATCTTTCTTTGCATGATTGTTAACCACAAGCCTGTCTTTTATACCTGAGATCCTGTTTTTACATTGGCTTAATCTGCTATGGACACTTTCAATAAAATTTTTCTTTTCTTGGATATCTGCTTGAATCTGCCTTATGGGTTCTATATCCTTCCTATGCTGAACATTGATGGCTTTTATAATTTTCTTAAGCTCCTCTCTTTTATCTATATCTACTCTAGAGTCACTAAGCATGGTTTTTATTGTGGACACTATCTCTGCAGTTATCTGAGAAATTATTTTTGATTTATTTTTTTCTAGAGCCTCATTCAATTCCTTTGTTGATACCACTTCAGAGAGGCCAGGTGAGTGGCTTTCAGATTGTCCCACCTCATTGACCCCCTGGGTTTGCCTTTGGTGAGCAAAATGTCTAGGGTTGCATTTGTACAAGTGTCTTCTCATTTTCTTTTTATTTAGTTTAATTCCTGGGGTGATCCTTGCAAATTGCCTATGGGGGATTGCTTTATTGCTAGTATTTAGAACCCTTAGCAAATGACTACTTCTCTGAGGTGTCTTCCAGGTGTAGTTATTTTTTAGGTTTTGAGTCTGTTGCAAGATCCTACCTCTTCAATTTGTTGGGGCTGAGAATTTGCCACCTATTTGGCCTGGCCCCTGCTTCTTTGGGACTGTGACACAGTATTTTCTGTGATGGTTAGTCAAGCTCAGTCTTGGAATACCAGGAAGAACAGCTGTTTAGTATAGTTATGTCACTGTTGGTTATAGTATTACCATTAGCAATGATAACAATATCGAAAACAGCCTAGAAAATGACAAATTCAGCTCATCATTAATCTGTCACCTTTAACTGTATGAACTAGAGTTGTGGTTATATAACAAAATCTAAAACAAACCAGAAAATTATATGCAGTGTAGAAGTCCTTAATATGTCAATTTTGCCCTCAGGGGTTAAAATTTAAAATGAGTTATGGAGAAAATAGAGAGGTAGGAGAAGAGGAAGAGATTAGAAGTAAGGCTGGAGGACAAAAGGGGTATCACACTAACTTTGGGAAACTGGTTCAGAAGACTAGAGGAAAAGAGAGAAGGAAGAGTTAACAAGAAGAACAGAACAGAATCACAACCACAAAGAAGCTAGGAACCATGTTCATACTCATATAAAAAGATGATCAAACAATGAAGGAGAGAAAAAACAAAAACAAAAACAAAACACAACAAAAAATGAACAAGAGAAGGAGAAAAAAAAAGAAAAATGTCCATTTCCAGGTATATTCCTGCTGTCACTGGTAGATAGCATATGGAGATAGAGTCCTGATCTGTGTTGATTTATCCCAGCAAGCCAGCAGTAGCTTTTTGGTGGGGTAGTGGATAATCTTAGTGACCTTGCACCTTCTGGCAGAGACCAGACTCATTCAGCCTGCAGCCATCAGTGCACCTCCCATGGGCCTGAGCCCAGCTGGGAGGTGTTAGATGGAGCCACATCCACTCTGAGTTCTGAGCTCAGCCAGCCCTTCTCCAAGATGACTCCCAGCCAATCCCTCTCTCATGCAGGATGATTGAGCCCTCAGCACTCACTGCCAACTAGTGCAGTCCTTCACACCTGCTGCTCCCCTGCACTGCTGCATCTCTCCATAGAAGCCCCTGGGGTTACCAGCAGTAACTATGTGTCTACATTTTGAACTGCTCCTCTTGCACATTGAGTCCAGTCTCAAGGAGAAGGTGCCACCAGCTACCTTCTTCCTTGTTGAAGTTTTTCTCTTCACTCGCTCTGTGGGCTTCAATTTGCACCTCATATCCTCCTTGTGTCCAGGGACCCACTTCCCTCCCTCTTGTCTTCCTCACATTGCTGTATTCCAGTATCTGGATGGTGACTCTCAGAGAAGCTCTTTCTCTGCTGCTTACCACTCCACTATCTTGGTACTCCCTACTTTTTTCTAAAAATTCACAGTCTTGTGTATACTTTATACCTACAACATATTTTATTTCATACTAACCACATTTTAATTACTCAATAGCTCCAGGTAGCTAGTGGCTCTCATCTTGAATAGCTCAAGGCTCAAATTGTATGTCTCAGTTATTTTCTCATTGCTGAGACAAAATACCATACATCTACAAGTTAAAGGTCATAGGGTTTACTTCAACTCACAGTTTGTAGAGGTTCAGTCAATAGGTGGCTGGGCCTAAGGTAAGTTGGCATGGCAAAGGGCCATCATGGAGGAGAAACTGTCCATGGTGGAGTAGACAGGAGGAATAAAGCAGCAGCACCAGTAAGTTTTCCTTTCCCTTTTATTGCATCTAGGCTACTAGCCTTTTGCACGGTGCCACCCACACCCAGGATGGGCCTTACCATTATGCATACCTGGAAGTATGCTAAACCAATTAGCAGACTAATGCAGAATCGCCCAGCCTTAATCCCAGTATCACATACCTTGATCCAGCCACCTTTGAAAGTTCCATCTAAGAGTGCATGAGGCTTTCGGGGGGGGGGGTACATAATTTTATGGTATACATCTAGATGTCCTCTCAAAGCCCCATGCCCTCTTAAGTGGACCTTTTGGGAGGTGATTGGATCATGTGGGTGTGATACTAATCATTGGATTAGTCCTCTGATGAATTTATAGCTAACTTGCTCTTAGTAGGTGCTGTCTGCTCAGAAGAGGTGGATCAATGGGGATATGACTTGGAGGGTTTATCTTTTCCCCACACATGCCTTGATCTTTTCTTTTCCATAAAGTTTTACACACAAATTTAGGTATATTTCCTTTTTATTTTCCCTTTGATTCCTTCCTTATTCATATGTATTATTTAGTACTGTGACCTTTATTTCCAAATATTTGGGGGGCTTTCTAGTGATTTTAATTCATCTGCATTTTCATTGTACTATACTCAGAGAACACAAGATTTTCATTTCTAAAACATATTTGATTTCCATTTCATGGCTCAAAATATACAACTTGATCTAGGGAATGCTACATGTGTACCTAAGAAAAAAATAACTAATTTATAGCCATTGAATGGAGAACTCTATAAATGCCAACTAGTCATGTTTGTTGACACCATAGTTTAAGTATTCTTTTCCCATATAGCTTTATTGTGTGTGTAACTAGCTATTCTATCAATTACTGAGAAATGAGCATTGAAATCTCTAAGAATAATTGTGAATTTATTGTTGTGTCAGTACTGCCATGTATGTTGAAGTTTTAGTTGTGGGCATGAATGTTCAGAAAAAGTATGTGCTTATGATGAACTTTGATCTTGTTATCACTATGACCTATTTTTCCTTATCCATGGTTATACTTATAGTTCCAAAACTTAAATGTTTGAACCATGTAGCAGTCCAAGTTTATTTTCATTAGTGCTTGCACAATATACATTTTTATCCTTTGACTTACTTTCTCCTCTTCTCCCTTCTTCTTTTCCTTCTTCCTCCTTTTCCTCCTCTCTCCCATTCTCCCCTCTCCACCCCTCCCTCTACCTTTCTCTTTTCCTCCTCCTCCTCCTTTCTCTCTCTCTCCTAGGAATTGAATCTAGGCCTTCCCACTGCTCAGCTGATGTTGATCCATCACTTGCAATCTTATGTTTCTATTAAGGTGCATTTCTTATAGACAGCATGTCACGGGTTTTACTTTTTAGTCCATTCTTATGATCTCTACCTTTTAATTGAAATGTTTGACTCAATTATGTTTAATGTAACTTTAAGAATAGATGGGTTTAAAACTGCCATCTTGTTTTTTTCCTATTTGTAATCTGTTCTTTTTCCCTCATTTTTCCCTTTTGTGTCTTCAATGGAACTAATTTAATTTTTAAAATTTTCATTTAATGTCCAGTTTGAGCTTATTATCCACAGTTTTGTATTGATTGCCCTAGACCAGTGATGGTGAATCTTTTAGAGATGGAGGGCCCAAACTGCAACCCAAAACCCACTTATTTATCACAAAGTGCCAACACGGCAATTAAACCTGAATATCCAATGTTTGGCTGCTGGAGCAATACTCTGGTGATTTGGGTTGCATGCTCACAGAGAGGGCTCTGCTTGCCTACTTGCAGCATAAGTACCATAGATTCACCACAACTGCCCTAAAGTTTCAGTTTATAGTTTCTAATACATTTAACCTTAAGTAATATTAAATAAATGCTAATAAAGTGTCTTACTTACTTTTCTCCTTGCTGTGTGTAATGGTTGATACAATGTGTCAACTTGAGCAGCTTAGAAGCTTGACTAAGTAACTCAACAGTTCTACATTCTAGGGTGTAGAGGACATATCTGGGGGTGGCTGTTTAAGCTCTAGGATGTTGTAATTGTCGATTCATTGTGACAACTTGAGAAGTTAAAACTTTAACTAAGTGACTCAGCAGTGGACTAGGGTCTTCACTTTGTAAACATCCTGTGCCTGTGCAAGAGGAGGGCACAGAGATGGGGTGAGTGTTACACCCATCCCAGGGCATGTAGGCTGCTTACAATATAAAGGAGGAAAAGAAACTTGTTCCTCCCTTTTTTGCTTTTATTGTTTTTGCTGTCTTCCGCTGCCATGAACTGTTGCCCCTGTGCTATGCCACCCTGCCTTGGAGCCAGTTGATTATGGACTGAAATCTCCACAAGCTGAGATAAATAAACCTTTTCCTCCCTTAATTTTGGTCATCAGGTATTTTGCACTGTCAATGAGAGAAAAGTAACTAAGGCACTGTGACAAAATACCCAAAATTAAAGGGGGAAAGGTTTATTTAGCTCATAGTTTGTAGAGGTTTCAGCCCATAATTGGATGGCTATAAGGCAGGGTGGCACATGGCAGAAAGACAACAGTTCACGGTGGTAGAAGACAGCAAAAGCAATAAGAGAGAGTAAGACAAGCTTCTTTCTGTCCCTTACATTGCATCCAGCCTACCAGGATTAGGGTTGTGCCAATCCAATCGGTGGACTGATCCAGCCATCATTCACCTTTAATCTCAGCCATTGAGTGTTGGAAGTGTTTAACTTTCTTTGCACTTTTACAGTGACTCACAGCTAAGAGTTTGCCTTAAATCTCAGAGGAGAGTTTTACTTGGACTTTTCAGCAATGCTGAACCTGTTAGGACTTTGGTAACTCTTGGAGATGGACTAAATGCCTTTTGCATAAAGGGATGTGCATGAGTCTTCGAGAGAACCAGGGGCAGAATGCTATGGTTTGTGTCTAGATGTCCTTCCAAAGTCTCATACAGTCATAGGGCTTTTTTGGAGGTGGCTGGATCTAGAGTATGTGATTTATTTGTAGTGCAATGCTGATTTGGTGTTTCTGTTTTAATAGAAGAACTCTGACCCATTTTGACTTTATTTTAGTGCATAGTGATAGACATGGGTCTAATTTTATTTTTTAGCATGTGGAAAGAACCCAAATGCCCATCAACTGAGGAATGGATAAAAAGATGTGGTAGTTTTATACAACAGAGTATGACTCAGATATAAAAAAAAGATAAACGAGACTTTAATAGGAAAATAGATGCAACTTGAGCACATACTCATAAGTGAAATAAATCAGACCAATAAACATCATATTGTCTCCCTAGTATAAGAATCTGAAAAAGTAAATAAAACCCAAATGGTACAATAAATATTGTGAAAGGGGAAGAAGTTGCTCAAAAGGAAGGAACAACTGAGATGAGGGAAAGGAGAAAAGAAAGAATGAAGGGAAAAATATATATGGATATACAAGGATAGCTGGGATAATTGTATTGCTGATGTCTATTAGTTTATTGAAAGGAACTGATAATGCTTAAATTTTTCTTTTTCTGATCAGCTTTGCAGAATTATAACTGGTAATCTGAACAACTAATTTGAAGACAACAATATGCAATATAACAAATGTTGAATTCCTGCTATATCAATTAGTGAAATTCTGTCTCATTTCTAATTTTGTAATCATTTTTTTCTCTTTAATTGTTTGATTGATCTTGCATTCTTACATCTGGTAATGTGAGGAATTTTGTTGAAGATAACAATGTGTAATATAATAATCATTGCTAACTTCCTATCACCTTATTTTGAAATTCTGTATCCTTTTTATTGTTTGGGGGTTGTTTTGCTTTTGCCTTGGTTGTTGTTATTTTGTTTTCTTTTTTCTCTTTTAAAAAAACCAGCTCTGTATCTGAACAAATCTTTGGGCAAGACATGTAGACACAAACCATAGTGTATAGTATAAACACCTTACAAAGATATAGTTCCCTTCCCTCTGTTGTCTTTTCTGCTATTTTGTCATTCATTTTTCTTTTGTCTTTGATAAAAACTACACACAGTATTGTTATTGTATTTGATTTAAATGTCAGCTATCTGTAAAAGATTAGAAAATATGGTAGGATATTTTTATCTTTAACACAATGTTTATCTTTTACTGCCACTGGTCATTCCTTTGGTATATTGAAATGTGCTTCTCATATGATTTTCTTCTTGTTTGCAACCTCTCTGCTAATATTTCTTATAATGCAATTTAACTGGCAATAAACTCTCTGACATTTTGACTGCCTTTTTTTTCACCTTCATTTTTAAAATACCCTTTTACTGGATATAGAATCCTAGATACACAGATTCTTTCAATTCAAAACACATTAATTCCATTGCTTTCTACTTGTATACTTTCAGATGATGATTCTACTGTAACTCTTATGTTTATGACTTTGTCATTGTATTCAGTGTGATTTTGGTTTTTTCTTGATTTTTTTCTAGGCTTCTGTTCATATGTTTATTGTTTTGCAAATGTGAGAATGTTTCTACTATTATTTTTCATTCATTTTCAACTTTTGTCCTTATCCATCTGGGACTGATGCATAACTGGAACTCATCCATCTGGGGTTGATGCATTCTTCCACAAACACTGATGCACTGTTCACTTCCTTTAAGAATTTTTTGTCTTTATGCTTCATTTAAAAAGATTGTATTATATCTTTAAGTCTTTAATCTTTTTTCTGCTCTGTTGACTTGGTTATGGGTTTTTAATTGCAGATAGTGTATTTTCCATCTTTATACAATAAAACACTCCTCAAAATTATAAAATGAATTTTTTATTTTTAATTATGGCAGCACATGTTTCTATGACATAATGTTTGCATTCACCTTAGGGAGTAGATAAACATATTTAACACATCTTGATTATTTTTATTCTCCTTCCTCTTCCCACTGAACATCCTCCCTGGATCTCTAGATCCCTTTTCTCCATTTTTATTATTGTGATGACTTTTTAAGTTTATGTGTGTAACATCTAATGATTGCATTTCCCTGGTGTAGTTGTTACATGTACCTGAAAGATCTTAAATCTTTCCACATTCCCTTTTGCTCCCCGACTTTCAATCTTTGGGCCCCCTTCCTATTTACAAAAAAGTTATCTTCCTATATCCTTATGTAAATATTTTATTTTGCTTTTTTGTGCTACAGATAATTCAAGTGAATTAAGCTGTATAGTATTTAAATTATGTGTCATTTATTTTCAAGGTGTATCCATTTTCCTAAAGATGTCTCGATTTTACCTTTCTGTATAGCTAAGCAGTACTCTGTTAAGTATACATATTACATTTTTTTACGCATTCATCTACTGGTGGACATATTTTCTGCTTTTAAAATTTAGCTATTATATTGTGCTATTTTAAACATTGGTATACATGTATCACGTAATATGATGTCTTTAGCTCTTTTGGAAATATACCTAGAAGGAAAATGGGTGGGTGAGATGGAATTTCTACACTATTTTTTTTTGAGAAATCTCCATCCTGATTTTATAATGGTTGTACTATTTTACTTTCCTACTGACAATATAGAAGGATTCCATTTTTACCACAGCCATGCTAGTGTTTGTTATTATTTGATTCTGATGATTGCCATTCTTTCTAGCCTAAGATGGAATCTTAGTTTTGTTTAAATTTGCATTTCTCTAATGGGAAGAGATGTTGAACATTTTTCATGTGTTTATTGGTCTCTTCTTCTGAAAAGTGTCTATTTATTTCACTTGGCCATTTTTTCATTGAGTCTTTTATTTTGGGAATCTAATTTCTTTATATATTCTAGATATTAGCTCTCTGCCTGAAGATTAAGAGGCAGATTTTTTTTTTCCCATTTTGTAGGTTTTTTTTTTTTTTAGTTTATTCATTCTTTCCTTTGCTGGGCAGATTTTAATTTGATATAACCTCAATTATTGATTTTTGCAGTTATTTCTTGTCCAAGTGGATTTCTATTCAGAAAGTCCTTGCTTATATCTATGACTTCAAGAGTTTTACCTCTTTTATTTTCCAGTAAGTTAGGTGTTTCTGTTTTAATATTAATGGTTTTTGACCCATTTTGATAATAGTTTAGTACATGGTGAAAGGTATGGAAGCAGCTTCAGTTTTCTGCATATGAATAGCTAGTTTTCTTAGCACCATTTGCTAAAAAGCTTACCTTTCCTCCAACATATGTTTTTGGCATTTTATCAAAGATCAAATAGCAGAATATGTCTGGGATTATTTCTGTATCTTCTGTTCAGTGCCATTGATTTAGATATCTGCTTTTGTGTCAGTTCCGTGCTGTTTGCATCTTGGTAACTTGGTACTATAACTTGAAGTCAGATATTATGATGCCCCCTGCTTTCTTCTGGTTGCCCAGGAGTGCTTTTGCTATTCTGGGTCTCTTCAGGTCCCATATAAATTTTAGGATTGTTTTCTTAAGCTCCACGAAGAATGCTGTAAGTATTTTGATTGAGACTATATTAAATCTATATATCAGTTTTGGAAATATTAATTCTGATGATGTTGTTTTTGCCAATCCAAGAACAGAAGATATCTTTCCATTTTCTAATGTCCTTTTCAATCTCTTTTTCCAGACTACTATAGATTTTTGTGTAGAGATTTTTCATTTGCTTGCTTAGATTAATTCGTAGTTTATTAGGGTAAAAGAATGTTATTGATTTCTGTTTGGGGATTTTGTATACTGCTACAATGCCAAATTTTGTTATTAATTCTAGAAATCTCTTGGAATTTTTTGACTCTTCTGTGTAGAGGATTGTCTCATCTGCAAATGATGATAATTTGACTTCTTCCTTTCCTACATTAACTATTTGCTTCTCTTTCTTGATTGTTCTGAATGCTAACTTTTTGGACACTATGTTGAACAAAAGTGGTAATAATGGATATCCCTGTTTTGTTCCTGATTTTAGAGGGAAAGATTTCAGGTTTTCTACATCTAATAAATATAATGTTGGCCATTGGTTGGACATAAACGTCTTTTACCAGATTTAGGTAGGCTCTTTCTACACCTATTTTCTACAGCTTTGTTTTTTATTATGAATGAATATTGAATTTTGTCAAAAGTGGTTCTCCGTCTATTAATAACAATCATGGATTTTGTCCTTGCTTCTGTTTATGTGATGAGTGAATTATATTTATCGATTTCCATAAATTGAGCCATCCTTCCAAGCCTGGGATTAAATCTTCTTGGTCATGACACATGATCTGTTTTATGAATCGTGCATTCTATTTGCCAATATCTTAGTGAGGATTTTTGCTTTTTTTGTTTATTAAGAATGTCAGCCTGTAATTTTCTTTTTCAGTTGGGTCTTTGGTTTTTGGATCAAAATGATGCTAGCTTCCAGAAATGAGTAGGGAAGCTCTTCTTCACTTTCAATTTCTTTAAAGAATTTGAGGAGTATTGGTATTGTAACATCCTTAAAAGTCTTGTACAATTCAGCAGTGAGTCCATTAGGTCCTAGATTTTTTAAAAATTGGTGTTTTTAAAAAAATTACTACTTCGATTTCATTGCTTCTTATTTGATTATTTAGAATATTTATGTCTTTTTAGCTTTCCTTCATAGGTGATTTCTTCTTTTCTCTATCAGCTTTTAATATGTTCTCATGTTGAATTTCTGGAATCTTAACTATTATAGACCTTGTCAAGGTTTTTTTTTCTTTCTGATTATGGCTAATTGGAATTTTATATGCTTCACTTTCACTGTGGAAAGTTTTCTGCCATTGCTTCTGTGAATAGGTTTTTTTTTATATTCTGTGTGCTACTTCCTGATATTTCATTAGTTCTGATCAATCTTATGTTATTCTTCTTTGCATCATTTAGCAGCTGCAGGATTGATTTATAATGGTCCCTTGCTACTTTTAAGAAGTTTTTCATTTGGTGATCACTAGCCACAAACCTGTCTTCTAGATCTGGTATTCTGTTTTCACATTGGTTGATTCTGTTGTGTATACATTCAACAGAATTTATAATCTCCTGGATATCTGTTTGAGTCTGTATCGTGGAATCCAGTTATTTTTTTTTTGTTGGGCATTCATAATTTCTATCATTCTCTTAAGCCTCTGCATTTTAAAAAATCTGTATTTACTTCAGAGTCACTAAACATGTCCTTTTTTTGAACATCACTTATTTAGTTATCTATGACATTGTTGCTGATTTGTTTTTTCTAGAGACTTTGTTACTTCTGCTGTTACCATTTCAGAAAGTTCAATTGTGTAGCTTTTAATTTCTTCCTCCTCAGTGCCCCCTGGATATGCCTTGGTGAGTTGGAGGTCTGGGGTTGCATTTTGCTTCCATGTCTTGTCATTCTTTGTTTTTAAAAATTTGCTTTCTGCATTTAAGTTTGTAAATTGCTTATGGTAGGTAGCTTTATTAATAGTATCAAGATTTCCTTAGGAAATGACAACATTTCAAAGATGTCTTTTAGGTGTAGCTGGCTTTTAAGTCTGTTTCAAGATCATGACTCTTCAATTTATGAGGGATGAGAAGTTGTTGCCTATTTGGTCTAGCACCCAAGTCTTTGGCACTGGACTTTGGTATTGTTTATGACCCCCCAGCAATCTCAATACTGGCATATAAGGAAGAACAACTGATCACAAAAATTATGTCACTGTGGCAAGAGTAGTATAATCAGTAATAACAATAGCATCAAACACAGTCTAGAAAATGACAAACTGTGACAACTGTTTATTTTGCCACCTTTAACCATAGATGCAAGCTCTATAGTTATATAACTAAGTAAACAAATCAGAAAATTATATATAGCAAATGTCCCCTTATTGGAGTGATTTTCTCCACAGGGGAGAAAATTTAAAAGGGATTGGAGGAAAAAGTAGAGAAAGAAAAGCAGAGCAAAGGATTAGAAACAAGGCTGAAGGACAAAGGAAGATCATCCAAGTTTTGGGAAACTGATGAAGAGGGCAGGTGGGAAAGAAAGAAGAAAATAACAAAAACAAGGAGCATAAAAACTTGAAAAATAAAAATAATGTTCACACTTATAAAAAACAAAAACAATCAAGAAGAAAATGATTTCTCTGTAATTTGAAGCCTGTGGCTATCTTCTAGGGTCTATAGTTTTGTAGTAGTGTACAAGTTGGGGCATGTCTCTACTGTCACTGTTAGACTATGGTGCAGATGGAGTCCAGATACAGGCTGGATGATCCCAGAAAGCCTGCAGCAAGAATAGGATGTGTTGCTATATTGGCCTTTCAACTCCACAGAAGTTTAGGCTCATCCTGGCCTCTGGTTGTGGAAATGGGGCCTGAGTTGTCTTGCTGGCCTAACCTTGGCTCCCTGACCCTGCATGTCTCCCCCAGTTATGTCTCACCCAAACACTGGGAGTCCTGAGAAGAATCTGACCCACCACTGCTCAAAGTCCTGGGTTCATTTGGTGCCTCCCTAAAATAGCATGTGGCCAAGCACTTCCTCCAGGGGAAAGTTGAACTGGAATCGCTCACCAGCTCTTGTAGTTTAATGCACCCACTGCTCCATCCCACTGGTGTGTTTCTCCGTGGAGGTCTCTGGAGTCACTCACCCTCACTATGTCTGTAGATCTGAGCCTTCTCTTTCGCATCACAACCCAGGATTCAGGGAGAAAGTATTGAGGTCTGTCTCTGACTTTCCTTGTGGGCTCCATTCTCCCTACGGATCCTTGGTGGGTCCCAGGGATCCACCTTCCTCCTCCTTTTCTTCCCCAAGCTGTTATATTCCATTGTTTGGATTCCAGTCTCAGAGAGCCTGATTTGCTGTTGTTTGACACTCTACTATCTCCATCTGTTCAGGATCTTTCTTAAGATATCTGAGGTTCCCCTGTAAATATCTCTTTCGCTATATTCTTCCTGAGAATTCTCACTGTCGTGGTCTCCCTGAGCTTGCATCTCCATCCCTTCAATTCAGCAAACCATGGGACTCCAGTTGAATTCTTTTTCCCTGAGCAGTAGATTAGACATTGCTGCCAAGCAGTAATATTGTGCAATCATAGTGGCTATTTTATTTTTCCACTTGACATAATTATGTTTTATGATGCTTAGTGTGATGCTACCTCTGGTTCAATGAGAGGACATCATTTTAAAAATGTATTTTATCTGTTTTTATGGTAGTTTAGGACAGCAGTTTAAGTCAGATTCTACTTTTTCCATCATGATCAGAAACAGAAGTCCTTACTAAATACTTTTTGGGTAATTTACTTTTTCTGTTAGGTTACTAATTTTGTTTTGATTATCAGTAAAGATTATTACTGAGGTAAATTGCAAGGGAAGGGTGTAAGACTTAAGAGGAACCTATATAAGTAAGGAAAAGACATTTGGGGACTTAGGTACATGGGCTCCTGTGTATTCATAGACCCTTCACCAACTTCTGAAGCACTGGGTCGGTGTGGTGTCCTTGGAAAGGGCGAGGAAGCTGTGTTGCTGTGGAAGAGTCATCAGGGCAAGGGCCATGGTGTGAGTTTGGACACTGTATCTCTACCTGCCAAGGAGTCTGAGCACTCCAGCGTCTCCACTTTGTACCACAGCAGTCGCAGAGTTTGTAGAATGATGGGATAGCCAATATGACTGGTAAGCAGTCTCTTCACCCCAGACTATACTCATGATATATGCAAGGGAACTTGTGCAGAAGCAGTTTGTTGCAGAGTTGAGTTTGACCTTTTACGTTTTTAATTTTAAAGTATCTCAATCCATCCTAAATTGCAGCACAAACTAACAATGGAGGACTAGATTAATGTATGAGGCTCAGGCCTACAATGATCTTTTCCTCTTTTAGCATTAAGCAAAAGACAGACTACGAGGTTCATTATTCCTATTGAAAGGTTCATCAATTTTATTTGAAGAAGGTAAACATCATTTTCAGGCTTGAGTTTTTCATTTTTCTTTATAGTCCTAATTATTTTATAAAATATTTGATCCTGCTTACCTATGAATATATTTCTAATCTAATCTGTTCATGAATTCCTTTATGTGTATGTCTTATTTATAGGTGCACTTCAGCTAGCTTTTTCTATATTATAGGTTGTGCTATTTGTTTACAGAAAAACAGATCTTGGTCACCCCTCATGATAATGCACAGGGTTTTTAGTCTTTGTACAAAGAAAGCTAGGGATACAGGAACTTTTGTTAAAAGCCACCCAGACAGCAAGGAAAATAAGAACATATTTCAAGGTAGACTGCAGTTATGATGAGCGAGTATTACATCCTTGGTAGCCACACAGTTCTCTGCTGCTCCCTACTCATCTCTGCTGTTAAGCTCATGTTGTGGCTCAACCTGTCTCTGTCTTTGATTCTCTCTGTAGATTTACTCACTCCTTTTCCTTACTCCTGGCTTTTTCTTATTTATAGCTTTACTGCACCGTAGCTTCTGTTCCCTGCCCTCTTTCTGCATGTATTTTCTTTTTGCCCTTTTGTCTGTTTCATATTTCTGTATTGTGATTTGGTTGAATTCTCACTTTGAATTTCAGCCTAGGCTACTAATCATAGACACTTGGAATAAGCATTCATTTTGGGTCCAATCACTTATAACCATGTGGCAAGAGTATACAATACCAAGCTGGTGGCCCATCCATAAGGAAGGAGCTAGAGGTGTTCTGAGGTGTTTGCAGCCAGCATGAGGAGCTAAAAGGGACAAACATAGATGTGAGACATCTTGTTTTGTCTATGCAATGTATAAATGTCAACTAAATTATTGTTGAGTGAATGGATTGATTAAAAAGGAATTTATTCTACTTTGAGTGGATGAATACTTAGCTAAACCCTTTATACTTCCACCCTATTTCCCCTTTGTCTCTCTTTTATTTCCTCTTCTCCTTTCCCCTTTGCAATTCAATCTGCAATTGGACAATGCCAGACAGAGCTGATCCTTTATTGTTGAAAGAAGTAAGGTGTTTCATTTTCTGTAGCATTTTATCTCCTGGCAGCTAAGTGCCTCATCCCTCACTGGCTTCATAGAGCAGCTGCGAGGCTGAAGCGGACTCCTTTATCTAGGTTTCCCAACCCAAAAGTCTGTGCATAGGAAGTACTTCAGAGCAGTTGCCTCTCATTTTTCTACTCTCCTGACAACTGGTTTCTTATTTGGTGGTATCTCAAACTCCAAAATTACTTTAAAAAGATTTTTTTCTGTTCACAGAAGTCCTCTTTGCCTTTAGGCCATTAATGGGTTTTGGGGTAGTAAATTGGATAAGATATGCATGGTAAGGGCTCAGGAATGTATGTCTTCTCTACAGACTTTGGTTTTAGAAGAAGCATTAGTTAACCCCAAGAAGTTAAGCTTAATATATAGTATATGCCTTCTGTGAGTATGGCTGAGTGAAGAGTATGTCTTTCTTGAATGTTCAGAGTCAGGGAAATGCAGTGGAAAATATTATTCTGGCTTACTTGGCTTTTTTAAACTCAAGCACTGGATAAATATAACAAGTAAAGTTAAGATCAAGTTTAATTTGTACAACTCTGTGCATTTTTTCTGTTTCTAACCATTGCAACCAGACAATTGAAAACATGGCAACTAAATGTAAAACATTGAAATAAAAAATGTATTTCTGTTTGAGGAAAATGTAGGCCTGGAAATTCTTTTTTGTATTTTAAAGAGAATAAAAAAAATAGCAAAATAACAATAACACAGACAAAAGCAAAACAACACAAAAACAATAAAAATGATACAAGGTTTCAAAACAAAAAGATTGGAATTAACAGTGGTTGTTGTAGTACATATTATTATCTTCAACAAAGTTGCTCAGGTTACCAGAGGTTTATGTACATCTGGTAATCTGAACAACTAATTTGAAGGCCTGGCAATTCTTGGCCAGTCTAAATGAGGAGACAGAATGAGAGCCTGGACCCTTTCCACAGACAGCCATTAGGGGCCACAGAGGCCGCCTGGGTTCTGTTATCCCTGTGCAGTGAATGCTTGCTTGTCTGTGGAGCACAGAGGGAGACTGGGCATTACCTGAGTGGATTGTCAGATGCATCCAGGCCTGGCGATTTGCCACTTCTCCCACACGTGTCTTCTTGCCTTCTTTGCCTGAGAGGAATACACCATAGGCAACTTCTGCCTGGCCCTCAGCTGATTGCTCTGGGGACATTCTTGCTCACTAGTTATTTTAGTGGTGTTTCAGCAGGCTGTTCAGCCAAGCAGAAATACCACACTCTTTGCAAAAACCCAAGGTCAGCACAATTTCTTCCCAGGGAAATTATAACCTTTTGAGCTGAGATTGAGATGTCTAGGTTAGAGAAGGAGTAAGGAAAAAGAGTTCCTGGGGTCCCCAAAGCCCTTATCTCATTCCAGAGCTCCAGAGCCCAGATCAAATATCTGCTCTTGGTAGAAGGGCAGCATCCCATTGCTCAGGGCCCGAGAGAGAGAGTGCAGGGCTTCTCACAAGTCACACTGTCAAGAACATTTGTCTCCATGACAGATGCTTTTGGGTTCCTTAAAGTCTTGCTCTGTCTCTCTGCCTTTTTATTTGTTTATTCTTTTGCATGGAGTGGCCAGCCTTCTCTAGACTGATTCCTTTTCATTCTCAAAGAAGTATTTCTTAAACTTTACACTTTACATATGTCCTTCCTCCACCCATCTGTTCTACATAGCTGACTTCTTACAAAGCCTTGTGTCTTTGCCTCCAGCATGAAAAGCACATTCAGCTGGTGCCTTTGGTTTCTCTTCACATGTCTGTGTCCCACACAGATCCAAGAAAACAAAGACCACATTTCATTCACCATTGTATATTGTAGACACTGTGTTTAGTTTAAAAGTTTATGAGTCAGGGATCCCAAGTTTCAAACCCATTTCCTACAAACTGAAGATGACATGAGACAAAGACTTATCTATCTATCTATCTATCTATCTATCTATCTATCTATCTATCTATTATCTATCTATCATCCATCCATGTACTTCTATCTATCTACCTATCTATCTATCTATCTATCTATCTATCTATCTATCTATCTTCTCTCATCGGTCTATCAATCTATCCACCATCTCTATCTCTCCCTTAGTTTGTTATAGGGGCTTATTTTTTATTGAATGAATATTGGCTGAACATCCAGACCCTCTTAAAGAAGAAAAGATATCACAATGGAGCAATGTACAGGTTGAGAGGAATGTAAGAACCAGAGAAAGGTGTGACTATAAGGGAGGTAGCCTTTTGGTGACATTCATGGATTAGGTATTGCAGGATATGATGGCCTGGTTCTAAGTGTCTTTGTGCCAGATTATGGTGCAAGCCAGCTGCACAAGCCCCTTCTTATCAGTCCCAGGCTGCTCCTCCTTTGCTGTCCCCCCCAGCCTATGCTCCTGCATCATTGCCAGGGATAACCAGATCGTGTGGTATCAGGATGAGGTTTTGGGAGAAATTATGCATTTCTTTTTGTTTAGGATGAAGCTTAGGACACCTTAGCTGGACCTGGTCCCTTTCTTATGAGGCTTGGAATGCATCTGTTCTTCAATATGGATTTCCCTCTGTGCTGAAACACATTAAACATATAGGTCTTTCAGCGGACAGGGATCAGGGAGCTCTCCAAAGCAGAGGTGGGGAAACTTGACTTGGTGCCTCATGGAGCAGGTTGTAGGTTGGCTGACTTCCATCTCAGAAAGAGAGTTTTCAGGACTTATCAGTAAGAGGCAAACAGAGTTGTTAGGCAGAATTTTAAAAGTACCCATTCTAAGAAATACAGTGTGTAAGCGGGAGAAAGAAGCCTTGTGGTTTTAAGCTGGCTATATTTATCAGTATGTGGGGTGGAACTCTGTGGAACGTATGCATCTTTGGAAGAGGGCATTTGGTTTCCAGATGAACGGGTGTTGGTGCTTCCTAGGGAAGGGTGTTAGTCTGTTCATAGGGTGATGGCCTGTTCAAAGGTAGGAGCCACCAGAGGTGAAAAGAGCAGCGGGTCGCATCCTTAAGGGGAAAGGCCAACTTTACAGGCAAAAATCCCCACTAAAAATAAAAAACAGACAAAACAAATAAACAAAAGCAAACATACAAACAAACAAAAAAACCAACCAAGGACTGTCTATTCATTAATGGATAAGGTCCATTTACATGTAAAGCAAATGGATAAGACTCATTTATATGTACTGTTAAAAGGAATGGTCCAGGCTCAGTGTATCTTTAAAATCCTTAAAAAAATTTAAAACTAGGTTTGTGTCCTGAACCTGCAGTTTTTATTAAAAGTACAATTTTAAAATTGTGATTTTTCTTGTCCTTTGCCTATCTTTATTTCTACTGTCATACTTTGGGTCTATTTCATATCTCACATTCCTAAAGAAAAATACCACCAAGACTTTGTTAGTCCATGACTACACTAGGGAAAGCATTAGCTTAGATGTCCAGAATTCTTGCAGTGGGGCTTGAGATGGGGTCTTTCACTGTTGTACTTCCTGAGACACACTGGTGCCAGGCACTTGATCCAGCTGCCCTCCGGTGTGCCTGCTGTATTTCACTGATGGGCACTTCTCCTCAGGTTCTTTACCACACGTGCGATAGGTATTATTGTTGGCACTTTGTAGATTAAGAAATGAAATCACAGGGTCAGTGACTCACTTGAGGTAGAGAGTAGGTGAAAGAGCCAGGATTGGAGCCCAAGGCCAGCTGACGGTCAAGCCTGTCTTCCTTCCCCCAGCCTCAGCCATCTCCCCAGTACTGAGGAGGCTCTGACCCTGAGAAGTACAAACCCTCAAATGTTGTGAAACCTCATTTTATAACTTAAGGGATGCTGAGCTCACTTGTGATTCTGCCAAAAACTTCCTGGTAGGGAAAAATTGATGTATGTATCAAATTTTGCATCTAATTTTTAGGATTTAACAGAGCCTCAAATCCCATCCATAGGCCAAAAGTTAATAATTCTTGATCTAGTCCCCCCATAGATATGTGCAGTTATTACTTACCTATACAGGATATCATTAACTCATAATTTATATGTATGATTTAAGCATTTGTACATGTAAGATATATGATTATTATACAGTCGCACAATATAAAACATCTGATTATTATATGCTAACTAAAAATGAAAAATAACTAAAACATATTTAAATTAAACAAGAGTTATTGATTTGGTCCAAATTATTGGTTTGTTTACAGAGAAGCCAGCACCAAGAAACAGGCAAAGGAAATATTTCATCTGTTTCCTTAGTCTGGTGCCTGATCTCCCCTGATCTCGGAAACTAAGCAGGGTTGGTCCTGGTTAATACTCAGATGGAACACCATAGTCTGAGTGAATTTTACTAGGTAATGGGACCTCTCACACTCAACTATGCACCAAGAGAAAAATAGAAAAGAAAAAGAAGACCATCAGGAAATGAATGAAAGACAAGGGAAAGAAAGTTTTAATTATATAAACTCTTGTTTCCAGGCTGGGCTCCCACCAGTGGCATAGGTGCCATCCTACAGAGCAGAAGCAGAGCTTATGGTGACTGTTTTACTCCTGCAGGTGTTTATCAGCCCAAGAAGTCAGAATTGCCAAAACACCTTATTTGCCAAGGTGCAGTTTATACTTAGAAATAATCTGTGGCATCAGTATTCTCGCCTTCCCTCATGCCCTATAGATCAGTAGCTTTTCTTACCTGATGGCAGCCACTGTCACATTTCCCTGGGATAGAAGAAAAAAGAGAAGAAATTGCAGTAGGATTTGCAGCTGGCTGGCTTGTCATGTTTTTATCTGAAGGCTTTAGTGTCCCACATTGCCTGCATCCCCAAATCCATACTGTCCAGAATCTCAGTGCACATGGAAATGTAACAGAAGGGGCCTGTCAGTAAGCTTCTGCCATTCAGCAGAACATGGGGCCTGACTCTATCAGAATATCATCTGCAAGGGCTTCAGCTCTTATTCTGCAATTCTGAATTGTTGTTAGAGAATAGGTAGAGGAAGCCCCTGCCCTGTGTAAGGGTAGCTCCACACCAAACCTGTCTAGGTAGCCTTAGATGAGCTGTGTACACTTTGAGATTCAGGATTGACAGAGGGAAATGCATAAAGCTGCACTATAAATTTATTCTTTGCACAAAAGCCCCTCTCAGGTAAAATTGGTTTTATAAACTTTTACAGAGTACATGCCTGGGACTATGTGAGGTGTTGGGGATGTGAGATGAAAAAAATTTAAGGCATTCATTCATTCATTCATTCATCCTTTCATCCATTCATCCACTCATGACATAGTCAGAGATCACCATAAGAACGGGGAATGGGCAGAGTCCTTACCTGCTACTTATTAAAAACATGACATTTGAAACCATATACTAATAAAAATTAGAAAGAAATAAAAGCTCTGCTTGTGTTTTCTTCTGGGACAGTCATAGAATGAAGTGCCATTTTTGCTATGAACCACAACTCTCCACTTACATCTGCAGATTCCCAGTGCGTAATTAACAGCAGAGCAAACTTGACCTTCATTTTGCATCTTTTGCTACATAAATCTTGGGCCGAGTCTCATCTCAGCTCTATAAGGGTATGTTGATCAATTAGTGTCTGCTCAAGTACTGGCAGATAGGGTTGATAGCACTTAATTTACATTAGTTCATTCCCCTTCAAGATGGAGAACACCAAAATGAGATGTTTACAGGGACACTGGGCTACACCGGAAGTCCGCAGCCATTGTCCTAAACCTGGGATTACCTGTATTCCAGGAAAGACGGAGTCTACATTATTGAGACCATCATAGACAGAATCCTTTCCTGCGGACACAATCACACCTTAGCCACAGATCCTGGAACCGATTCCAGGACTGAGATAATGATCAGGCAGACCCAGCCCTTTCACTAAGCCTTCACAGCTGGCCCCTGCCTTTGCAAGTGGCTGGTCTGAACCCCGGTATCGGAGTGTCTCCCCACAGCTACTGAAGCCAGAGTCCTTCTTTATCTTCCTGTAACTTTTCAATTCAGTTTTTTCCCCTATAACTTTGTGCTTTAATTTTAATTTCCATTCTCACTAAGAGGAAGGACTCACACAAACTAGTGACACTTTTAGGAAAAAAGTTCTAGAAGTTCTGCAGGAGGAAACAAGTAAATGTAAAGAACAAACTGGAGGAAGTAGCTGCTTAGCTGAATTGTAAAACCAGTGGAGGAGCCCTGAATAAGTGGGAGCCTGGGATACATGGGGAAGGACCTTCACCCCATACAGTGGGGACAGAGGCCCTCTGGTATGGAAGCCTTTACTAGCAGGAAGAACACTGCAGATGGAATCCATTCCTTTGCAATCATGTCTTGAACCCTGAAGGCCAGTGTGATGGTACAAGGAGCTGAGGTCTTTCAGAGGTAATTAGACCATAAGGGCTTCTCTCTCATGGAATGAATTAAGTCCCTTATAATAAGAGTGTGCCAGTTAATCACAATTATCAACTTGGCTGGACTGAGGGAAGCCCAGAGAGGGGACTGGATCTGGAAGGCACTGTACTCCTCGGCAGGTTCATGCACCTTGTTCATAGCTGGATGTGCTGTTAGGAGGTGGGGCCCAAGGGGAGGTGGGGCCCAGGGGGAGGTGGTCCCCTGGGAGCAGCCTTTGGGGGGCTGTCTCTTGCCAGTGCTCTTCTCTTGTTCTGCTTCCCAGCCACCATGAGTTGAGCAGCTTTGTTCTACCATGTCTTTCCAACGTGATGTTTCTGCTTGGAGCCAGACAACTATGAACTGAAACTTCTGAAACTGTAAGCGAAAATAAACCATTTCCTTGTTTAAATTGTATACATCAGGCATTTAGTTCCACTGATGGGAGAGGGGACTAAGTCAGAGGGGTTTCACAAGGCTTTAAGCTTTGCTTGTCCTTCTGCCTTTAGCCATGTGAGGCAAAGCCTGGTTCTCTTCACAGGAAGCAGCAATAAGGTGCCATCTCTGAAGTGGACAGCATCTCTCAACACACAACTAAATGCCCTGGTACGGAGCATCCCAGCCTCCCGAAAAATGAGAAATAAATTTCTGTTCTTTATAAGTCACTCAGACTCTGGTATTCTGGTTTAGCATCCTCAGTGGACTAAGAGAGCTTCAGTAGTGCTGGCATAAGGGATATGTAAGGAGAAAGGGGAGTGAGGGAGGCAAGAGGCTAGAGGATTATTCAGAGGCCATCTCACAAAGAACTTTATGTGCTAAGCTAAGGAGTTTGAACTTTATCTTGAGAACTAAGGGGAACTATTGAAAGATTTTAATAAGAGTGAGTGGCAGTTTCAGATTTACAGTTTGGACAGATTACTGTGTCTGTAGAGAGGAGGAAATGTTGGAAAAGAGCCAGACTGGAGGTTGGAAGAGAAGTTAGGAGGCTGTTGCAGTAATTCAGATGGGATCCAGAATATAGCAGTAAAAGTTGCTTAACGCAGGGAGGCAGATGTAGTAAAAAGGTATCGAAGAGCAGGATACAAGACCTGACTATTTATATGTAGGAATGGAAGGGAAGAAATCATTAAGGGCTCTGCTTTGGGAAATTATTTGTGTGGTGATGCCATTTACCAAGATTGTGAACATAATCAGAGCATCATACAGCAAGGGCAGTGACAAAAGTATAGTAATTCTAGGATATGGTGGATAAAAGGTTGGAAGAATGTTCAAATGGAGACACCACTAGAGCAGTTACTCCTATAGCCATAGGGGTCTCACAGAAGAAATTTGAGCCGCAACTGTACAGCTTTTGGGTTCACAATTCCTAAATGGCTATGGGCAAGACCACTTAAGAATAGAAGGATTGAGATGGAGCAAGGACAGACACATGAAGCCTGCAAAGGAGACCAGAGTCAAAAGAGTGGAACAAGTATCTGGAAAACATGATTTCAATAGAAGCCAAAAGAGGAGAAAGTTTTAATGAGGATGAATGCTACAGAGTCAAGCGCCTTGGAAGACAAAAACAGTGTTTAGTGGTAT
Source organism: Chinchilla lanigera (assembly GCF_000276665.1). NCBI lineage: Eukaryota > Metazoa > Chordata > Mammalia > Rodentia > Chinchillidae > Chinchilla > Chinchilla lanigera. The sequence continues at coordinate 3,135,029 of NW_004955489.1, forward strand.
GTGGATTTGATATCCTATGAAAGACTGATCCAATGAGAGCAGATAGATGGAAGCCGTATTTTAAGAAGATGAATGATGAGTGGGAGAAATGAGAAATTATAAGAAATTAAAAACAACTGGTGTTTACAATACTTTCAAGAATAAAGAGCAGGAGGTGCGAATGTTAGGCAAGAGGGCACATTTTGATTTGTGCTGCTTCATTTTGTTTTTAACTTACTGGGAGAGACCTGGTGGTGTTATCTACTAAAGAGGAAGAACCATTACAAAGGGAGCAGTTGAATAAAAAAAGAACAAAACTGATGAAGTACCACGTGTGAGGAGGCAGAAGGGGATGAGATCCAACATAGCACTAGAGAATCCACCCAGCAGGAAAGAGTGGGTACAGGAGGGGTGAGCATGCAGGTGGCTGGGGAGGAAGCTGAGGAGTTGCCTGGTGGTCTGTCTTTTATACTAGTGACATAAGGTCACATTTGAATATGCAAGGAGGTGGGGATAACTGGGTTAGAGACTACTGAGAGCCATTAAGGATGGCTGAGCAGTCCAAGGGTCTGGCTGAAATGGCAGCCTTGAAGTTGTAGTGACCACAGTTGATCACACATCAGTGAGCCGGCTGGAATTTGATTCTCCCCTGCCTCATGTCAGGGCCAGCAGTGGAATGGCAGATGGTGCCTAAGCAGGGGACCAGACAGTTCAGGGTCTTCACCTGACCAGACCACATCCTACTCATGTGATCAAGGACTGACAATTTTACTCCCATTTTTTCTGTGAAAAGGCTAAGATTGTGTGTCTCCGAAGCTAGTTACTATGTATGAGGATTCACCACGTTGATTATCTAATGATATGTAAAAAAGTGGGCTTTTTTCTGCATATGAAAAAAGTGAATAGAGCCTTTGAATATCTGACAATGAATTAAAGCAAATCAAGTTGACTTAGTGCAAATGCAAGTTGAAAAGTTGTTGAACAGAGAACTTTTGTGATTAAAGGTGAAGGTATAGGACATTGCTTCTTCCATCTTTTAAAAGCAAAATTTAAGAAGTCAAAGGATAATTCTGAGTGACCAAGGTGCAAAAAGATATCTGTATAAGAATCACACCTGGGGGTGAGGAGTAAAGGGACTTTTGATGTCTACCTTGGAGACAAATTAAGGTGGGAAACAGGGCAGAAAGAGGAAAGGCGAGGTGGGAACTGACTCGCAGAAGATGCTCCAGCAGACCCGCATCCAGGATGCCTTTTGGCCACCAAAAACAGAGTCTGTCATCTGGAGGATTCTCCAGGGCTTTTCTGAGGAAACTGAGGTTAGATCTTGTTCTCTCTCACAGCCAAATACTACACCAAATACTTAATGCTGCCCCACCCAGACTGAGCTCCAGGGTATCATATTATATGATGAGTGTGTTTAGTGTTTATGTGTGTGTGTGTGTGTGTGTGTGTGTGTGTGTAGATGCATATGTTCTGCTGCATCTAATCTCACATACGGTCAGACTGCTTTTCAAAAACCACTGCCAATTCAGAAATGACACTTCGTGTAACCAGTTGTGAAGAGGAAACAGCAAGAAACAGTCCAGGACAATAGAAAGTGATATGTAACCTAGAGTGAAATTGTGAGCTCCAGATGGTAAGAATTAGGGAAATCCTGTGAAGACACTGGGCATCAAGGGTTGGGAGATCTGAGTTGAACAAAATATTAAATTTGGAAAGGCCTCAGAAACAATATTCTTCAAACACCTTGCTCCTTTCTAAGCTTAGCTTCACTTCACAGGTGAGTTTTGACAGGTGCAGGTACTTGCCTAGGGTAGCTGTGCCACAGGGTAAGGTGGCAGAGATGTAATCAGGCAGAAGCAGCCAAGAGGTAGTTGGTCAAAGGCAGGAATGATATAGTAATAGTAGTAGCTATTATTATAAAGTCGTTTTCACTTAAGGAGGTTTTGTTATATGTTGGTTAGGTATTATATATGTGCGTATTTGCATATGTAACAACATATACATATTTGCACATATAATACAGATATGTGCATGTCTATCTTCCAATATCTATGACAGCTCTGTGAGGTAGATTATAGGCTTAATGACTGTAGTCTTTTTCTTTTTTCAATATGGCCATTCAGAATCATCTGAACTTCCTTTGTTTGCAGCATCTGTTGCTTTCTGAGATGGACGGTGACATTAAAAATGCCAGGTGGTGAATAGAGAGCAATATACTCAAAGGTGTCAAGGTCCGTGTCAGACAGTTTAAGGTTTAGTCCTAGCTTGCACTTGTTCTCTGGGTGGTTTGGCTACATCACTTGGCTTTTTTCTGTGCCTCAGTTTTCCCAAGGGTGAAGATGAGGGTGACAGATTCACTTCACAGGTATAAAGACTGAGTAATGGTTGAGTGAATTAATATACTGGACATATAAGAACAGTGCTTGGCATACAGTATTTGTTCAGCAAACAAGAACTACCATTATTATTTAATTTCCAGTCCCATGCCTGTGCCTATCCCTAGCACCTGAGGAATAGGCCCATGACTTACGTTCCATAAATAAGACAACTTCACATCACACACTGACAAGGAAAAGCAGGACTTGTCTTGAAAGAAAGAACTGTTCATAGTTAGCACCAACTGGTTAGAGTAGTAGCAGCAGCCAGAAACCTTGGCTCACCGATGCTTCCTGTAAACCCTGATGTCCTTTAACATAGCTTTCTCCTTTAATTATCCAGGAGTGTCAATTGCTTCCATTTAAGAATGCTGACTCATTAAAAAAGCATTACTGTGTTTGGCTGTAAGCAATTAAGACATTTGTTCAAGGTGAAGTCACTGGTGGTAAACAGTGAGCCTCAGATTCTAATCTAGGTTTTCACTCATTCCAAATTCTTGCTCTTAAGACTGAACCTAGAGGCTCCCCCAGCCCCC
>NW_004955489.1:3144278-3172804 GCF_000276665.1 Chinchilla lanigera
GGGTGTGTGCACTCAAACACGAGCCGGTCATGGGTGCACCCTTCAGAGCAGTAGTGTTTCCTGCGTACCATACTGGTGCTCATGTCCTGCTGTTTGCACCGCTTTCATGCCAGGGGACCTGCTGGCCTTCAGTTTGTCAGTGACCAGATACCTTTTTGGGTGCCATTTTTAGATACATAAGAAGAGGTTGCTGGGTCACAAAACACAGCTATTGGTAAATACTGTTGTTCTGGTTTCTTAAGGCTACTCTACGAAATTAGTACAACAGAGTAGCCTAACACTATGGAAATTTTTTCTGTCACAGTGCAAACGGTCAGAAGTACAAATTCAAAGTGCCATCAGGTGTTGCTTCCTTTTGGAGGCTTGGAGGGAGAACTTGTCCAATACCCTACCACCTCCTGAGTGTCCTGGGTGCCCCTGGACTTTTGGCTGCATCACTGTATGCTCTCTCTGTCATACCCCAGTCTCCTTCCTCCTGTCACCTCTGTTCCTTCAGATCATCTCGTTCCTCAGTAGGGCCAGCCTAGGTCAGCACGACCCGATCTTACCTTGATTACAAGGTCAACAAGCCCAATTTTCAAATAAGATCACACAGGTATGGGGGTTAGGACTTGAATATATCATTTTTGGGTGGTACAGTTCATCTCAACATTCGAAATAAACAAAAGTAAAACATGAAAATATTTCCTTAAAACACACTTCTTTAGCTATAAAAATAAATAGACACACTGTCTAATCTAGCAAAATGAAGGGGCGAGGGCTTGCAGGTGGAGCTGTGTGTTGGAGGTGGGCTGCTCTTTGGTCCTTCTGCGTATAATGCAGATTTTGGAAAAGGCCCAGTGCTATGTTATAATATACACATGTTATTTGTATTATTTTCATCTTGCTATTTTCCTAGATTATATATCAATAAATGTACCTCTACTCTATTCTTAGTCATTTCTGCTTTGATCTGAAATGGGTGCTTTCACCAATGTAAAAAACATCAGCTGAAATCTTCTACAAAAAGAATCTTAGTACAAACATGCCGAGTATTTCTTTAGAAGCAGCATCGACAAGCAGTGTGACTGTGTCAAAGGGTGTGCTTTTAAACTTTTATTAGATACGTTTAAAAAATAACTTACAGCATATATTTTACCACAAAGAGTAAACTTGAGTGTCCACTTTGCATGTCCTTATCCACAGTAGTATTTTTGGGTTTTCTTAATCTGACAACAAAAACATATATCTATTATGCTTTGCTTTTTTTTTTTTTTTTTTGCCTCTCCCCTATTACTGATGTTTGAGCAACTTCTACTGACTATTTCATTTATTTCCATGAACTGCACATTCTTATGTTTTATTGGCTTATTTATCTTTTTATTACGAATTTATAGTTGTGATTTATATATTTTGGATATCAGTCCTTTGTTTCATATGATCATTTTATTTTTCAGTGAATAGCTACTGATTTCAACTCCATTGATTGAATAGCCTATGCAAGATATTAGAAAACTACAACCAACAGGCAAACTGTTATCAGCACTTGTAGTAAAGAAAGTTTGGCTGGAACACAGTAGCTGTGACAGACTGTGCAGCTCACAAAGGCTGAGACATTTGCAAGCTTGTTCTGTAAGGAAAGTTTTCTGACTCGTGCTTCCCTGATGATCTGAAGTACCTTCTTATATATACTGAATGTCATTTTGTACAACAATTCTTTCTGAGTTCTATTTTTACTCCATATCTGTTCCTGGGTCAATGCCATCTCATACAAGAATGGATATATAGTGTGCTTTGACATCTGAGGCTGCAAACGTCCTTTATATTTCTTTTTCATAGATGTCTTTGTTTTTCTGAATATGTTGTATATTTGTGCATTCTGCATCTGTGAATTCAGCCAACCTTGTATGACTTTTTTTAGTTACATCTATATTGAACATGCAAAAACATTTTCTTTTTCATATTTCCTAAACAATCAAGTATAGCAACTATTCACATAGCATTTACCTTGCAGTAAGTGTTATAAGTACCCTAGAGATGATTTAACATATACATGTAGGGAACTGTGTGTATATTATATGCTCTACTATTTTCTATACTGTATATCAAATCTAAATTTTGGTATTCATAGGGTACTATGAAACTGTAGGAGACAGCAACTCTTAGCATATCATTTTAAGATAGAATAATTCTAGTCTTCGTGCAAGCTTCAAAATGTGTCTTGAGAAACATCCCAGAGAGGTTGTAAAGAGTTAACTTTGCAGTCCTGGTTTAGCCCTGGAATGCTTCTCCAAAGACAAAGAATGCCAGGGCCTAGATAACCACCTATGACCCTGCCTGGGTTGCTTCATCCTTTCCCTGGCCCTAGGTAAACATTGTAACCATAAAGGAAATGTACAGTTATCTAAAGGGAGACATATAGAACAGAGTACAGAAAGTATATATCACTGTGGTTGGGCTCATGACCTGAGCCTGACCCAGTTATGTGGCACAAGGAAATCAACATGTGGCCAGGGCTACAACATTCCAATCTGTTACCATGGAAACCAAAAATGTATATAAGCTGGGGAAAAAAAGCAGGCTCATGCCCACTTCCCTGACTTGTAAGTTGGGATGAGAGGTGAAGGGTCTAAATTAAAACTTTGGCTGTTCTCATAAAGTCCTTTGGTCTCTTGCAGAACACAGCCCGAATTTTGCTGTAACAAAACCATTGTTATAGAGGGATGACTCTATAAACTTTAGACTCGCCTTGTCAAATTCTAAAACAAATGCATAAACAAAAGCTCTTGTGATTCTGATCAGAATTTCAGTGAATTTGCGGATCAGGAGAGGATCGACATCTTTGTAATACTGATGCTTTTCTTTCAGAAATATGATAGGCCTCAACATTTATCTTACACTTCTTTTATTTCCTTGAGGGAAATTTTATGGTTCTCTTCTACAGGCCTTGCATATTTCTTGTTAGACTTGTGCACATGCACTTAGTAGGTTTTTACTGCATTTTGGGCATTGATAATTTTGTTATTTTGTCATCCCTACTCCTCTTCTGCTTCAACTTGGGGCAATTTGGCAGGGGGTGCTGTGTTTCCAACCTATCTCCCACTACAGAAAATAAAGTGTGTGTGTGTGTGTGTGTGTGTGTGCATGTGTGCATGCATGTGTTCATATGTGGTACTTTATTTTCTTATCCCTGGCAGCTACAAAATGGATATATAATTTAATCTTGATCAATGAAATGGTACTATGAGGGGCTTTAACTCTTTCAAGAATAACACAAAGAACCAGTGAGAGAATTTCTGGAGTTCCAGCTACTTGAAGGCCAGTCTCTTTCCATGTCTTAGTGGTGAAGGCACTGGGTTGGAGCTGTTCAGCATCTGGGCAACAAATGTCCAGCAGCAGTGTGCCATAGATACTGTCTTTGGCATGATCTTAGCAATGCATTGCCCGTCTTGGTTCTGCCTGAAGCACCCCACCCAGTCAGTTTGGTTAGCTACTTAGTACTCTTCCAACGAGCTTTGTTTCTAAGATAACCAGATTCTGTTTCTGTTGTTTATCACCAGGAACCCTGACAAGAGTTCTTCTTGCATTACAATTTATAATTGGTTATTTTTGATGTACATACAAGCCACCGGCTTTTGCAATAGTCTTAGAAGTCAAGGTAAAAGGCAATATTTTGCTTTCATGTCATTCATATGGAGAGGATGCCAAAGCTGTTGTAATCCTCAGTGCTCTTGTTTGTTGACCACCCACTGCGTGACACATATGCATATTCTTTATTGTATTCAGCGTCTGTCAATAGTTTGGAGAAATGTCATTTGTATTTCTTCTTTTGCAAATGAGGAAATGGAGTTTGAGAGACGGGAGCCTGTCCATGGTTATGTAATGAAGTGGGAATGGAGCCAGACATCAAACTTGTGTTTGCTCTATTACTAAGCCTCTGATCATCTCAGTTCATCAAGCTGGATTTCTAAATAAGCATTGACTCTTAAATGTTTACTTCTATGATTTGCGTATACAATATTAATCGCTCCTTTCTCTAAGAACACCAACGCAGTCCCAGGACTTCACTTTCAACCTGGAAGCTGTTCCCTCCATCTCATTCCGCATCCTCTGCTGCCCCCGGCACAAACACCTGATCAACTTTTTGTTCTGTTGTCAAAACCACATCACTCCTTCATTTCCTTTCTCCATTTTATGCTCTTTAATTCTCCATGAACACTTCTGTGCATCCTCCAGCTCATAATGTGTCTCTTCGTTCTATGAACTTCTGTAGCATCTCTCAGTTCCAATCACTTGGCACTTACATTCCTAGAGCTTTGCACTTTTATTGGCTTTTTGAGCAAGCCTCTTTCATCATCCATATAAAACTGTGCTGACTTTAGAAGGCAAAATTTTTCCCTGTTTGTCTCTGATGTCCATGCAGCATCCATATGAAACCATAGCCTCACATAACTCCAACATCATTAATAATCACCTGGGACCTGAGATCATGAGGAAAACTGATCTTTGCATGAGGCAAGTCAACCTGAGGGTGCTTTATCCACAGAGCACGCATTGTGTGGAGGTAGTTTTTTGATTCAGCTTCAGATTTGCTGGATTTTATTATGAACACGTGAGCTGTGTATGTGACCAGGTACCATCACCACCATGAGACCTGTATAGGAGGCCACGGCACCAGGCAAAGTGGAGCTGCAACCCAGCCCAGGCCTGTGCCACCTGGAGGGAAGGGCACTTTCTTTAATTTGTACGGAAGCTCTCTCTAGGCCTGAAATGGGGCAGAGTGTGGGTTTTGCCTACAGCAGGAAATACCGGCAGCAGACGGTACATAGGACTTCCTTACTCTGAGATGTCAAGATATTGTCACTGGTGGTCGTTTACCTTTTAAAGAAATTTTAATAGCAGCAACACATTCAGAGAACTTCACATTGACCTAAACATAGAGTGATAGATAATAGATATGCCCAAAGATTGCTCATCTTGGTAAATTACTTAACTTTTAAAAGACTTAAAGTTTATTTCTCAGATAGCAGAGTATGGTGGTATACACCTATAATCCCAACACTTAGGCTGACTGAGGCAGAAGGATCCTAAGTTGAAGTCCATTGTGTAAGTTCTTGTCTTGCCTAGGCAACTTAGAGAGACACGGTCTCAAAATTAAAAATAAAATAAAATACAATGGTTAGGAGGATGCAGTTCTGTGGTAGTGCCCCTGGGTTTGATCCCAAGTATCTCACACACACACACACACACACACACACACACACATTGTCTTGCTCCACTTAAGCTCTGCTTTGTTCCCAGTCCCCTGTGCCAGTTAAACTCCCTGTCACCTCATATATTTCTTTCCCAGAAACCCAAACATTGTCTTCATATTGACCAAGAGGAAAGAAAACAGGGTCTCTTCTTTTTCAGCAAAAATAATGAGTCTGGAGCTTTAAAAAGAGAAACTTTTTAAAAAGAAACAGACTCCACAAACAAGTATGGAGGTACTTTACAAAGCACCGACGTGTGACCATAATTTTACATATTTAGCAGAGAAAAATGATGCATCACTCAGAGTGCTTTTGAGACCAGGTTCTTAATTGTGCTTACCTCCCTCTGGGATGGGTATAAATCATAGTGTTCAGATTTCCAGCCTGACTTAGATTTCAGGTAGTACAACTCTGAGGGATAATGGGGCCTGTGTCCTTCTTGTCAGAACCTGTGTCCAGTACCTATTACCCTGACAGGCTCTCCAGTCTCCCTGCCTTGGCTGAGGGAGCCCCTTGGGGAAGACGGACCCACACACAGGTGCAGAGGGAGGCCCTTCGGGAGGAGGGACCCACATACAGGTGCAGAGGAGGCACTTTCCGGAGAGTCCCCTGCACCATTTGGTGGGGAAGGCATCCTACCAGATCTGGTTTTACAAAATCTCTAAGGGCAGCAGAAATGCTTACACTGGCTTTTGAGTCATTACTTTCCTCTTTCTAGAGATTTGTGGTGGCTTTGATTTATAAACTCTAATTTTGCCCCCGAACAGATTTCTTTTTCTGAAACATATCCATCAATACCATTAAGGTTGGTTCACTCTCTAAGTTAATACACTGATGTGCGGTCTGAAAGACTCGGTGGCCACATTTTCCAAATGTGGAATTAGAATACATGGTCTGACAAGGTGATACAACATGTGAAATTGGGTCTGACCTAGAAAATCCAGGACATGAGGCTGTCATGCATAATGGGTATGTGGCCTAGATAACACTCACCATTTTCACTGAAGCCTGCCTGCCTCTTGACAGCTTCATTTGATGGTCACAGATAGCCTGTCTCTTTCTGTTTTAGGTCACCCAGTTAGTAAATGCCCGTTTCCTCTCAGAGGGATGAGTCCTGTGTTCAGCTTATTTGTAGCCCAGAGATGAATGACAAGCTGGGTACTCATCTGCACCCACTCCTGTGGGTCAGCTTGGCAGTATATGAAGGAGCAGCTCTCCAGAAACTCGGGGCTGTGAGAGCAGCCTCGTCCCCTGAAACATAGCATAGGGAAGGCTGTCAATCTCTCCTTTGGTTTCTTTGCATAATTTAATATGCATGGGGTGGGGATGGGCACTGTACTGGGGAGATAAAGGAAAGGAAGGGATTTTGTGCATGTGTCCCTGGAAAAAGACAAGGAAAAGTGGAGAACAAAGTGGGCAGATGCTTGCTTCTCCTGTGCTATGCATTGATGAGGATCTGGTGTTGGTCGCTGGGACGGAGAATGCTGTAGGGATGATGATCCTCAGAAGCCTTATAGAATTTTGGGCACTGAATATGTTACTTAGGATCCAGTAGTAATGGAAAGGACAGAATTTAGCAAAGGGCTTGTATATCTGTTTTGGGGGCTGAGGTACTGCTAGGCTTTGTGGTTTGAGAAACACCAGAAGAGAATGACTATTGCGGACTGAACTGTGTCTCCCAGATTCATATGTTGAAACCTTAACACTCCTTGCCCTTGTACTGCAGATGCAGCCTTTATTTTAAGGAGGGGATTAAGGATAAGTGAGGTTGTTAGGTAGGGTCCTGATCTATTAGAACTGATCTTTATAAAATGGGAAGAGACCTTGAAGGTCTTGCTCTCTCCCTTGTGAAGATACATGGAGAAGGCAATTGTCTTCAAACCATGTTGGGAGTTCTCACCAGAATCTTGAACTTGTAGAGCCTTGATCCTGGACTCCCCAGTCCCTTAAACTGTAGTGTAAGCAACCCAGTCAATGGTAATTTATTGTGAGGTGTCAGCAGACTAGGACAGAACCTTTATCCTGGGCATGGTCTCTTCTTACTGTGTATTCCCCTTGGTGTGAGAAGACAGGAAAAGGCAGCAAGAGTCACCAGGTGGGCTCTGGAGCCAGATGGAGCAGACTTGTATGCTGCTCTGCAACTTGCTAGCTCTGCAACCTTGGGTAAGTTGCTTGAGTTCTCTGAGCCTTGTATCATCTGATGAGTGGTTCTAGTATTTGAAGGTTAAATGAGCAAACACATGTAACATGCTTAATTAACATGCAGAGGCCAGCATGTAGAAAGTTCCCAGCGAGTGTTTGCTGTGATTAGTATAATTTCTGTTGTTTCTATTTTTTGTTTCACTGTGTATGCTGTTGGAATTCCCCCAAACAACCTGCCTAAGTGTTTACCAGGACACTGGGACACTGGAATCAATCAGCTGATACACCTATCTTTGCAAATTTGGACATAAATATTAATGTGGTCTCGTTCATATCCATCGGATGATGAGGCCTGGAAGCATCAGCATAGTATATGATTGCAGGTTCATACAGCTTTGTGTGGCAGAAGCTGCAGGCTTTTTGCTGAAGTGAGTGTCTTCCTCTTTTCTCTGGGCCAACAGCTCGTGGTTCCTGCCTCTGTTGCAGGACGTGTGTCTGTGGAAGGTGACAGACCATGTGTGCCACTTTTGAACTTGGCCTCTGAAAGTCCCCATGGTCATATCTCATGTGTTTCACCTTCCAGGCAGTGGGAATGAGGATATCTATAAAGAACAATACCATGTCCTGAGATGGCAGAGCCCCTCTTGAGTCTGGCTTCTTGATAATTGCTGGCTGTTCATCCAAATAACAAGAAATAAAATTTTTGGTGTATTTTTATTATACACTTTTGCAATGTTGTTTGCTGCAGCAGTACCCTAACATACTACAAATATTGTAAGCCTCTTTTAAGCATAAAATACCTCTTTCACATTTCTTCCAAAGGGTTATTTACTCATAGCATCATGGAGGTAGCTGTTACTATCAATAAACAAGACTCATGGGATTTGATCAGAAGGTGTTGTTCTGTTTATCTTTTTCAGTTCCTTTATATCTGCTTGGTGGCAGTGCCCCTTCCCTCCCGTGTTTGCAAACTAGGGTAAACTGTGTGTCCTTTCTGTCAGTTCCAGGAAAGACCATGTCTTATGCATACTTACAATTGCGAGCCACGGCTCACTTAGAAAATTTAAAATATCCATTCCTCTGTAATAACGAAAGTCTCCAGCTCCAACAGGAGGGCACATTTCACTCTTCCACCTCCTTTTCTGTTATGGCTACACTGCAGATGAATCCCCTGCTGGGGGTAAAGGCAGCAGGGCTCCTTTCCTTTGTTTCTCTCTGAGCCTCTGGGTTAGGGTGGACTGTGGAATATGGGAGCTGGCGGGGCCTGGGAACATGTATGGAGGACAGGAAAGTGCTTGCCTTGCAGGCACATTGGGCCATAGGAACATCTGTATCTGTGTTATTCTGTTGAGAGGTTTTTTCACACGTTCCTTGGAGACTCCCTATGATTGACACAATCTCTCACCTTTAATTGTATTATCTGGATATATGAATCCCGAGCCTAATATTATTCCTCTTCAATCCTTAAACATCAATGCTCTACCTTCAGATTCTCTCTGGTAAGTTCTTGGTAGCTTTTCAGGAGGCCCATTTGGAAAAGAACTTCAAATCCTTCTCTTCTGAATTCTCTTTGACATCCTTTGATGTGCCAAACTCTGAGCACATCAACAGAGCATAACAACTTCCTTGTTCTACTACCAAAGCAGATAGCCAGTGTGTTTTTTGTTTACCATATTCCTAGCATGAGAACTTACTATTAGTCTGCTTTGGAGCCACCCAGCCCCTCCCCACCACAGGGACCCGTATGAAGTTCAGTGAGTATTCCTGTCTCTTGAAGCTGGGTGACAGTCAGCAGGGGTACTCAAACATTGCTATTTTCCAAAAGATTCTTTTTGCAAATCTTTTCTCTGTCTCTATTCTCTTGACACTTGTTCATCTTAAAGTGAGCAGGGACACAGGGTTGCTAATGCCATGACACTAGTCTTTGTCATTTCCTCTGAAAATTTGCATCTTGCTTGTGTACCTGAATCTGGGGTCCCATATTATTGTAAATCAGATATAATCTTCAATTTAGCATCCTGATATAAAGGTGGTAATTATATTTGTACAATACAAAGTAGGGCAAGAAATTCTAAGTCTTAGCAAATAGGCAAGAATTGAAATAATGTACACAAATCAAGATTTGTTGACTCATTCTAATTTTTAAAAATTATTCTCTTTAATGGTTTGATCAATCTTGCATTGTTACATCTGGTAATCTGTGCAACTTCACTGATGATAACTATATGTAATATAAAAGCCACTGTTCATTTCTATCATTCTGTTTTGAAACCCTGTACCATTTTTATTGTTTTTGCTTTGTTTTGTTTTTGTCTTTGTTATTATTTTGTTCCTGCTTTTTTATTCTCTTAAAAATAAAAAAATGAGTTTATTAAATAACAACATCAGAAAAAGATATCAAAAGTAGAGTGAAGTAGAAAATGTAGTCACTGCCTTCATGGAGCACATAGGAGACATGATTAAGAACTACAGCAAATGTTTAAATTAAAAAATTATCCAATTAAAAGGCATTGCTGTGAATCCCCCTCAAAATGCTCTCCTTATTTTGAACACGGTTATTGCATCTTTCTTGCCACTTTTTGAAGCAGTTCCAGTAGTTTTTGTGTGTGAGTGTCTTTGCTTGCACTATCTTGGCTGCCCTGATGTCCTGAATCTATCCCAAAAGTTTACCTTTAATGATCATTTTGACTTTGGGGAAGTGCCAGAACTCACACGGTGCCAGGTCTGGTGAGTAAGGTAAATGAGGACGCACCACAATGTTTTGACAGAAATTTCCATAAACAATTTGAATCAACTCAGGATATTGAGGCAGGCATGAAAAGAGCCTCATAAAACAGAACTTCCAGAACTGCTTCAGAAAGTGGCAAAAATGATTGGCTAAGTGTGTTCAAAGTGAAAAGGATGAATGGTCATGCATCTTTGACTGTAATGAATTTTTTAAAATTTTAAATATTCACTGTAGATTTTGATTACAAGTTCAGGTAAAAACAGTAAAAACCCAGAGAGGCATACCAATATTAACTAAATAAGCAGACAAAACAATGTATAAGTTTATAAGTGAGAATCGTATGAAGGAACATTCTAGGGTGTTTCTAGGGTGAACGAGGGAAACTCCTGGTTAAGATAGAGGGTACATGAGAAAAACTTGTTTGGAAGTGGAGGTGGCCAGGAGTAGACTTGTGGGAAGAAGGTTCCAAGGGGAAGGAAGATGATCTTTAAAGTTTGCAAGGTTACAAATAGCACAGTGCATTTGAAAAATTAGAAAATCAGAGAGCCCAAATGGACTGTCCCAGCCATCATAGCATTTTGGTAGCCATATAGAAGATGCTGGATTTTAATCTTTAAAGCAATGAAAATGCACAAGAAAACTTTAAATCATAGAGGATGGAATCAGATTTATGCTGACACACTGACTTAGAAGAGTCTGTGGAGTACATTACCGTGAAGCAGAGCTCCGAGAACAGTGGAATGAAGATGCATGTGCGGGAGCTGACAGCAGAGAGTTGTAATTTGGAGGTTGCTTAGAAAAGGAGCAGCCATTAAAATGAGAGGAAAATGAGGCATGATTCCACTGAGCATATCGAGATGAGAGGGTGGGCAGCGGGAATGGGTTCTATGAGATATCAAATAAGAGAAGGAACCAAAATATGCCCATGGATTTTGCAATATGACAGCTATTATTGACCTTGTAAGAACATAAAAGGGGAACACTAGTATAGCCATAGGAGACAGAGCTTGAAAGAAATGCTATTGAGTAGACAGCAGTCATCCCAAGATCAAATACGGAAATTACAGAGTTCACAGTAAAATAGAAAATGCCATGTAGGAAGAGCTGCATGAAATCAGGAATCAGCACTCCTGGAAATGAAGCCAGGGAAAAATACTACATCAAGAGAATGAACAAATACAAATAGCCAATCAGTACCCGAAAAAATGTTTAACATCACTGGCCACTCTAGAAATGCAAATGAAAACAACACTGAGATCCCATCTCACTCCAGAAAGAACGTCTACCATCAAAAAAAACCAACCAATAACAAATGCTCATAAAGCTGTGGAGAGGAAAGAAACTAATATAATCACTATGAAAATCAGTACGAAGATTTCTCAAAAAACTAAAAATAGAAATTTTATTTGACCCAGTTATTTCCCTTCTAGGTATCTTCCCCAAAGAATTAAAGACATCATACTACAGTAAGGTACATGTACCCATATTTATAGCAGCTAAGTCTTGGAAACAGCCTATGTGCCTATCAACAGGTAAATGGAGAAAGAAAATGTATTTATCCACAATTTTATACACTATTCTGCCATAAAGAAGGATAAACTTAAGTTACTTGTAGAAAAATAGATGCACTTTGAGATAATAATGTTAAGTGAAATAAATCTGACACACAACGTTAAATATCACATGATTTCTCTTATATGAAAATTTTCTATCTATTATCTATATCTCAATCTCAAAAAAGACAGACAATAGGAAAAAAGAGGGAGGAAAGAAATATCATAATCCAGCATAGACAATGTATTTGAAGGTATACCTTGACTTAGTACAGTTCTCTTACATGTTTTGTATGTTCTTTGGCCTATCGGTCTGGTTTTCAACCTGTATATATGAGAATTAATTTTATAAGATCTTACAAGATAAACAGATGAATCTGATGCTGGGAAAAGAAAAGGAGGAAAGAGGGAAGGGAGAAACAGATAGAACTGTGAGGTGTGCATGAGCCAAGTCCCTGCAGAGAGTGTGAATCATCGTGTGCTGCAGACACGTACTCATCAAAGTCAAAAAAGAGAGAATAAAGAACAGTTTGGAGTGGAAAAAAAAAACCCATAGTGAATATTCAATAGAATTTAACTCTATGAATGAGTCAGCAGAGCCCGTGTGATGCCAGGTGTGAGGGAATGAGAGTGAGGACTGGAACTTCCTTAGGAGTCCGAGTCCACCCCTCTCTGCCATGAGGCCTCTTGTGTGAGGTCTGCTGCCCAAGCAAAGGCTGCGAAAGAGCAGAAGGGCTCAGCTATCAGGCAACACCTGACCCTCACACCAGAGGAAACTCATTGGAACAGATGCGAGCGAGGCCACAAATAATCAAGCCTCAGCCTCATGATTTATATGTACCTGACGTTCACCTCGTGGCTGCCTCTCTCTGGGAATTGCTCAGGCGCTGGCCAGCCGCTCTCCCTCAATCCTCCCAGGGAAAAAGGACTTCATAAATGACATTTGATTATGCTCCACACAGCAGCCAGGGGCTGTACACCCACTTCAATAAAGACAGCAAACACGAGCAATCTTCATAAAACACAGGAGCCCCAGGGAACGGAATGGAAATCTTAATGGGGAGATCCATGGCCGCTAAGTCAAATGACAGCAAAATGCGAACAAATTGCAAAACGAATAATAATAAAATCCCATTTGTGCAGCCCAGAGACAGTCCCTCCTCAGTAGCACCCTGGCAGGCGGGTGCAGAGCCAGCTCTCCGTGGGCTTAGAAACCCCTGTACAAGCCTCTGAATGCTGTGTGCACCGTGGAGCCCCAGCTGAGTGTCCAGCTCCTCCCCCTGGGGAACTCCTGGGCAGTCTAGGGCTGGAATTTCCCCAAGACCCATGAATTTTGATGTTTTAAATTTCTTAATTATGACCAAATCTTGAATAAATTTTCAGGATTTTAAGCTAGCCGGAACCACAGAAATTGTTCAGGTTTCCTCCACACCCCCATGCCCTTCTCACTTAAAATTCAGACCCAGAGAAATCAGATCATTTGTCCTGAATCACACCAGTACCCCTGCTGTCAGTGCTTGAACTGGAATCTTGGGCTCCGAAGGCACAGTTGCTGCTCCCAGGCAGATGCAGTGAAGAGGAGCTTATGTTAAGCAAGGAGCTAAATAGAGATGCCTGTCCCCCCTCTCAGTCTGCAGGAGCCCTAGCACTTCCCTAGGGGGAGAAATTATTCTTTTGTTTAGGAACGTGCTTTAATGGGGTTCCTTTTACTTGGGTCATAAAAGGAACAGCCTTGGGTTTCACCTATAATGGGGATGTTCAGTTTTTTGTGTCAAGCCACACAAAGTAAAAGTGCCTTCTCTTCAGGCCAGAGCTACGGTTCTGCTGGGTCAGGACTGGGGCACATGTTGAGGTTCATTTCCCCAGAGCAGAGTTCTGGCTAGTTCTTTGCTTGCGTCTGGAAGGGAGGATGAACTGGACAGCTTGAGGCTTGGCTTGGCTGTGGACCTGTCGATGCAGACCAGGAGAGAACGGGGTCCCTTCCGTGCATGTGGCGCAACTCTTCACCAGAGAACTGACAGAGTCCTTAGACTGTTGCCTGTCACTTTCGGCAGGAAGGTTTGCTGCACAGCACAGTACAGCACAGCACAACACAGCACAGCAGCTTTAATGGTATCGAGTGAAAGCCAAGCCACACGGGGAAGGGGGTGTAGCCTTCCCAACCCCTTCCTGCAAGATGTGAGCTCCTGCAAGTGCAGCAGGACAGGGCAAGAGAATATTCCCCAAACTCTGACACCAGGGCAGGCCGGGGGCAGGTGCAGGGGTGATAGGGACAGACAGGCACAAGGGCAGCAGCAGGGGAGCCAGAGGGACATAGTTGACACAGGGACAAACTACTACCACGTAGGGTATGAGGGGACAAGTGCAGAAAGCTAGATTTGCTTAATAAAACGAGAGACTGAGGGGCATAAATGACAGACACAGCCTGGGCTTTGGGTGTTTGGCTTAGTTATTTAACTTTATTAAGCTTCACAGTTTGCATGCTGCCGTAGGTTCAGCTCTATTTGTCTAACTTACTGCTCTGATACACCGTGATAGCTTTGAAAAAACATCATAGAAAGAACATCTACTCTTTGACTTTCTTAATATTTCTGCCATGCAGCCCATTGCAACCCCAGAGCTGACGTGGGAGTGTGATGCCTGAGTCACGTCACAGCTCGTAGCCATCTCTCAGGGCAAGTTCCTTCCACGGAGCAGAAGAGAAAAGGGGCTGGGCAGGGTGAGAATCCAGGCACACTCCTCAAAGAGCCCGCAAGTCTCTCTCCCACTTCCCTTTTTATTTGGGATTTTGTAACGAAAGACTGAGGCACTGAGCTCTCCCCTCTTCTCTATTTTGAAGTTGAGATCCTTGAGATTTTTACAATGTATAATGGGGAAGAAAAGCAGAGCTGCTGTAATCGCCAGGTCCTGGCACATGGTCAGAGGCAGCAGGGAGCTCCAGAAAGATGGAGCAGCTAAAGGGAGTCAGACAGGGCTCAGACCTTCACTGGGGGCTCTCTGGAGTTTTCTGGAAAACACCAATGTGTATTCTAGCTGTGTACATCTCATTTCTCTGTCTAAGGGAAAATAGCAGGCCCAAGCCTTGAGGGGCTCAAACAGAGTGGGGCCTTGGGGGACACACATTCAATACTGTGACCTTCTCCAATATAAACATTCAGGGGATGAATACTTTATGACTTCTGCTGGTGCCCGAGATAGCTTCATACATGAATGAATTAGGTCTAGCCACAGTAAACACCAGCTTTGCAAGATGAGCAAGGCCAGCCAGAGAGACTCGGGAAGGGAGGTGTCTTGGAGGCTTTGTGAGGAATGTGATTATTTCTCATTTGTAGTCTATGTGATCTACATTAACTTTCATGCTGTAGTTTGGGTCTAAAGAAAGAAAAGGAGTCTTGCTCTTTGTGGCCAGTACTGTGTGTTGTCTGCCCAACACCTCTTTCTCCATTTTCCCCAGTAGTAGTACAACCCTTTGCTTAGGGTGACAATGAGGCCGGTTATTTGGCAGCCCCTATATGCACCTGGGGGTGGCCAGATGGAATAGCTCTGGCCAGTGACATATAAATGGAAGTCACTGGACAAAACTTCAGGGAAGGGGAGAAGACCCTAGAGATACAAACTCATCAATTCTTTTTGGTACTGGGAATTGAACTCAGGACCTTGCGCTTGCCAAACAGGTGCTTGTGCCACTGAGCGACACCCCTGGCCAACTCTTGCTTATTTCTACTTGCTCACTGCTCCACCCTCTCCTGGGGATTGAACTGCGAGGTGTAAAGTTTACTTGGAGAACCATTGTGTTATCCTTCAGCAATCTACCTTTGGACTTATCTTTGTACAAGAAAAATTAACTCTGCAGTCTTTGTGAATTTGTCAATTGAAACCAAAAGCAACCACGAGACACTGGTGGTTTCGATTTTAAGGTGCACATGGAGAGAAGTCAGAAGTGGTGTGTAGTGCAGTGCATTTGCTGTGGCTTCCCCTGTGATGCACAGCAGGGTGTCTGCTGCTGGCCAGGTCTCTCATGGCATCTGGGCACACTGAGTCGAAGGTAGCCAGACCAGGGAAAAGTTGTCCAGCTCTTTACTTCAGCAATTAGAGAAGCGAGTAGACTGTAAATCTTCCAATTCATCTGCAAGGTGATGTGGCAGGAGAGCCTGGGCTAAAATCCCTACTGGGCCTTGTACATCATTTGTAGGGAGGACTCCAGAAATATAGTCACATCTTTCTGATGGTCTTCAAAGGCATAGTTAGGTGTTGTCAAGCTAAGCACACTGTAGGTGCTCTGTAGAATTTTGTGTGGTGGGATAAAATTCAGAAGACTGTAGAATTAGCTGAGCATGGTGGCACAAGCTTGTACTCCCGGCACTCAGAGGCTGAGTCAGGAGGATCGCCTTGAGTTCAAGGCCAGTCTGGGATGTACAATGAGTTCAAGCAAGCTAGAACTACAGACTGAGACCCTGCCTCAAAAAAACCCCAAACAAACAAACAAACATGTAGAATTGTCCAGACAAATTGCCAAGCCATGGGTGTCTCTACATGAGATCAGGGCACTAAAGGTTCAAGGACTTCTGTTAATAAGACATGAAACAAAGTTCTATTTCAGGAGGGTTAATGGTTGCACTATGTTGACAAAAACAATTTTTCCTACAAGGCAAAGCTGTCATGAGACAGGTATCTGTAGTGTCTCTACCTTGACACAGAAGTAGGTGACGAGTGTTTAATTGTGTAAATTCAGTAGTATTTGAAAGCATACCAGATCCACAAAAGAACAGTTCACGAAGTGAGTCAGCATCTCCTGCCCACTTCACCTAATGTTGATTCTCCCTCAGCGTGTTACTTAGCTGGTTTATACATTTTTAACTATCGTCATTGATGACAATAACAGGCAGAACTGCATCAGTGAGCACCAAGGAAAACACGAGCGGTGGAGTGCTGAAGGGTGACATTTGTTGGTGAAGGAAGCAAGAGCAGTTGTGGGAAGCTTTTATGAGCTGTTTGAGGCTGCCAGGAAAGTGATGCTCTCTCCCTGACTGCGAAGCTCAGCTGAAAGGCAACGGGGAGGAAGCAAACAGGCTAACAAATTGTTCTCTGAATGTGGCTGCAAGGTGACTTTTTTCAAAGGAAGCATTTTAGAGATAAAATGAGGCGACCTTTTAATGTTCTGCTCCCCGTCAAGTTATTATGACTTGCTTTATAACAAACAACACCAGAAGTAGTGTCCCCAGGCAACTTCCCTAATGTCACCCCCAGAAATCTAATTTGTAGATCTGATGGAGACCCTCTAGAAAGGGCGGCCACCATTTGAATAACTCCCATTTCCTGTAACCTACACACACACACACACACACACACACACATGCACGCATGCACGCATACACACACTCATACAAAATTAAAATTGATTTTCAATGTAATGTTTTGACAGCCATGGGAGACTCTGGTCCCTGTACGGCATTTTCCAAAGAAGATACTACGTATCAGGGCTGGTCAGCATCAGCAATCTCTCAGATAAATAATTTATATGGAAAACTAATAAGGTAATGGAGTACTTCAGGGGATGGTAGTAAGCAAGCAGAGCAGGGCCCTCTAGGATGCTCGGGCACCTATGACCAAAAGCATGGACCTATGGCTTGTGTGCTTCGTCTCCTCCTCGCTTTACCTCCCCTCTGCCTGCTCCTTCCCCTGGCCCGTGGCATGTCACCCCTGCCTCTGCGCCTTCTCACATCTCAGACTGGCACAAGCCCGCCCCATAGTTTAAGGCCAGCTCAACTCCATTTGATGTAGCCTTTCCTGCTACTCCAAACTTAATCTCTCTCTCCTTCCAGTCTGATAGCTTGAAGAAGCCTGATAGCTTCTTCATCTGACCAAATACAGTGTGGGATGCTCTTTTGTTTATTTTGAGTCTAAGTAGACTGTAAGCTCTTTAGAGGCAGGAGGATGTCGACAGGGCCTGGGGCCCTGAGGGGTTTGTGGCATATTCCTGCAAATTTTCTGGTTCCTCCCAAAGAATCATTTCTTCTATTGTGTGAGTGCAGTAGGTAACCAAGAGGCTAGATGTGTTGGATTTTTGTGCAATTTCAAAGGCAAAAATCATTTTGTTTTTGAGAATGTACTCAACCTATGCCCAAGATATAAAAATGTCAGATTATTCAGGAGGAAATTAGTCAAGGACAGGGAAGACTGATCAACATTTGTTTTCAAGAATTGTCTTTTCTAGGAGATCTCTTTGATCCAGCCTGCTCTTGGGTTCACACACAGAATGGCATCAGATGACATCCCCTTGCATGCGGGAAGGGGATAATGGCACCTCATGGAGCTCCCTTATAGCCTAGGGAGGGCTGGCACCTGTGTGTGATGCCTCTGTGGCCAGTTTGGAATCCTCACTTCTGGCCTGGAGGTGCTCTTTTCTCAGCAGTGTGCTTCACAGCGTCTTCAGTTCTTCAAAGCAGATTTAAACCTTTCTCTTAAAGAGCCTTGCCCTGGCCTCCCTCCTGTGCTCCCCCATTTTCTCTGCCTGTTCAGACACTCTCCAGGCCTTGGGAGAGGCAGGTTCTCTGATGCCTCAGGTCCTCCCACATTGCTCCTTCCTGCAGCTCTGTAGACCCATGCCAGATGCCTGGTGTTCTGCAGCTCTGGACTAAGCGAATTTCATCCTCCTGTGGGGATTTGTGCTTTCTATAATTCCACATGTAAGTTTTGCACCCGAAAAACGGGAGCATTTAAAATGCCTATTTAATTGGAAGAGATATGGCGGATTCCTACTTGGGATCTCAAATTCAGAAAAAGAAAAGAGAGAGTCTTTGACAATGAAAGGAATGAAATACTAGAAACATTTACAATTCCTCTGTCTAGAACATTTAAGAGGATACAGTAGCTTTTGGTCTAGAACAAGCAAAAGGAAATCTTTCTTGAAAGCAAAAAGTATCAGCAAGCTCATAATTACCTCTGCCCTCTTCTTCTTCTCCTCCTCTTTTTTTCTTTTTACATGGGTAGAGAAAATATGATTATCTCCATTTTGGGAAATTATATTTTTGGACAAGGAGAAATCTGATTTGCTTCTCTAATCCACTGATTATAAAACAGCAGCCTGAACTTTTTTTGCTCTTTCCAGTGTAGCACAGAAGGTGGTCAGAAAGTACCACAAGGTGGCTTCTTATCAGCTGGGCCCAAGGAACAGAATCGCTTGTTACTTAATAGTTCTACCTTGGGGAAGGGTTCAGGCCTCAGACTGTTCAACATGATTTACAAAGTACATAGTACAATTCCAAAGTTGGCACCACAAGAAAAATAATGGGGACAGGCTGAGAAGGATTATTTAAAACCAACAGGCTGGAATTTTTGTAGCCGGCATTTTCTGAGTAGAGCTTCACAACCTTTCCAGAAAAAATTCATCTTTGATGAGTAGTGGGAAGAATATGCCAGGTACTGAGACTGTGACCCTGACTTAGGGTTGCATACCATGTCCTCGGGAATGGAATGGCTCATATACACTTTGGTTTGGTTTTACGTCCTGGAGGTCGAGAGCCCCTCACACAAGCTCTCTTTGACTTTCCTCCATAATTGCCAGAACTTAATGAAAACGCCCCCAATTCTGCCCTATATCAAGAGGTGTGACGCTAGTAAGTAAATACGCATGGCAGTGGGGAACCGGGAGGCAGCTGCTTTGAGCAGGTCGATGATGGTTGGATTTCTAGGAAGCTGGTGTTCAAATTGAGGCTTAGTGGCCAGCAATAGCCAGCTGGGCCAAGAGCAGCAGCTGCTGGGGCACCTGAGCAACAAGGCTCACTCACCCCTCCCTGGTTACTATTGGTAAATGTAGTGAGTGTATAAGGTGGGGAGACCATTGTCTTCTTTTCCAAAAGGTCAGAGCTCCCAGGGTGAAGACAGCAGAGGATGATAGCTGTCATGTTGTTACCCATAATGGGTGGTGATTTGAAAAGATCTTACGGGTGTAGGGGTCCTTGAGGAGAACAAAGGTCTTCAATAGTACTGATACCGTACCAGCAAAAAAACCAGGTGAAACATGGACAGTGCCAGAACCAGTGACAGCAGCTTAACAAAACTCCACCCTTGGTGCCCTGGACATGCATATTTTCCCACTTTGCATGTGTGTCTGTAATGACAACCACAGAATCAGTGCTACAGGCCAGGGTGGTGGGTCACAAATAAGCAGAAGGATGGGAGACTGGAGCATGCAGGATAAATGGAAGGGAAGCGTCCCTGCTAAGCTGGAGATGCAGGAGGGCAGCCTCTGGTAGGCATATATAATGGTTTGTGCAGACAAGCTGACCATTAGGATTTTCATGTGAAATTTACTCATTTCTCAAGATTAACGACTACTGTAGTGACCAAAACAGTTTGTGAACTGAAAGCTCCCCTTCACAGAGTGTATGAACTACCTGTTGTCTGGAAACCACGGGGGGCTGAGATTGGACTTGTTTCTCTGCCTGTTGTGTCCCTCTCCTTGCACAATGCCTGGCACCCTGTGTCTCCCACATGCTCGGGTGCGGGGGTACCTATGCCCCCCCTCCTCTACCCACTGTCAAACCCAGCTCACCCACACATTTAGCCTTCTGTGTATGAAGAATTAGAAGACACCAGTTTAGCACAAAAACAAAAACAAAAAAAGAATCAGCATAACAAATTTCCTCCTTTTTTTGGAGAAATTGCAATATATGATTTCTCTCAAATTCGATCACACACCCTAGTGCTTCCAGACTTCTGTGAGTCAGACTGAGCCTTCTAATGGATCCCAGCCTTTTCTTTAAAGCAGCCATCAAGAAGCAGTTATTTTCCCCTCAGTCTGGCAACTCAGAGTGTTTTTACCAAACGTCTAATTAATTAACCCTAATTAATTGGAATTTAGACTTGCTTTCCAAATCCACAGTAATGTAAAGCTGTCCTCTCTCACAGACAGGAAGCTGCAGTGCAGAGTCCCGCATTACCATTAAGAACATAATATTCTTAAAGCAAGCTCTCATGAAAAGTGTGAAATTGTTCAAAGGGAAAATCAGGAGAAATTGTCTCCATCAAGTGGCACAAAGCTATTTAGATAGAATTACTTTGTCAAGCCAGCTTTGAGTTAAGTTATTCTTTTGTAAGCTTTCTTTTCTGCTTAGAGCATTTCTTTTTTAAAAAAATCCTCCCAGTCTCTCCCCCCCCCATTCTTGTAAAAAAATCAATATTTTCATGAAGAACAGAGATGAGAGCCTTTGGAGAACTCCACCTCCTGTTGTTGCTGCAAAAACATTAATAAATGTCCCTAGCAAAGTTGGGTACCAGGGGAAACTGGATGACCTCATGAATATATTTTCTAAAGATCTTAAAATGTCCATCTTGTATATTATTCATCCCTTAAAGAGTCTAAGAGCTATTGATCCCTTCAACTATTGCAAAAAGCAATTTAAATGCTGAAAGCTCTAAGTGTGTATGTATGGACAGAACAGCACCAGCACACAATGGCTTCTAAATGTCCCCTTTCTCCAAGTGGAGAACCAGGCTGCAGTAAAGGATGCCTTTACTGGGGCAGACAGTATCACTGAGTCTATTATAGCAAAATAAGAGGAAATTAGTGCTGCCTTAGCTTAAAATGGTACTGCTTTATAGCCCTGTTAAGATTCATATGCTGATAAAAATTGATTTTTCTGTTCATTGACCATCATTGTAGTGCTGCCCCCTGGTCTTCTAAAGCAACAATCATTAGCCACTGTTAACCATTGCCCTCCACCTGTATACACCGAATGACAGGCATAGTGGTCTAGATCTGTGGGGATGCAGGTGTCACAGGATGTTAAATGGCACATTCTTACCACTGCCAAAGACCTGGGGGACGCTGGGTCACCAGCTTCACCTGCTTGCTATGGTCTTCCTCCTGAGAGAAATCCCCTTCCTGTCTCTAGGGGAAGTCAAAGTGACTAAGAAATGAGATGAGGAGCACGGTTTTTCCTAGCAAAGCAACTGTAGATCTAAACTCACAATTCTGGGGATAGAAAGAAAATTTTCTGTTACTTTTCCCTGATTCATGCTGAGACATCTCGACA
This sequence comes from Chinchilla lanigera, assembly GCF_000276665.1. Lineage (NCBI taxonomy): Eukaryota > Metazoa > Chordata > Mammalia > Rodentia > Chinchillidae > Chinchilla > Chinchilla lanigera. The sequence continues at coordinate 3,165,970 of NW_004955489.1, forward strand.
GCAATACAGCTGAGGCCTGAATTTTAAGTGCCCAGTGACATGAGGAGAAGGAGGTATTTCCTACCACCATGGGGGTGGTGCAGAGCAAATTGCAAAATACGGACTCAGAAGACCTGCTCTCGCTTTGCAGCATGTTAACCAGCTGGGTCAACTTGGTTGAGCCTCTGACTGTCCCTGGTTTAGAGGGCGTTTGGTGCCTTTCCAAAGTTCTGTATGCTGCAGGGTTGTCCCTATGTGACGGTGTTAACGGATGACCAGTAATAGATAGGGCCAGGTGGGAAGTCCTAATGTTACTGGGATGGAGGGACCCCTGCCACTGCTGACCTCCTGCTTTGTGATGTGGTCTTTTCCTCTTACATCTGCTCCCAGTCTCATGATGGCACCTCCCAATCTCACATAGCTGAGCTGATGGTGATGCCATGCCCTTGCTCATCTAGAACTGGGAACTAAACAGAGATCTTTTCTTTATACATAACCTCCACTGCAGGTATTTTGTTACAGTAACATAAAAACCAGTTAACACAGACCTCCTGGAGGTTCAAGCTTTTCTCTCTGTAAGATAAGAACTGTAATGAAAGGGGGAAGATGAAATACGCAGTGGAAAATGATTATGTGAGCTATAAACAGAAAAGTTCTATTTATAAGATCGGTAACAAATTGGCACACACATTTTATCTTTGGGGAGTCTCCTGCCAGTTCCACCTGGGCCTCACTGGGTTTTTCAACCCATCACTATCCAGGTTCAGCCTCTTACTCTAAATTTTTCTGCTAACCCCCCTCACTTCTACCACCTCTTTCTCAACTCCAGCCCAAACTCTCTGAAATGCTTTCAAGCAATGAGAATCCTCCGGTTTTCTCCAGCTGCCATTCTCCCAGTCAGACGTATGGCTGTTTGCACAAACCTTAGCAAAAGCAGATGTAAGTAAGATCTCTTCTATCCCCTCCACACACACATGTTCTAGATTTTTCAGGAAAGGTCCCAAGTGAGTGGCCAAAGGGTTGTACTCTGTACTTATTGCAGCCCCCCTGCCATGCCACCTTCCTTTTTGAAGGCTGCACTCTGCTGCTTTTATTTTCTCTGCAACCTTTACAAGCTCCAAAGAGCAGCTGAGTCCCCAGGCACAACCTCATAGGTGAGACAGTCAGGCTGCACAAAGTCAGGTTCACAAAATCTTGGTGTTGGAAAAGAATGATGCTTCTCTTTTCCAGAAGGGTCTATTGTTTCCCCATGCATTCAAGGACATATCCAGCCCAGATAGGTTTCATCTAGATCACCAACTTTTATAGAAAACTATATCCTTGGCAAGAGAAAAGCCAGGCCATTTGTTATTCTGTTCTAGGATTTTGAATCGAGCCCTCAGAATTGGGCTCTCCCATGGACTTTTCTTATTATCTATTGAGAAAACATTTTTGAGCACAGATTTTTCTTTTCTATGCTTCTAGGCTAAAATGCCAATCTCATCTTGCTATTGCACTGACAGCTCCTTCCCTCACAAACCCCTTGCTGTTGCTTCTTGGGGCTCCTCACACCTGGGCTGGAGCCCACCTTGCAGGTCCACCTTTAACCCTCCTGTGTCCTGTAACAGGCCACCTGGTTCTCTCACTTGTGTTTTCTTATGCTCTTCTATTGCACCTGGCCTGATGACCTAATCAGAGTCATTTTTCAAAGTCCAGATCAAGTGTCACCCTACCATGGGGTACAGTGACTTGTATCTCTTATTACCACATAATTATAATTCAACAGCACACCTATTTTTGATAGCTCTCTTTCCAGTGAAATTTTCCATCAAGGGAAGAGCCACATATTATTGTTATGAGTACTCCAAGAGCCCAGTTGAACATCTCATGCATAGTAGGTGCCTAGTAACTCCTTAGGCAAAGAAACAAGGAAGAATCACACACAGACACACACTGACTCTATTGTTGGCCCAATTTTACTTTTTCAGATTCAGGAGCTAGTTCCTACCTCACACATACACAACTGACAGTCAGTGGATACTTTATGTGACACAACATTTTCCTCAGTCTTTTAAAGGATTCAGCACACATCCCCTTTCAACTTTATTTTCCCCAGATGGTTCTAATCTTTCTGACTCATTTTCATATATTGCATTCTGCTGATAATTTTAGTTCTTTTCTCTGAAGCTTTTCAGTGTTACTTCATCATTTATGAAATGAGGACAGTTTAGGTAGCCTGAGCCACATCCAGGATTCTAGGAGTGGAAGATTTATGGCTGGTACCAGGGTACAGCCATGTTTTCTGTCTTATTACAATATCTGCTTGCCCCTAGAGGCCATAGGCTCCTTTCAGGCAATAATAACAATGTCTCCTGGATCCCTTTATCAAATTCTCACGATCACACAGAGTCCAGTGCCTTGTAAATATAGATGGGTCTTTCTCCCCCTCCCCCACCAAATCATACCCTTATTCTTGTATTCTTGTCCATATTGAAATGTACTTCCCACTTCTGACCTCCTCCTGGCTTATCCTAATGGTCCAGAGTAAAGTATAGAAATTTTCTTCGCTCATATAAAAAAGATCTGTTAACTGCAAACTTGAAGATTTCACTATGTATTTTCTCTTCCACTTCATTTGCTAAAATTTTACATAAGAGTGATCAAGAAACCAATACCTGGATGATCCTACTATTAACATTCCATCATAAAATATCCATTTATTTCAATCCTTTCATTTCTGGTTCTATGCAGTTCCCTAGCATTGAAAAAAAGATCACTTTAATTCTGCAATGTTTTTAGAAAGAAAAAAACTTCACCTGGTGTATAATTTAGTCAAAGCCCTTTTAAAAGTAGAAATAATTGCAACTCTTAATCCTGTTTTACCAAATTCTAATTTATTCTTTCAGAAACACCACAAGAACCAGGTAGCTGAGCTCAGCTGGATGAAGGGTAGATCCAGCTGCCAGTGATCACCGGAAATACTTTGATCAGTAGACAGGTCAAAGGGAAGCAAGGACAAAGAGAGGAACAGGAAGAGCAGTGGGACCTAGCATCTTACAGAATAGGGATTGCTGGAGATTTCCCCTGGGCAACTATGCTGTTGAATTTTAAATTTGCTTCTTTTACTGTTGAGTGATTCTACCCTTCATTACTCAACCAACAGGTACTTACCAGATACTTAAAATTTATAGATGATTGCAGAAAACCATAAAGCTAGAGAGGTTGGAGGTCTTTCCTGCCTTTATGGACCTTACAGTCTAAGAATAAGACAACCTCAAAAGTAGGTGTGAGATAGAATGGAATAAGTGCCAAGAAAGGGAAAACCAAAATATTCCATACACTGCATTTTTTTGGAAAGCCCATACTACAATTGCCATTTTTTTTATTTTAAGGAAAATAGTACCAAAAAAAGAAAAATAGCAAAATACAAACAACACAAAGCTAGGACATTAAAAATGATACAGGGTTTCAAACCAAATGATAGAGATTGACAGTGGTTGTCACATTACATATTGTTACCTTCAATGAAGTTGCTCAGATTACCAGATGTAAGAATAGAAGATTGATCAAATCATTAAAGGGAATAAGAAAATAATAATTTAAAAGAGCATTAGAGACAATACATAGTGTCATTAGGCAGGATTGTAGGAATTCACCAATGGTTGTTATCCTGCAAATTTTTGTCATCACATAAGTTGCTCAGATTACTAGATACAAGCATGCAAAACTGGTCAAAATATCAAAAAAAAACCTTTTGATCACTAACTGTTCCCCTCAACAAACCATCAGACACCAACAGTACAGTTATGCCATGATATATATATATATATATATATATATATTGCCTTAGTACTAACAGACCATGCAGTTCATCCATTGACTTTTAGGACTCTGTGAACTGTTGTAGCTTAGATGCACCCAGGGAAGCTAAATTTGGATTTATCATATGTGTTTTAACTAAATAAGATCTCCTAAAATGAGACCCACACAAAAAGATCCCTGCCAAGAAACAATGAACTGGTGATAATGCAAACAGTGCAGGTATAAGTAAACCAGAAAATTGCACTGGAGACAATAGTAACAGTAAGTGTTGCTACTAGATTGAGCTCTTCATCTATCATGTCATGGGGTAAAAAAATGGCTAATGACAGAAAAAAGATGATATCAAAATCTATATATAGTCTTAAAATATTATCTGATGATAATAGAATGCCATTGTTATAAGCAATACATACTTTAAATGCTTATTTTATGTTGATCTCATTAGTTTTGAATTATTTACTTATGGGTATATCTATCTTCTCCACCAGCATGGTGATATATTTATATATTTTTGTTTTTAAATGTATTTTTATTAGTGCCTATTAATTTTAAAAAATGGTGGGTTTCAGTGCAGTATTTTCACACTGGAATATACATTTTTATTGTATTTCATGGCGTCTATTACCTTTCCTCGTTCCCCACTATCTCCTTAGTATTTTCTACTAATAGTCTCCCTTCAACTTTGATGCCATTTGTTTCTGTATTTCACTTTTTTTTTTTTTCCGGTACCGGGAATCGAACTCATGACATTGCGCTTGCCAGGCTGGTGCTGGGCCGCTGAGCTAAATCCCCAGCCCTGCCATGTGTTTCTGATTCTATGTCTTAGATATGCAATTCTTGTCTTTCTATGTGTGGTTTCTTTCAGTAACGTGATGATCTCCAGTTCCATCCATTTGCCTGCAAATGGCATAATTTTACTCTTCTTTGCTGCAGAGAAACACTACATTGTGCATATCTACTACATTTTCTTTATCCATATCCATTGATAGGCACCTTGGATGGTTCCATATCTCAGCTATGGTGGACTTTGTTGCAATAAACATGGGTGTGCTGATATCTCTACAGTATGCTGACTCCAATTTCTCTGGGTATGCCCAAAGGAGTGGTGTAACTGGGTCACATGGAAGTTCTATCTTTAGATTTTGAGACGCTTTCATACTGACTTCCACGGTGTCTGTGCTAATTTGGTTTCCCACCAGCCATGCAGAGAGAAGTTTCCTTTTTCCAGCATCCTAGCTGGAATTCATCATTTTTTGTATTCTTAATGATAGACATTCTGACTGGAGTGAGAGAGAATCTCAATATCATTTTGATTTGCATCATTTCTAATGGCTAAAGATATTGAATATTTTTTCATATGCTTATTAGCCCTTTGCACTTCTTTTTCTGAGATGTATCTGTTCAGTTTGTTTGCCAATTGATTGGGCTGTTTGCTTTGTCAGTGTTAAATTTTTGGAGGATTTTTTGAAACGTAAGCCACGGGGGTAATTATTTAATGAAACAATAAAATAATATGACACAAGCTGGTTACAACTAGTGGGCGGAGGATTATTTCATTTTTGATAAAAAATAAAAACTGTAGATATGCATACAAAGCCCAGAAGGTCATATTCTAGAAGAGCAACAGTATCACTTTTATTCAGTGATTATTCTTCACTTTGCTTTTGTATATTTTTTGAAGCACGATTGGTTCTGAAATAAACAGGCTAAAGAGAGGAACAGTTATTTTATGCCAGGAGTTAGGAATCCAAGAAGCCAAGCTAGGTGCTCAGCAGCCAAGGTGTGAAACACAAAAGAGGTCCACCCAGGACAATGTGCTCAAAGGCAAAACTCTTGAGTTTTTTAGATATTCTAGAGATTAATCCTCTGTCAGAAGAGGAGCTAGCAAAGGCTTTTCTACCATTTTGCAGGTTGTCTCTTTTCTCTTGTTTCCTTTGCTGACAAAAATTTTCAATGCAATTTAGTCTCATTTGTTGATTCCTGCTATTATCCTGTGCTATTGGAAAGTCTGTATTCTGTACCTATAATTTGGTCTGGAAAATGTAATCATCAAGGCTAGAGTCAGAGGCAGGGATCATATATAGCACACAGGGTTAGCACGCCAGTTCTTAAATTGGCATCCATTCCAACTGAAGTGATGGAAGCCCCTGTAGTTGGGCAGAGCCCACAATCTATAAATTAGTAGGTATTTTGCATATTGCTGTAGGTATGAGACTGTCTCAACAAAGTGGGTTGGGTTCAGAAAAGTAGCATCTGAGACACTAGGTTAGGGGTAGAGTCTGTTTAATAGTGTTGTCTATCATTATATAAAATAGTATCAGCCAGGTTACATTGTGACTTTTCAAAAAAAGATTGCTTAAATCACAAAATGCTTATTTCTTACTCACATTGCTTGACTACTGAGGATCAGTTGAGGCAGCACTTTCCACACTGTGATCACTTTGTCATCCTCTCTCTGGTCCTGGCCATGTGAAACAGCCACTGTTTGATTTATTTCTGGTCAGAGAGAAAACAGTCTTGGAGTGCCCTATTTCAGTCATTAAACCAAATCATTGTACACCTCATTTCAACCCATAAGTCATTGGTCAGACTTGGTTATATGGCTCTTGTCAAGGCAGGAAGATAATCTTACCATATGCCTGGAAGTTGGACAACTGCAAGTATACAGAGTATCCTCAAAGACCACCATATGCATTTAACTGATCTAAACAGCCTATTATGCACTAAACTTCATGCTGAATGTTGATACTTAAATGTGTCATGGTTCCAAGTTTGTAATTTCACAATACATTTTCTTTTGAGTTTTTGGCAGATTCCATCTGGATTTGGTGATATCCTTTTTGAAACAAAAAGTACATGTATTGTTAACTTATTCCACAAATAAAATGACAAGATAAGCACATTCAAAGTCAGGGGGAATATTCTGGGATTTTTTAAAGAGTATCAATTTTTTTTTTTTTTTCTGGTACCAGGAATTGAACTCACGACCTTGTGCTTGCCAGGCAGGCGCTGTGCCACTGAGCTAAATCCCCAGCCCCTAAAGAGTATCAACTGC
>NW_004955489.1:3172904-3189393 GCF_000276665.1 Chinchilla lanigera
AGTTGAAAGATATGGTGAATGTTTAATTAAAAAAAAACTTATTACAAAAAAAGACACACTGGCTAGAATGACAAGATAAGCACATTCAAAGTCAGGGGGAATATTCTGGGATTTTTAAAAGAGTATCAATTTTTTTTTTTTGTGGTACCAGGAATTGAACTCACGACCTTGTGCTTGCCAGGCAGGTGCTGTGCCGCTGAGCTAAATCCCCAGCCCCTAAAGAGTATCAACTGCAATTTAGCTTTTATTGTGATAAATTTTTAAAGGTAAACATTCACTGTATTTTTGATCACCCCTCCTTTTTATTTTAAAGAGAAAAAACAATTTCAAAACAATAAGAGAGTAACAATAATTAATATATTGCATATTGTCATCTTCAAAGTAGTTACTCAGAGTATAAGATATAAGTATAAAATACTGTCCAACAATGTTAGCACAAACCTGTCTCAATGAACTAAGAGACATTAGCAATATAACTATCTTTACTATCAGGTGTGTGTGTGTGTGTGCATTTTTTTTTTTTTTTTGCTTTTCCCTTCCTCCCTTTCTCCTTTCCCTCATCACACTTTCTCTTTACTTTTGAACAGTTTCTTCACAAATCTATTGTACATTTTTTATCTTATTTACTTATTCAGCTTCTCACAATTAAAAAAAACCACATCTTTTTTATCCATTCCTCGGTTGATGGGCATTTGGGTTTTTTCCAAGATACAGTTATTGCAAAGTTGTGCTGCTATAAACATGGATGCACACATATCGCTGTGGTATGATATTTTTAATTCTTCTGAGAGGATACCCAGAAGAGGAATAGCTGGGTCAAATGGGACCTCTAATCCTAGTTTCTTGAGGAACTTCCACACTGATTTCCATAGTGGTTGCACCAGTCTACACTCCCACCAACAATGGAAAAGGGTTCCTTTTTCTCAACAGCCCCTCCAGCATTTGTTATTGCTTGATTTCTTGATGATAGCCATTCCTTCTGGGGTGACATGGAATGTCATTGTTGTTTTAAATTGTATCTCTGAAATAACCAATGATGCTGAACATTTTTCTTATATTTATTTGCCATTTATATTTATTCATCTGAGAAGTGTGTATTCATCTCAGATGCATATTTTTGGATTGGGTCTTTGAATTTGAGGGGCCTAATTTTTTTCAATTCTTTAGGTGTTCTAGGTAGATCATTCCTCATTGATCACCATTTCTTTGGCAGTTTTTGTCAAATAAAAACATTATGATGTATCTTCATCTACCTTATGCACCAGATCTAGTACTATGTGATTTCTGGCTCTTCCTCAGAATCAAAATAATCATGAAAGGTAAACACTTAGAATCACTCAGGACATCTAGGCAGCCAAGACAGTGCAACTAAAGACACTTGTGAAGAAAGATTTCCAAGCCTTTTTCAGAATGTGTCAAGCACAATGGAATAAGTGTCTTCAAAGTAAGGGAGAATATTCTGAGGAGGATTATGGCCATGTGTCTTTTATTTTAACACATTTTTAAAAGTTTAGATATTTGTAATCATACTTTGTATACTTGTTCTGGGAATTAGTGATAAATTTGACATAGTTTTGTCTTAAAAAAAAAATCTCAAATAGAGGAAACAGTTTTCTTATGTCTCTAAGCTATCATCATTAAATATCTTGCTAGCTATTTTCTCAATTGAAAGGAAGGTAGATTTTCCCTTTGTCCCTTGCCTTGCCATGGAGAACTGTAGAAGAATGGTTGCCCTAATTGCAAGGCATCGGGTGACACCCTCTGTGGAACCCCTGAATTTTGTTCTCCCCTGACTTGTTTTGAAGTTCTGGGAATAATTTTCCACGGGGCATGGGCCTTCACCCACATATGAGCAAAGCCAATGGCTGGAGCAGGGACTGAAAGGCATGTATCCTGTTTTAACTCACTTTCCTCAGGGGCTAAGCACTATGTGTGCTTGGAAACTTTCCTCAGTTTATGATTCTTTTTGGAAGGGTAATAGGGCAGTGGTTTTCAAACTGCATTGTGTGGTGCCCAGGCATTAGAGAAGATATCTCAGGGACAGCCCCAGCCAGAATCTCTGGCTTTCTGCCTCAACTTCAACCACTTTCACTTTTCACACATTTATACAGTGAAATTCTACATATGATTCTGTTATCAGAATGGTTTCATTTCTTCAAAAAGATGAGATGATCTAATAAATTCATATCTAAGATCATTGCTTGGAGCTCAGGAATTAGCCAAGACACATCTGTATCAAACTTCAAACTTAGAGATCTGGAAAAGACTTGAAATCATCCAAGTTTTTGGGAGAGAGGAGCTTTGGTCTGTGGTTCACTGTGCTACTTGGGAATTACACAAAACCTCAGACTAGACCCCAGCTCATCCAGATCATCAGTTCCCCAAAGTAAGTTTTTGTCCCCATACATTGCAAAAAGTAGATGATCAAAGAAAGTTTGTAGAATGAACAAAAGAAAGAATTAGGAATACTCTACTGTATCATGGGTATCAAAAACAAAGCTCAGAGTAGTGAAGGTTTTGGCTCAAAGTCAAAAGAGCTAAGTTAAGAGAAACCTCTAGGACTTTTAAAACTGGACTATGTCATGTTCTGTGCAAAACAGCAATAAAGATGTCCATACCTCAGCTTCCAGCTTCTGCTTCATCTCCATACCCATCCTAATACTCACAAAGGGGCATGAGACAGTCCACTTCTCACTAAAGTGATCCATGTCTTTTCTTTCTACTGTTGTTCTCAGCACTAGATATGTAATAAATCCCTCTCTTGTCTTCCTCTCCTCCCTCCTGCCCCTATGAGGGCCAGCAGCAGTTATCTGCAGAGGACAAGAGAGAAGGATAAACTATGCACAGATTCTCTTCCGGTCTCTCCCGCCTCTGTGCCTTTCTTTACTCTGCATCACCAATGATGTTATTTATGGAATGCCAGAATGTTTCTTTTTTAATTAAAAGGAGGAAAAATTCAGTCATATATAAGAATGACAGTGATGACTCAACAGAACTGCTCAGTGCCAAATGACTTCCTGTAATCACAGCTGTGACTGCTTCTTACACCAGCAGACTCCCAGGTGAGTAGTAAGGCAGTGTCCCAGTCTACCTACTTATGTGGCTCATTCTTCCTGCAGCCCAGGTGACTAGCTTGTCCATGGCCACAAACTCCAGCCTGAGGAAGCCAAGCTGACTGGATGGTGCCAATCTGTAGCAAACAGTGGGGAGGAGTTAGCAGGGATACTGCAGTTTGGGTTGAGCCATCTTTTAGATAATCTATTGGACTTTTCTGGATCCTTATTTTTAATAACATATTTGTAGTAGTTACTTTTCTTATTGCTGAGACAAAATATCCACCCATAAGTTAAGGAAAGAAAGGTTTATTCAGCTAACAGTTTGTGGAGGTTTCAGACCATAATTGGTTGGCTTCAAGGCAAGGTGGCACATGGCAGACAGGCATCACAGAGGAGAAACAATTCATGCAAGGCAGAAGGCAGCAAAGCAAGCAAGAGGGATAACAAGGAATGTAAACAAAGCAAGACCAAAATCCAGTAGGGCACACATTAAGTCCTGTAGGCAATCTGTGGCAAGATGTAAACTTCAAAGGGCTTGGGTGGCTCTGCCCCTACAGCACTCCTGTGATTGCAGTTTCCACAGCTTCTCTCTTGGGCTGGCTGTGCTCCTTCCTTGCAGCTTTCCTCAGATGACCCATTTTCATGGCTTCTCCAAACTTCTGGGGTCTCCACCACATTTTTGGTTTCACACTCAGAACTTCACACACTGCCCTCTTAGAAGCACAGTGGCTGGGCCTTCCAGGCCTTTTGACATCTCAGGGGTAGCTTCCCTGATCCCACAACTCTTCCATCTGCATGCACCTACAGCCAGCACCACATGGATGATGCCAAGGCCTGATGCCAGGTGAAGCAGTAGCCAGGCTTCCTACTCTCTTGGCTGTAGGGTTCGAGTGGCTATGAACCAAATTCTGAGGAGCAACTTCCCTAGTTCACTGCCATTCTGGAACATGGTGCTCTTGGATCTCTTCTCAAAGCAAAGTCTTTCACTTGTGCAATTTTGAGGCTGAAAATGGTGGAGTCTTGCTGGTTCTTGTCATGCCTTCAGGCCATATTTCCTATTTTCCTGTTCCCTTGCAGCAATTAAGATCTCTTCTCTTCTATCATTGCAGTCCATAGCTTTACTGGAGCTTCCCATCTGGCCAAACTCACAACATTTTAAATAATTCTGCTGGCCTCTTTTCTCTTGATTCTCAACCTAGATCTGGCTAAAAGCCCCTAACAGTAGCCATGCCATGGCTTCAATATTAGACTGCCTTGAAATTTCTTCTGTACGATTAATTAATCTATCATCCTTTATCTTAGTCTTAGGCAAGATCTCTGGAGAAGAGCAAAATGCAGACAAACTTTCTGCCAAGGCATAACACACATCATCTGGAGTCTAATAGCCAATGCAGTACTTCTTCCCAGCAGAAATCTCCTGAGCCTAGACTTTACTGGCAGGATTTCTATCAGGCTTCTGACCAGAATCTCCCATTAAGTACAGTCTGACACATTCCAGCTCTATTCATTCTTCCAGCATCTCTGAATCTTTCCAAACTCTTCCCACAAGCCATTCTCAAAGACTCCTGAAGCATATGGTCAAGTATAGTCAGAGCAATGACTCCACTTCTCTGGTAGCAAATTCTGTCTCAGCAATGAGAAGGAAGTAACTAAGGCAGTGTTCTTTTGAAACTTATCTATTTGAATTTCTTTCTGTTACAGGCAAAGAAAAGGAGGCAGGAATCAATCTGGCAAGGGTTTACTGACCTTTACTATGTAGAAAAGATTATTTTCAGTATATGATGATTAGATGACTTCTTCAAAGTTCCCCTTGTTGGTGACAGGTAGAATTAAAGGTTAAATGTTGTGCAAGACTTCCTTTCACACAAATATCAATTGTAAGTTTTTGTCACAACTGTCTTGCTGTGTAGAAATTCTATACTGGAATGTGAGTGTGAGAGTGAGTGTGTGTGTGTGTGTGTGTGTGTGTGTGTGTGTGTGCCAGCTACATGCATATAGCTAATTGAGGGACACTGCAATCTCAGTTGGAAGGGGTAAACATGGCAGGCAGCATGGAAGAGTGGGAAATATTCACCTTTCATTTATACAGACCTCCTTGTTAGTCTTGGGCTTCCTGCCTACTTTGTGACCATAGCTCAATTTTATAATCATTTTGAAATTTACTTTGTTCATAGAAGTACTATAAAAAGTTTAATGTTTACCTTTAAACCTATAGACAAAGAGTATTAAACATGGCTTTGATTTTCTTATGCTTTGCCATCTTGGAGCCTGGCTGATCTGCAATATACTCTCTCCCCTGACCCTGTAACAACCTTTTAGAGCTAGCACCCTTGCCACATACATGCAGCTATTTTTTCTATCAGATTCTTAGATGCCAGGATATTACTCCTCTGTCCCAATCTTCTGAGGAGCAGGTATAAGTCACCTGGGAACAGCCCTTCTTGCCCAGAATGCTTGGAAATTATTCCAACCACCAAAACTAAACCTTCTAATCCTGCCTCTCCCATTCTTTCCCAAGGGAAAAACTGTGTGGGTTTTTGCTCACAGCCCTACCCCCATTCTGTCTGCTCCTGATGGTGCCCCTGTGGTGTGGCATGCCTCTTCCTCTTGAGATCTCTGGGTAGCAACCATCTTTTCAATGGCATCATCTCCTGACCTGTTGGCCCCACCATGCCTGGGCAAACTGCAATCTATAGTTTAAATCTCCAAATCCTTGACAAAGCACCTCACATGTAAAGGTACTCAGCGAATTCCTTTCTATAACATAATGGATTAAGGGCCTGCTATACATCAAGTACCCATGTATACAGATAGAAATATTACTTAATTCCCTCTCTCAAGGAACCCAGTTAGCATACTGAAAATAGCAACTATCAGAAGTGGGTGTGGGGGGTAGAAATTTTTCTGTGACAGGTAGAGGACAGCAAAGACTTTAAATGATAGAGCAAATAAGGACTCAAGTTCAATGTTTTCTGGCCACTAGCCCAGGCCTGGGCTTTCAGTGCGACCCATGGCTTCTTAGAATGCGCGAGAGTTTATATTTTAACCCTGGTCCATCTGCAGCCAGAGGAAACAAAATGTGTTTGGCTGCCCTTGAAATAGTCCCCGTTAGCTCCACCCGATGCTCTGGGGGTTGATTCGTGTGGTACTTAAGACAAAATATTCATTTCTTCCTTGGCCTCTATTCTACATTCCATATTCATTTATTTTCAATAAACAGTTTCAGATTCCTCATTTTTTCCCCTAAAGCTTACAAATAAATTTCTCTGTCTTGCTTTTCTTGCTACATTTACATAAAAGCCACAGTGAAAAATTTATAGCAGTAATGCAAATCTTGGGGAAAAAAAATACTCTGAGGACAAATGTTGCCTTAACCCTTTGCTGAGAAGCAGTGGGTGCTAGGCTTGCAGGTTCTCAGTATGCACAGGGACTTGAGAAGGAAGACCTGGGAGACCCTCATGGTCCTTAGAAAGCGCTGACACTGCTGCTATTTGGGGCGGTCCCCAGATCCCGCTAGCAAACTCTTTTAGAGTACATTCATTTGTTACTGTGGAGGTAAGCACGAATTTAATTGCTAAGCTTTGAAGCAGTTGTGTAAACTCTTTGAAAGTAACCTGTTTGGAAATATTGAAGGGAAGGAATATAGCTTAGAGCAAACTATGACTTCATGGTAAATCCTATAGCAATATTTTAGAAAGATCACAATTTAACCACTTCGAAATATATTACATGCACAGCACAAGTCAAAAGCATTCCTCCTTTCATCCAGTGAGCATTTAATGATCATCTACTATGTGTCTGTCCCTCAGGATACAGAGAATTCAAAGCACTCCCTGCCCCCTGGGGAGTACCTCCAACTTAGTACTCATTAACAGAAAATTGATACTAATAAAGCAAATAAGTTAAGTTAGTGAAAATAGGTTTTTATTTTATAATACAGCATAAACATGAAAATGAGCACAGGAGAATTAATTTCTTGATGCCCGGAAGTAAAGGAAATCTTTAATTTATGGCCCGTTTGGTTCATAAAGGTTTCTAATTTTAGACTGAATCCCATTTCCTTCAGAAAGAAAGAGGCATGATTCAAGCCTTTGCAGCTGATCCAGTCACAGACATGGCAACTACCATGACGGAAGTGCTGCCAAGTCCCCCTTATGCAAGACAGACTCAGTCAGGCTTTGCTGACATCTGTGGCATTGTCACCAGGCTGGCCTTGAGAAGGACATGAATGTCCCTGTCATCTGTTCACTGCAAGCATTCTTTTCTCTGGACAAGTGAGATGGGAGAATGCAAAGATTATGAAAACCTACGAGAGATGTGGAATAATGGCTTCTAACTGCTCTGACAAGAAAATCAAGCAGTTTAATAAAAAAAGGCTAATGTTTGGGATCTGGCAGCCCAGTTGCCTCAATCATCCATCTTTACTTCTTTGTCCACCCCCTTTTGACTCTGTGTTCTTTCATGTAGTCTATGAATTGTCTAACCTCACTGGAGATACAGAGATTCTCTCACCTAAGGTTATGCCCTGCATATGGGTGGCAGGGTCTGAAAACTGTCCTTCCTCTCCCAGGCTGGGGTTTGACCACGTGGCATACTAAGGGGCAGGTGAGCTGGGAAGCTTCCCGTAACCTGTGTCTGGGGCACTGACACATTCCTGGAAATGCAACCAGATATAAGTGCTCCTTAACAGAATGTCTTCTACTGTGGCTCTGAGTAGGTTGGAAGAAAGATGATCAAGACGCTTAGAATGAACATGTGCTAGGAGGCACAGACGACACACAGCTTTCAGGAAGAATGGGACTAATGCTTGCTTATGGGACTTTGCTGTGGCTTTGTGGACTGGGTAAGCTGGGAGCCAGAGCTGAGCTATCTGGGACGAGAGAAGACAGGCCAAGTGGTGCTGTCTTGAATCATACTTCTCTACGTGCCCCATGAGGTCAGATTGTCCTGTACATAAATGTTGGGCAAATATTCAAAACCACCTTCTTATTTCAGTGTGCCCTTAAGTATGCAGTAACATGTGGGACAAGTTAGTACTTCAATGTCCTCAAATCACAAGGATTTGACCTTCAGGGCAAGTAATAACAACAACAGCAATAGTAACTGTTATTTCTTGGCCTTCTTGGTCCCACACAAGGCAATTTGGAGGCTAGGTTCTAGATTCTAAATGCCTGGCTTTTAATCCCAGCTCTGTTGTATAAATTTGATCAAATTACCTAATCTCTATGCCCTTCATTTTCTTCATCTACAAAGAAGAGGTAATAGTGTACAACCTCATAATGTTGTAAGGAGTAATGGGATTGGCATATGTTGAGTGTTTAGAATGTTTTGGCATGTAACAGTTACTTTATTTTTTCTACCATTACTATTTTAGATATTCCTCACAATCCTGGAAAGGAGATATTGTCCCTACTACATGGTTAAAGCTTAAGCATCACAACCATTACATAATTGGTTGAAGATCTAGTTGCCAAGCACTGACACGGTGAGAGTCTATACCTAGGTGGCCAATCACAGAGCTTCTGTGACCACCTCCTCTCTCAAGGCAGTGTGGTCCTCGAGCCCAGGGATTCAGCTTGTGTCCCCACACATGCCATTCTCCCTCATCACCCCATCTTTTCTGGGCCCTTGCATCTCCCCAGAATGCTCCATCTGCTTAATCTGGCAGCTTACTCCTACTTGCCCTTGAAAACTATCATCAAGGGGATTTTCTGTAGAAAGGCATTTCAGGTGGGGTAGTTGTTTTTCCTCTATGCCTCGGCCATGGCTTCCGTATTGCATAGTCTATATATGTGTGTGCATGTGCGTGTGCATGTGTGTGTGTGTATGTGTGTGTGTTAGCATTCCTATGTTTCTTATGTAGCTGTGAATTGCTGGACACTGAGTTAAGGTCTTTTCCTACATTGGCCTCTAGCACAGTTCCTGAGAACCTTTTCTAAGTGACCCTTGTGCCAAGAATCATCATCTCTCTGATATCTTGATGATGAATTCTTTAAATTAGAACCCCTTTGATGGATCAGGGCCATCAGTTGGACCTTACACACTAACTGTATTTGTTTTAGATATCCAGGATCCCCTCAAAGACCACTTTTACCACTGTAGTCAGGTGATATTTAGGCTTACCTTGGGCCACATCCCAATTCTGTGCTTCTAGGATCTGCTGAAGTGGTCTGTGATGCATTTACCAAGACACAATCTCGGGCTGGGGATTTAGCTCAGCGGAAAAGCGCCTGCCTGGCAAGCACAAGGTCGTGAGTTCGGTTCCCGGTACCGGAGAAAAACCAACAAAAAAAACCAACAAAAACAAACAAACAAAAAAAAGACACAATCTCAAAGAAACAAAACTCATTTGTCTAGCAGCATGCACCCAAGTAATGACACACTCATTCGTTGCAGTTTTCTAAACACAGAGAGGGGGTCTTATTTTATTATTACACCCAATAACAGTGCTTCATGGTTTACAAATGTACTTCTCATCTATCAGCTAAGCTTTGTGCTAACTCCAGTAGGTAGGTAATAATAGTCCTGTCACACCCTTTCTTTTTTCTAGAAAAGTAGTGTATTGAAAGACAGTACCAGACTGTAACAGACTCAGGTTGGAATCTCACCTGTGACAATTACCAGCTGTACATCTTTGAGCAAGTCAGTTTACCTGCCCGGGCCTCAGGAATCTTAAGTAAGAGGATATTTTAACCATAGCAAATTGAAACTGCCATTTGACACCATCATTTAAACTTCAGAGATGTTTCAGTCTGCTTGTAAAATTGAAATGGAAAAGAAATAATGCTAATGAAAATGGGAAAATTTACAAATGATTAAATTGTGCAATATGCAACATTGATCAAGGAATTAAATTACTTTAATGGAGTTCACTGGAAAATACTTTCTCCACATAAATTGATGCTGGCAGTGTTTTGCTTAAAATACTTGTATCTGAAATGCAATGCAGGATCAAAATACAGTGGAAATGGTGAGCACAGACAGCCTGGTCCCCAGGGACCATAACAGTAAGTACAGTGATTCTATGGCACAATATTTTAAGCACCTTACCAAAAAAGCAAGTCTTACTTGTCACCCAGCTTTACTCTACCTGTGGAACTGCCCAGTGCTTTTGCTGTCCTTGAAGAGGCTTTCGACCCAAGCCTCTGCTTCCCAGCCAGAGTACTTCCCTTTAGCTCAAACTGCCATCCTGGGAGTGACACAGATTAGAGCCTAGTGATAAAGTCGCTCCCGTGAAAGTCCTATCCAGAGCTATTATGTTTTATTTACCTCACAGATTTCCATGCAGGGATTATAGGAGCAATTTCTGGGGGCTTGCAGGACATGCCAGCAGCCCGGGCCTGGGGAGGAAGACTGGGATGCTGCAAGGAGAGCTGCTTCTCCCTGCTTGTGTGCGGTATTGGCGCAGAGCTTCTGTTTGCTGTTTTACAGATTGCCGATTCCATTCCTATTGACAGACTTTGCACGCCTCATGGCTGTAGTATGTTCAGTCTCCCAGGTGGAAATTGATCTCCATTGAATAACCAGGAAGTTGGATCTACATTACTGGCAAAACCAGCCACCTTTTCTCTTCAGATAAGAAAAAAGAAACAAAGGAGATAGTGAACAAGACATGTCAGTGTGAAAGAGAGATGAGATTGAATGAGAAGAGACAGAAATATCACATATAGATTAAAATAAAAGAACAATATTGAAATCAGCTTAAGACCCTTCCTTTATTCTCCTAAGAGGGCAAATATAAGACTTTTTTTAAAAGGGTTGCTTGAGTTGGAAACAAAGAGGCACATGGCAGAACTAAAAATAGCCTAGCAATCTTTATTTAGAGTTGGAAATATTTATTTGCATAAAAAAAATCTAAAAGAGAATGGGGAAAAGTTGCAGCTCAAAGTTCCTTATAATCAACGCAAGAAAGAGACTCCAGGCAGTGAATGAGGTTTTGGGTGTGGGAGAGGAGACCTCAGCCAGCTCCTGGGGGTCAGAAAAGGAGGGACTAGCCTAGCACAGAGCACTGGAGACCAGGATGAAGCATCCAGGGGGAAAACCTGGAAGACATTAGCCAACAGCAGGAAGAAAGGAGTTGGAACGGTATGGGCGCCCTGCTGATTTAATGTGGGACAAGCTTGATGATCTAGATGCCCCTGTAAAACTTTTTTTTTTTGAGACAGGGTCTCTCTGTGTAGTTCAGTCTGGTCTTGAACTCACAGAGATCCTTCTGCATTGGCCTCCCAAACACAGAGATTGCAAGTATTCACCATCACATCCAGCTTAGCCATGTGAAACTTTTCAAAACAAGCAGCAGAATAAAATTAAGCAGTTTTCTTGCAAAGCTTCTTATAAGATGTTTAAAGATATCATAAATATTTTCTATGCATGACACAGTTCATTAAAAAAACCTGACTCTTTACAAACATTCCTTATCTCATCCTGAGAATATCCTGGTTATCATGGCTGTCTCCCTTAAGCTAAGCTATCAGCATCAATAGGGATAATGTTGCATATTTCAGTGGCCCGACATACATTTTTATTACTGTTATTATTACATGCCATGTTGGAATTGAACCTAAGGCTTCTGCATGAGCGGCAAATGTTCTCCCCGAGATACATGTCTAAACTTAAAATTATTTTTTTAAAAATTATGGTTGTATACAGAGCCATTTGACTGTTCTTTTTTGTTGTGGCTGTCCTATTTTTTCACAAGCTGAATAAATATCTCTCCGTGGTCATGGTCACATTTGTTGGGATGAAGTACTGGATGCTTCCTGTTATGTTTAATGGTTCAGAGAAAACATTCTTTATCTGAGCCTCCATTTCATAAAGGCTTTACACATGTTAACTTGCCCAGATTAAAGGAAAAAAAAAGTCACAGAAGCACAGCATTCAAACTATGTTTTATGTGGCCCTGCAAGTGTGTAGCAAGAAAATTCATACTCTGTCTGATTGAGGTTTTTGTTTTCTTTTGTTTGTATTGTTTGTATTATTTCTGCTCCTGAATGTGAAGCAAGATCCTAAGCTTTGTTTAGGTCTTCTATAAATGCCCTACCTCCCACCCCCAAGCATAGCTGCCTAGATCACAGGTAGCACAGACCTAAAGGCAGCCAGTATCCAAGACAATCAAAGAGTAGTGATATTTTTTCCTCACAGCAAAAGGTACTAGGCCAATCAAATCCCTTCTGTCCAGAGCCTAAATTGGCGAACACCAGGGAACCTAATAGAGTTGGGGGATGAATGGGTTAGGCAGAGCCTAAACTATGAAGAAATGCAAGTAATAGGCATGGAGAAAGTGTGATAAAAGCAAAGGTATATGGAGTTGCAAAAAAAAAAAAAAAAGAGTAAGCAAGCCAAAAAGAAGAGAGTAGTGTGCATGTGGAGAAGAAAAAGACATAACAAGAGACTGCCCATGTGGCCTCAAGGAAGAGGGAGAGCAGCTGATTTCCAGAACCAAACCAGAACACGACTCGTTTCAGTCCTAGTCCACACATTTAGAAACACTCACCACAATCTCTTTCTTTTTATTTTAATATGCTTTCAATAAATTCCTGTTACTTATAAACTTCTGTTCACCCCTCAGACAGATAACCCTAAATAGCTGTTACCTCTTGCAAAACAGGTAAGCATGCTTGGTGATAGGGAAACAGACTTCCAGGGTACAAGATGCTTAGTTCTGACTCAGTGAATCAGGGTTAGTTCATTGTTGTATCACTGAGCATCCAGGCAGGAAAGTAGAAACCATTCTAGATATATCAAACAGGGAATGTAATTCAGACACTTGGTCGCAACATTATTGCAAGGGCTGAGGAGGCACAAAGGGTGAAGGGGAGATTGCCTGTTATCATAGGGAGAGATTATAGGGCTTTGATGCTTCTGTTGGAGCCACTGGTAACCTGGCCAGTGACATGGTTTCTGCCCCTCCTGCTTTTCCAGTCTCCCTGCAATCCCACATCCTGGGAAAGCTCAACTGCAAGCTAGAAAGGAAGGCTTGGAAAAGCAGTTTACAAGGCTACTCCCTCCTCCTGTGTTTTGAAGGAACCCAAAGAGGGTAAAAAGAGAGCTGGGAAGCAAGGGCAAGTAATTAACTTAATAGACACATTGAAATATTTGTTTTAAGTTTTAATGTAGTGGTCACTGTGAATCTAGCTTTTTGTTATAATAGTCCATTACACAGGGTTGGCAGCCTCTCCCTTACTTAAAATCCTGGCATCTTATTTTTTTAGTGGAAAACATTTTTTAAATTGTTAGATGTGAGGGGAGTGGGCTGAGAAGGCAATCACCCTGAGAGGGGATTCCAAGGAGCAGAGGTTGAGGATGTCTCCGTAAACAGTGGCAGGTCAGGCATACAGCCTACACCTCCAGCTGGGGGCTCTTGGGCCTGGCCAAGTACTGGGATAAAATGTAGAAACTGGGCTTTGATGAAGTAGAGAGGGATGTGAGCAATTCAGCAATTTAGCCTGCAGACAAGCACACCCTGAGCATGGCCCCTTTGTTGAAGGAAGGCTGGAAAGAGATGAACAGGGCCTGGACTCCTGGCTCCTCCTGGATAATATCACATGGAAGTAGCTCAAGCACAAGGCTGTTTCCAGTACAATAAAGGAGAATGACTGTCTTCCCATCCTGGACCTGTGAGTTTCTTTTCGTGAGCACAGGCCGATGCCCCGCACTGGGGTCCCAGATCATGGAGTGGGCTTCTCCCCAAAGCCTCTTCTCACAAGCTGATGTCTGTATTATCATCTCAGAAAGATCGGCCACAGTTGTTACCGACTTTGTGCCTCCAACATGCCTCTTGCCCTCACCACATTGCTTTGGGAATGACAAGGAGTAAATCAGTGGTTCCCCAGATATAATCAACAACAGCAACCAGTCTGACAGCACCCTGAGAGAATTGGTCATTTCTCACAGGTCCAAAGATCTTGGCCTCTTGAGTCAGGTCTCCAATCACCCTTTGCTCTGGGTTGAATGGATGTTCCTATCAAAATTCATATATAGAAACTTAACCTGCATTGTGATACCATCAAAAGGTGCTATCTGCTGGAGCCTAGCTGAACTCCAGACAGCTCCAGCAGCCCAAATGACTGGGCTCTCACCCCTCACCCACTGGAGTGGGAGCTGGGCTGGGTCCTGGGCAGCTCTTAGAGCTTTGAACATAACCCCAATTTCCACCGCTGACAACCTTCCAAAACCAGGGCTGAACTCTGGACAACTTCAGGAACCTTGATGAGCAGCTCCCTACCCCTCCTCCACCAGCGTGCAAGCCAAGCAGAGCCTTGGATAGCTTCAGGGGCCTTGTTGGCCACTCCTCGCCTCTGCACCCTCATGGGAGCCTAGCTGAAACCTGGACAGCTTCAGTAGCCTTGGTGACTGCCCTCACCCAACCCATACCAGTATGGGAACTAGGCTGGGTCCCAGACAGCTTCAGCAGCTTTGGTGACCACAACCTGCCTACCCCACACCCTCACAGAAGCCTGGCTGAAGCCCAGACAGCTTTGGGAACCTAGGTGACCATGACCTGCCCACACCCGCACCCTCATGGAAGCAAAGCTTTTCCCCAGACAGATTTAGGAACCTCATATGGGAGCCAAACTGAGCCCCAGACAGCTTCAGAAACCTCAGTGACTGTACATCCACCCATCTTTCACTCATATGGGACCAACTGAATCCTTGAAAGCTTTGGGAACATTGGCAACTGCATCCTGTCCTCACACACCATTGCAGAAACCATGCTAAGCACCAGGGATGTTTGGGTCCTTGCCCTGCCACTCCCACATCATTGTGAGAGTGAGGCTGGGCTCCAGGGAACCTCCAGATCTTGGAAAATGAAAAAATGAAAGAACAAAATGCAATCTTAGACTTCTACCCCACTCAGAACAAGTGCAGGACACATCAACACAGAAGAGCTTGGAAATTATACACCTGGAATTTCAGAAGTGATAGCAACTGAAGTAAAGAAACAACGCCATCAAGACATAGAAGACATCAGGTCAGAAATAATCTCTCAGGTAAAAAAAGAAATGACAAAAATAATGAAAGAATTCATCTAAAGAAGACATCTAAAGAAGACATAAATACAAAAATAAAGGAGCATAGAAAAATGATGGAAACCTTGAAGGAACAATATAGGAAAAAATTAGAATGCATGAAACAGGTTCAAAGAGATATCTAGGAAATTAAAAATTCCACCAAAAGCTGGCAAAACCACTTGAACGAACCTGAAGAGAGACTTTCAGACCTTGAAGACAGCATTGTAGCCAATAAGAGTGATAGGAAGAATCTCTTAAAAATAACAAGGAAATAACAATTCAACAGTTGCAAGATGAAGCAAAGAAAAACAATGTAAGATTAAAAGGTGTCAATGAAACAGCAGGAGTCAACACAAGTGACATAAATAGACTATTTGCAGAAGTAATAGCAGAAAATATCCCAAGCATAGAAAAAGAATTGGATATACACTAAGTGAGGCATATAGAATTCCAATTAGCCATAACCAAAATAAATCTACACCCAGACATATAGTGATCAAAATCCCAGAGATTCAGCAAAAGAACACAATATTAAAAAAAAAAAAAAACAGAATATTAAAAGCTATAAGAGGAAAAAAAAAGACAGATCACCTATAAAAGAAAGCCCATCAGAATCACTGCAGGTTTCTCCACACAAACCATCAAGTCAAGAAGACTTTGGAGTGAAGTATTTCAGGTCCTGAAAGAAAACAACTTCCAATTCACATTAATGTACCCTGCAAAACTATCCTTCAAAATTAATGGAGAAATAAAATATTTCAATGATAAAGAATAACTGAAGAAATTCTTGCACACCAAACCAACCCTACAAAGAGTACTAAAAGATATTCTATGAAGAGATAAAAATGACCACAATTTCAAGAACATCAAAAATGAAAATCAAAACATGGAAAACAATACTCCATGTGACAGGAACCCAGAAAAAGTAGGTGTAGTTATTCTGTTTGTTGACAATGTAAACTTCAAACCAAGAATGATCAAAAGAAATAATTGTCACTACATACTTGTTATGTAATTGTCACTACATACTTGTTATGTAATTGTCACTACATACTTGTTAGGGAAAAGCTTCAAGAGGAAAAGATAACAATCATAAATACAGGAGTACCCAACTATATAAGACAAATTTTAACAGACATGAAAAGTGAAATAACCAATAACATAATTATAACAGGGGACTTTAACACCCCATTGTCACAAAGAGACAGATAAACTAGATAAAACACCAGCAAAGAAATAACAGAATTAAACCAAATTTCTGAACAAATGGACTTAGTAGACCTTTACAAAGTGTTCCACCCAACAACATCAGAATACACATTATTCTCACCTGCACATGGGATGTACTCTAAAATAGACAATATATTAGCACATAGAACATGCTTAAGTAAATGCAAAGGGATTTTAATTACCCCATGCATA
>NW_004955489.1:3190588-3286968 GCF_000276665.1 Chinchilla lanigera
GTTGATCAATCTTGCATTCTTATACCTGGTAATCTGAGCAACTTCATTGAAGATAACAATATGTAATATAAAAGCCACTGTTAATTTCTATCATTTTATTCTGAAGCCCTATATCATTTTTATTGTGTTTGCTTTGTTTTGTTTTTTTCTATGCTGTTGGTATTTTGCTATTATTCTTTTTTATTATTCTCTTTAAAATGGAAAAAATGAAAAACAGGTGGGATCTTTTGTAAGGTGACCCAGCTATGAGGGCTCTGTGCTCATGAATGTGATTAATGTCCTTATTGAAAGGAGCTTCAGAGAGCTGCCTGCCCTTTCTTCTCCATGTGAGGATACAGTGCTACTCCCCTCCAGAGGACACAACAGTAAGGTCCCACCCTGGAAGTGACAGGGAACCCTCCCCAAACACCACATCTCTTGGTACCTTGACCTTGGATTTTCTTGTCCTTAAAACTGTGAGAAATAAATGTAGAATATTGGTAAATTACTTTGTCCAAGATATTTTGTTATAAAGTCTGAACAGACTGAGCCAACTCAATAGGATTCTACCCAAAAGCTCATTCCCAGCACTCTGATGAGTCTCAGCCTAGTTTGTGGATCATTTTTATCTTAGATAGACTTGTGGGTCAGTATACAACCCACTCTGGTTAGTGATACTGTATATGAAGTTGCTAGAAGTTCTTCATCATTCTTTGACAGTAATGAGAACTAATCTTTCACCTCCTATCAGACATGGTAAAACAGCAACAACAACAACAAAATATGCACCCCCCCACCCACCCCCCACACACAAATAGCTATGCTTGCTTTTGGCAGCTATTCTAAAATCAAGAAAAGAACCAGAATTAAAGTCCATAATGTATGATCAGGGATATAGCTCAGCAGCACAAGTGCCTGCCTAGCAAGCACAAAGTCCTGAGTTTGATTTCTGGTACCAAAAATAAAATAAACAAACAAATAAATAAAGTACACAGTGTACATGACCAAACAGATCTGGGAAGAATGACAGTCTTTTATGAAACACTTGAGCTAACAAATTAATTAAGTCTGAAATCCCATCCCACTCCTACATTTCTTATTACAACAGAAAATACATTTTCTTCTTTCTGATTTTTAAAGTGACTCAAGTTAGATTATTTCCTTACTTGCAACTGAATTCATCTTAATGGATATAAGTATATTCAAAGCTATCTCGGTAACAGTGCCACTTTGGTCTTCTCAGTAGACCACCCTAATGGGAAGTAGGGTTATATCTGAGATGTCATGAAGTATACATCATACCAGGCACATCCCAGGATTGTGACTCATGCTCATGACTGCTGTGGTTTTAAAAAAGTAAATACCATTATTATAAAATTGGAGAGGATGCAAAATCATGTTCATCTGAGAACATGTTTAGTTGACAGCTGAATAGACATTTTTCACTTAACTTTCTTTGAGTCTTCTTTGAAATATGGGAGAAAGATTCTTTCACGTGGTTCTAGAGGGCACAACTAGGGTGAAACTGGCCAAATTCATATGGAGAAAAGTTTCAATACATTAAAAATTATAGTTGAAGGCTGCTTGAGAAGTGGGTGGGACTTCTTATAAACTAGGAAGTGAATTCCTTTTCAGTGGAGAAAGTTAGGCATTGATTGACCATTCTGGGGTATTAGAGAACAGAGTCATGGTGTGGAAAAGGAAGAAGATGAGACCTTAGGCTGTTCTAAATTGTTTTGTGTCTTGACTCTGGTTGTACTTAGCACAGAAGTGGTGGAAGGGGAAAGCATCTAGTCAGTTTCCCAGAAGATGAATCCTGTTCTTTGCGATCTCCAGTTTAGAGATTCTAACACATGTATTTCAGGAACCATTATTTGCCTTGGGGAGAAATGTGAACTCAATGAATAACAGTGGGATGTTCAGATTTCCCACAGGCTTTCCTTAAACTCAACATCCTTACCTTTCCTAAGAGTGAATGAAAGTGGGTACAAACCACAGCACGAACATTAGAGAGTGTATGCAAAGCCCAGGCAAATTAGTGTCCATGCAGCTCCTTCCAGGAGGCTGCCTGGAAGTCAGCACAAGAGCAACAATTAAAATATCACAAGAGGAGTTGAAGACCCAGCAGGTACCTAGAGCTTCTTTGTCTAATGACCTTTCTTAGAGCACGATAGCAAATACAATAGACTGGCCTCATAAATCATATCTCCAGCAAATATCCATGGGGCAGACTTTGACACTGTTTGCATATTCAAATGTCACCCTGATCATAAGAGGAAAGACAAAACGCTTTTTCTCTCTCAAAAATGTCAGCATGGCTGGATTAGAAAAGATAATTTGGAAGTACTTCTAGACAATAATTACCTCTGGCACCTATCTGCAGTGTACTTAATGAATAGGAAGAAGAATTTTTTTAATTTTAAAAATTATGATTATTACAGTAATTAATCAGCTGCTCAGTGACAGCTTCCTTAAGCGAGAAAAAGTGCCTCAAAGGCCATCTTGCTTCTGTAGGGCACCTTGTTGATTTCACATCACTTATGCAAAGCATCTTATTATTATTAGCAACAAAAATGCTTGTGGAAGTAGAATTAGCCTCAATTTCCTAAATAGTCAGGAAACTCTCACACATTTCACAAGTGAGAGAGAGAGAGAGAGAGAGAGAGAGAGAGAGAGAGAGAGAGAGAGAATCCTAATCCCAAATGCTATTTGGAAAAAAAATATTTCAGATTTGCTCAGCTGTGGCTGTTAAACCAACCTCTTACTCTTAATTACATGCACAAGGTTCCCTGTTCTAATTACGGACCTTGGGGAAATAGCCCATCTCCTCAAACCAATAACGCCTCATGTTAACTTCAGCGCTTTTGTGCTTAATATCCTACTGCTGGATTTCGGCTTCCCTAGATGCTCTGTAATTTGACTTTTTCCACTTCAGTTTTCACAGTGTTGCACAGAGCAGAAGGGAGACCTGACTTTCTCTGCTGCTTCTTTCCCAGCATTCTTTGCTACTCCAGTACAGAGTCCTCTAAGCTAAGCTATCCACCTCAGAGAGAAACTCTGGACCCCCTGCACCTGTTACTTTTGCACGTCACAAAGCTCAGAAGCTGCATTACAGGCCCTTGAAGTGGTGATGTACATGCACAAGCTTGTGGGTAATCCCCGTCCCCCAGGTGGAGGTGCCAAGTGTCCTGAGGCCATCTAGCCCAGGGGCTGTCTCAGTGTCAGGTCTGAACATTCTGAGACCAAGCAAAACAAAATGTGGCATGTACAGGCAGTGAGCTTAGAGGCAGAGACTATTAGCACGAAGGGCGCTTAGAGAATGTCCAGTCCAAATGCTTCACTTTTCAGATAGGGCTGAGACCTAGAAAGGGAAAAGAAATGATTTACATCTGGAGAGAAGATTGTAATTAGTGTCCATACCCATGTCAGGGCAGGTGTTGGAGAAATATTCTCTAGGCTCTACCTTGACTCATTCTGCTTTCAAGGTCCACTTCTCAGGTCAAGGAAGGGTGAATGAGCTTGCACTACAAGTTCACCACTGTGACCCTTCACCCTTCTTCACTTCTCTGTTAAGGAAATTTCCAATCTGAGATCTCAGTTTCTCTCTCAGCATAGTAAGTGTTCTAGGACTAACTATGCAGTGATGGCAAGAGGAAAACAAAAGAAAAGATTAGTAGACAAATGTGAATTGTTCTCTTGAAAAGTAAAAATGGAGAAGAATTGTTTTCTGTAGGTTTTATGAATATTCCAGATACGGTAAGGCCACTTCTAAAATTTTCAAGGCCATGTTTGGATAATAGGGTCATAGATATTTGAGCAGAATATACTTAGAAAATATTACAATAATGAGGAAATCTTGCAGAATGTATATATATGCATGTACTTTCTAAGGAGAAAGTCAGGGGTTCTAATATTTTTGTTCTTTATTGTAACCAGTGATTACTATTTGCACATAGAAGACACTCAGCTCAGTACGACTTAGTAAGATGAACGAATAACCCCTGTCTGCTCGCTCTTCTGCTCTACCGTTTTCATCATTCATCCAAATCTCACCTGTTTCTCTTGGATTCCTTTGAGGCCCCTTCTTGACGAGCCCTCCCTGAGTTTCCCTTCTCTGAATGATGGCTACTGTGCTGAGAGCCAGCACTCGGCACCCAGAGACAGGCTCTTGCTTACAGACCCTTTGCTGTTGGAATCTAGTTTTCTCCTGTGTTTACTTTGATTTGTATGAGACTGTGAGTTTCACAGGGACAGGGCTGTGGCTATGATTCTCTGATGGGACCCTGAGCGCCCTCACGGAGTTATTTGGAAGCAGGGAGTCAGTCCAGCTGGAATGTAGTCACTGCTGGTGACACTACATTATAGTCTTCTGTGAAACATGTGCTTATATACATATATGGAATCCACCAGCTGTATTCTGTGTTAAACATTTGTTTTGTCAGTTTTTAGGTAGGTAGCAGAGGGCAGTAGACTGCTAAGAGATTTCTGTTCTTCTAGGAGACAGAATGTCTTTGAGTTACGAGTAAAATAACATACTAAGCATAGCCAAGAATCCATCTGAGTAGAAATCAAGGTGAGTTAGCAAATTTTGGTGGAAGTGAGTAACTTGATAAAGCCTTCTCCTTAGAGAGTAGGACAGTTCCAACTTATTCCCATTTGGGTAGGAAAAGGACTTGAAGAAGTAAACAGAGGTGACTTCTGCTTTGGATGGGTAGAAATATTTAGTGAATATGACATTGGATTGGGGTAAAGGAAATAAATTGTCAATAAATATATAATAAGTGACCGAAATCCTACTTTCTTTTGTTCCATAATAACAAAAGGAAAAATAAGTAAATTTGATTACAGAAAAATTTTAAGTCTTTGTATGACAAGAATATAACAAATTGACAGCTTAGATAGAAATACTGAGGATACTCATACACCAAAAACAGACAGTGACTCTCCCAAGTAAAATACAAACATTTAAAATTGAAGAGAAAAGAACTAGAAACTTGGTAGAGAAATAAAAAAAGACACAGACAATTCATAAGCAAAAGTGCTCAAATAATATTCAAGCTTGCTTCTAAGAAGTGATACACCAATTAAAACAACTCTGAGGTGCTATCTATCACTGATCAGACTGAGACATACTTAAAAATATGGCAACATGTTTTGCTACTGAGGTTGTAGAGAAACAGCCCCTCTCATTTCCTGTGAAAGAAAATTTATCAATATCTAACAAAACCACATATGCCCTTCCCTTGCAACCTGCAGTCTTACAGCTAGCAACGTACTCTGAAGATATCCCTCCAATAATACAAAAAATACTGTACATATACAATACACAAGGCTATTCATTGTAGCATTGTTTGTAATCGCAAAAAAATAAAAACAACTCAAGGCCTGCTTATACGAGAGTGAGTATATAAACTATACTATGTTTACACAATGGAATGTGACACAGACATTTTTCTAAAAAGGGGAGAAATCTCTGAATTGATATGAAGTGATTTCCAAGACATGCTGTTAAAGAAAAGGGTGCAAAGAATATCTAGAGTGCCAAAGGTAATCAAAGTGCTAAAGAACATCTATAGCATGCTACCCTTCATGTAAGAAAGAAGTAAGAAAATGAACACATATTTGCTTATTTATGTAAAAGAAATGGATAAACCACAAATTAAGAAAATTGATTCCCTCCTAGGGGGCAGTGTAACTTTCTATAAGTCTAGTTCAAAATAAAACATTAAAAAATGCTACTATCTTTAGATACCTATCCCCATTTGTCCTCTAGCTTGTTTCACCAAACCAGATGCAACTCTACTCAGCTCTTTCTCTCAGTGGTGGTGTGTGATTGGCATTGTGATATAAATTTCTCACTTTTCCTTCTTGTCCCTGGTCTTCCCTTCTCTATCTCACTTGCAAATGTGTTCTCAGTCTAGATCCTCAGAGTTTTGAAACTCCTTAAGCTTTCTTTTTCATTCTGGTCCTACCATCTTCTGTAGCAGAAAATGCCCCCCCCCACCAGTAAACTTTAGTTTGTTAGTTGCCCAGTTAGTAGTTCCTGTTCCAGATCCAGTTGCTCCTGTCCCTTAGAAAAGGCTGATCACTGTGATGCACACTGTATAAACCAATTCCCATTTGACAAGCCATTCTACCTCTGTACTTCCTGCTTGCTTATCCCATATAAGCCATAGACCACCAGAGATCAGGCCTGTTATTCTGGGAATGATCCCAGTCAGTGCCTGTTGATATTTGCATTACAATCTGTCTCCAAATCCTGGATGTCCACTTGGTATTTCTGTTTGCTGTTGCACTTCTTCTACACTTCTCTTAAGAAATCTTAGCTCTACTCAAATCTTCCACTAATATAAAAATCTAGAAATACTGATTTTATAGTTTCTATTTCTTATTTAAGCTCCATATTTCTATATATTTGAGATTTACATCTCTCTTTTTGTTTTCCTATTTTTTATTTTGATTTGTATTTCTTAATGGCCCCTCAAACTCAGTAGGTAAAAAACCAAAGTTATGCTCTAGCAAACATGGTGAATTCAAATATGTCTACAAATTATTTGGGACACCTTAAAAGTAGAACTCCCTTCCATCTTATGTGAGTGACTTGGCAATTCTCTTTTTTTTTTTTTTTTTTTTTTTTTTTTGGTTTTTCTCCGGTACCGGGAACCAAACTCACGACCTTGCGCATGCCAGGCAGGCGCTTTTGCCACTGAGCTAAATCCCCAGCCTTGGCAATTCTCTTTATTAAAAGCACAGGTGATGGTATGTGAGTTTGGGGACCAGTAAGGAAAGCACTTCAGTACCCTGCTTCGGCTTCATCCCTTCTAGGGAGACCAGAAACTACCTTGTTATGGGAACACCCATGTGGGGAGGATGTGAGGCTTGTGGCCAACAGCCAGTGAGAGAGTTTGGAATTCAGTTCTATAGTCTCAGTCAGTCCTTCAGATGAACACAGCTCTGACCAGTGTCTTCACTGTTAGGAAACAGCACACTGAGCCGAGCTCCCAGTCCTCACAGCCACTTCTGAATTCCTAACCGTCAGAAACAGAGTTCATAAATGTTTGTTATTTTCAGCCATAAAGCCTGTGATGATCTGTTATGTAATAACATAGTAGATATCTCACCCAGCTCTAAGTAGGCAGCCAGCAGGTACATATTCTAGTTCCTACTGCTGCTGCCCTCCTTCTCCTTTTCTTACTCCTCCTTTTCTTACTCTTTCTCCTTTTCCTTCCCTTTCCCCTTCTCCTCCTCCTTCCTCTGCCCCTCCCCCTTTCCCCCCTTCTTCTCCTTCTAGTACTGGGTACTGAATGTAGGGTTTTTACACTGAGTTACATCTCCAGCCATCCCTCAACTTAAAAAAAAAGTTACAAATTTTGAGACAGGGTCTTGCTAAATTATCCAGGCTGTTCTTGAACTTGTGACCATCCTGATCCTTCAGAGTGCTGGGATTACAGGCAGATATCACTATGCCCTGCTTCTAGTGCTTCTAGAGCCAGCAAAGGAGGCATCGTTGTTAACAATTAACTCTCCTATTCATTTCTCCTTTAGAATCCATTATTATGACTTACTGCTTTAAACTCCTGATGTTTGTCCAAGCGTCCACTTGTTTCTCATCTTCACTGTTTGCACATGAATCCAAATGCCAGTGTTTCTTGCCTGTATAGTCCTGTGACAGTCTCCTGACTCCAAAACCCCTCTGATACATTCTTTGCACTGCTGTCAGGGAAATCTTTCCAAAAGCATTCTCTACTCACCAGTTCTAAGGTAGGTACCCTGACATGGTGCCTAAACACCAAGAACATGCCCACAGGTGTAAGCAACAAAGAAAATGCACAGGTAAGAAAGTGCCTCCCCCAAGCTATTCATTGCCTCTACCTGAAACAATCAAAGGTCACCATTTTGGAATGATCAAGTGGCCTTTGATCAGCTTGATTATCACTGCTGGTTTAGAGGTTTCAAAAGCATCATTATACTCTCAGGTTGCTTATAAATGTAGTACATACTCATGTTCTAAAAATTTGGAAAATGCATACATTTTTAAAAGAGCAAGAGACATCATTTCTAATTCTACCATCCTGAAATTTAGGCTTATTTCCTTCAAACTTTCCTCTATGCTTTGAAAATGTTATTAAGATCGTTCTGTATATTAATGTAATTTTTTATTCCACTTTTTGTGCTTAAGGTTATAAGATTTTTCCATATCATTTAAAACTCTATGTAAATAACATTTTAATAGCTGCTTAACATTCTAAGATATTAGAAATTTTATTTCAAAATTTGTCTCCTTGCCTAATACTAAAATGAATAATTCTACTTCTGAAGGGATGCTGCATGCCTGTCTCCATGGCTTGATGACACTTTGAGGTTGCTGTTTAATATGTAACAAGATTGTTTTTCTCTTTGGCTATGGCTTCAGTCCAAAAGGTAGCAGCCACTCTGCTTGGTGACTCCAGCACTTCCTAACAATATTTAATCCTTGAGGCGAATGTGAAAGCACACTTGGTTTTCTATTGGATAAGCCAATAATGCCTCTAGGAGGTCTCAGGGTCAGACGCCCTGAGAGAAGGGAAGAAGACGGCAAGAAGCCCAGAGGAGACCATGCTCACATACGAAAGCATACGGTCCTTTAAGTACCAACCTTAGCTGCCTATCTCCTCATAATGTGCGGTGATTACTAATCCGTAATTTATGGCTCTAATTAATTCTTCTCTTCATCACGGAGAGACTCACGGAAGCGTGCCACTCCGACAAAGCTTGAATGCTTTGCACCCCTCAACCCCTGGATTTCCTTGCCGGGAATTCATTTCATAAAACCCATTAAGCTGGCAGAGGATCTGGAGCACGAGAAAGGAGGCTCTGCCCCCTAGGCTCACTGCACTTTATTCCACTGGGAAATAGAACAGCAGGAAACAAGACTGGCTGTGCCATTTAACTGAAGCCACATCTACAAAACCAGTTTGGAACCAATAATAAATACAGTATAACTGTGGCTGGGGCATGTTTACCAAAAGCAGATACTCTGGACCACCAAGGCTTTGGGACAGTCTCTAAGGAGGCAGGCGGAAGTCAAATAGCCCTCCCCAGGCATCTGTGCTACTGCAGAGCTCCCCCACGCACTGCCTGGCCAGCTACACCGCACTTCATCTGCTGCTCCATCCTGCTGAGCAGGTCCCAGTCTTTTAGAACTTCAAGCAGGGTTTATCTACAATTTGCCTGGGGGCCTACTTGACCAAAGACAGCATTGTTCTGAAATCAGAGCCCAAGCTGAAAGGCCCATGAATCTATACTCTGCTCTGTTGTGTGAATGACACTACTACATGCTGATTAGGGTTTAGTGTATAACAGGGACTTACTAATGCATTTAAGGCAAGAATTCACCATGGCAGGTACCATTGTTGCCAACTAGAATGGGCATTCCTGACAACAGGGATTTTGCTTTGTTTCCTACTGTGTCCTTGTATCCTAACACCTATATGGTACAGAGAAGGTGCTTAATTAGTATTTGTCTAATGATGCATACCCATTTGACAAATGAGAATATCGAGGCACAGAGCTAGTAAGTGCCTAAGCAATATTTACTATCACTTACAATCTGCTTCTGGAGCTCACATCATTAAACATCACTCAATACTGTGTCCTGAAGCTCTGCAGGAGTTTGGTTTTATTTCCTCCTTTGCAGAATGATAAATGTAACAGTGTCCTCAAATATCTTTTGAGTTAAGGTATAATGTAGACACCAGGCATGAATAACTAAGACACAGAATAGGGTGGGATACAGCTGCTGGGGTTTGGTAACAGCACAGCCATGATGATTATTGATGTGATCATGGCTTGGATGCAGAGGAAATGTTTATTTTTCTCCATCCCAAGCCATGCTGAATGTCCCACATCCTGTTATGACAGGCTTCATCCACCTTGAGACTTTCACCCACAGGTCAAGGAAAATGGCCCGCATCTGTAGCCGCAAGGACAGACGTCCTTCCCTAGCACCTCTCTTCGGCTCTGCTGCCCTCTCGGGTTCAGTTTAATTTCATTGCTCTCTGAGGTGCAGACTGATGGGAATCTGGCCTCTTCTCTGAGCTGCTTGCATCCCAGACTGTGGCCTGGGTGGGCCATGCAAGAGCAGTGCCTGCAGCCACTGCTGGGAGAGGTGTTATTTACATATTTATTAGAAATCCTGTCCTGTTGGCAGGAGACGCTCACTTCTGACTTTAATTCCGATAAGTAAACAACCCCATCGGCAAGGAAGAGGGTGAAAAACAAACCAGAGTAGTTTGCACAAGGTAATACAGCAAAGCAGAAAAATATCTGTAATGCAAACCATTTGCAGTGCAAAGCAAAAAAGGAATGGAGAGAGAAAATCCATCTCCAAAGATGAGCTGAGGTTAAATACTCCAGAAAAAATAATTACAAAGTAATTTAATTATATTTGGTATCAGCTTCCTCACAGGCCAGTGGAATGACAATTAATCCCAGGACATTTTTTTTTTTTTTTAATACTTTGTGGTTCATTCAGAATGGCCCTCCAGCCGTTAACTGCACTCTGCAATCCTCCCTCCACCTGATTGTGTCTCTCCACTCTTCCTCATCCATTCTGGCCTGATAACGCCCCCCACCAGGGAGCCATTCTGCGAGCTCAACATTCTCTGACCCTTCTCTCAAACTGTCCAGCATCCCAACAGTTTGCTTAGGTGCCCTCCTGCTTATGCCTAATTATGTTGCATTGTGAGGACTGCAACAGGGGGAGAGTTCGGCATCCTATGGCTTTCTCCTCACCTTCAAAATTGAGCCAACATCCTCATCCCTGTGACAACACAATAAATTAAATCCTTCTCAGCATCACAGGCCTAGCTCTCCCTGGAAAAAATTACATTTTGAGAACCTTAAAATGGACTGACTTTAATCCACAATAGCAAAGGAAGCAAGCGATAGGGCTCAAATCCCACCTGATGTTCTGACCTGAACTTACTATGCAGATAAAATCACACTGAATCCTTTGCATTTCTATAGCTTCTTTCAGTGAGAGATTAGAGGGTACTTTACACACCATAATAAGCTCCACAACCTTTTAAAATGCTGCTTTCTAGCTCTAACAAGAATTCATGCATTAAAAAGGTAGAAAATTATGGATGGAAAAAGACCAATCCAAGGACCCTCTCCAGGTAGCAGCAGTGGAAAGATGAGAACCCAGGCATTTTGATTGCACTGTTCAACCTGAGGATAGAGAAAACCATCACACTTTGGAACTGCAAAGGAACTTGTAAAAAATCAAAATTCAAAAAAACTTACAAGACGATGGTTGTATTAATTGTTTCTGGATGACCAGAGGGTGGCATATAAACTAAAGGACACAGAGGGAAAGTTATTTCTCTAATTAAACACATATCTATCCCCTTCTCAGTGATCCTCTGTCCACACAAGAGCCATGTCCTCAGCAATAGATGTGGCCAAAATCTTATCCCCAGATATAATGGAAATTAGAAAGACATGCATTACAAACTAGAAAAGTGAGTTTATAAAATAAAGAAAAAAGGACCTCCAGAAAGAGAACCAAATCTGTGTCCAATGATCATAGCTGTGGCTAATTCAGTACCTGATATGGGGCAGGTGTTGTACTAAACCCTTTACACGCATTAACTCAGTACTCCAGACACAACTGGGGATCTCATTTTCCACACGGAGTGTTTGGATAACTTTTCCAAATTTACCTAACCACTAAGAGCAGATCCGGGGTCCTAAAGTGAGGTGCTTTGACCTTGGAATCTGCACTGAGTGTTCTGTACCATGAAAGAATATGAACTATATATGTGGAGACCCTTGGGGTGGGGGTGAGAGTGGGTTTGGATGGGAATGGTAAGGAAGGCAGTTGAAAATCTTTCTTAATCTTAGGCTCAGAGCAGCTCCACTCCTTGGAAGAAAGATGCAGATGTTGAGCGCCTTCATTTCCAACAGAAGGAAGGCAATGTCCTGCAGTGCTCAGGAGTGGGGGCACTGAGTGGCACTGCCCAAGTCAGCAGGCCTGCTCTGCCACTCTGCCACTCAGTCACCTTGATCCCTGTGCACCTCCACCTCACCTGTCAAATGCATGACACTTTGCTAACAGGCACTGTCTCAAAGTGTTGTGTGAAGGACTGAGTCGGGGCATGTTGGCTACTTTGAACAGTCTTTAGTGCTCTGAATCTGAGTTTTAATATGATCCTTATCTGTTCATCAAGCCCTCCAGGTTGAGTGTATCTACCTGTCACCAGTACATCTTCTTTTGTTTTCCCCGGGATTGGAGAAGTGAAAGTCTTGAGGTAATGCTGAAACATAACAGGTACAGCTTTTAGGGATTTTTTCCTTCCTGGTTACTCTGGTTTAATAAGATTTACCTTCAGACCACACCGTTATGCCCTTAAATGCAGTCCAGAGCATCTGCTTATATGTTACCTCCTTAATGGAGAACTGAGACTTTCATGGTACAAAAGGAAAACAAATATATTTAGGAGGCCACCTCTCATGGTTGAAGGATGCCTAGTCACTCATGGTTCCACAACACACTTCCAGCTCTCATGAAATTTTGTAATAGTTTGCTGATAAATGATCATACAGATAAGGACGAAACTATAAGGGCAAAGAACATAACAAAATAAAACTATAAAAGGCAGGAAAATTGTCATAGGCTAGCGAAAGACCTCCACTTGTGCAAAATGGTGGAGGAAATATGGTAAGCGAGTATCTGACGGCTGGTGCAGGTCAGGTGCCACAAGAAAGGGCCAAGGAAGTGGGGAAGTTCAGAAAGGATGAGACTGTATGGGTGTAGGCAGTCGCCAGGCTGTGAAGATTACAGTGCTTTGCCTGAGAGCAATGGGAACCCTGAACGGGTTCACCTTAAGCAGAGAGGACTCAGGGAATGTTCTTACTAAGCAATTATACTGCCTGCATAATGCGGTCTTCATCACTCAAATAGTCAACTGTTTAAATATCTATTTAATTAATATCTTCAGTTTTTAATGCTTATCCTCAAAATCCTTTGTTTATCCCTTCATTCTCCTCCAGCTATTACCGAGCACCTTCTCTGTATGAAAATACTTTGCTAGACTAACAGCATGTGAAGCCGACTAAGGCATAGACGGTAAAGCAGGGAAGACAAATCAGAAAGGTAAATTATTATATACTGGATCCGTGCTAGAAGAGAGCAAGATCAAAAGGCAGCAGAGAGGGGTGCCTAAATCCTGTCTTAGATGAGGGAGTGTCTCAGGTGAAGAAATGTTTGAGTAGGTCTTGAATGATTAACATGAGTTTACCAGGAAAAAAAGTGAGATACATTTACTGAGGGAAATTTGGGAAATGCAGACAAAAATGTAAAGGATATCAAGCCATGCACAGTTCTTCAGCTTAGACCTATGAAGACAGAGTATCACTTAAACTTTTGAAGTGTCCTTTAAATATGGAAAGTTCTCAATTTATAGAGATATTTTTCAATGTTTTAATAGTTTCTGAGGGAAGGTTTGGGATGCAGAGCACATTCTCTTAGAGGAACAACAATGTACTGGGATTTCAGATTTCTAGGATAATGTGCAGTCATTTACTTATGTATAGATATAAAATATTTTTTAAATAAGCCATATAATTCTATTGATTATCTACTGCTGAATAGCAAATCACCTTAAAATTTAGTGGCTTAAGGCAAACGTGTCACTTTAGTTTCTGCGGGCCTGGAGTCTGGGCGTAGCTTGCTCAGTTCTCTTGTAAGCTTGCAGTCCAGGTGTCCTATGCTGCAGAGAGGGCTGAGGCAGTCCCGCGTCCTAGTCACCACATGGATGTGGGTGAGACTCAGTGCCCTGAGTGGCTGTCTGCAGACCTCAGCTCTTCGATGGCTGTTGGCCAGAAGCTGCCTTGCACATGGCCCTCCATGGGGCACCACAGTGGGTGAGAAGAGCTATGGAGGAGCACGAGCCACAGGGAGGTAACAGTCTTTTATAACCTAACCTGGAAATTTAAAATCCCTTCAGTTTTTCTATATTCTACCGATTGTAAAGAAAACCAGGTCCAGTTTACACACAGCAGAGGGCGTACACAAGGGCATGACTCCTGGGGATAGGGATCACTGGTTCTCTCTCTTTCTCTTGCTCTCCCTAATCTATATTTCTACCTGCTTACCCTTCTCTCTCTAGCTTGCTTCTGCTATCTATAGCACAGATAACTATAAATAAACTATATTTTTCCAATACAAACCAATGATTTTTTTAAACAAATGATTATGGAGAAGCAGGCAAAGCTACTGGTTGCTAGAGTGATGGGACAAGAGGTTGGCAGGAGAAGCCCCAAGAGTCTGGGCACAAGGTTTGTATTTGATTCCAGTACTACTAGAAGTCTTCTGGTCATTGGAGGAAAGTACAAGGTTGTTCTGTAAAATGAAGAAAGCATGCACTCAGGATTCTTTGGAGCTCAGAGTTGTTCTGAAGTATGACTTTGAGGAAGGTAAACATTAGCTTTGGCTTTGTCTTGGTGCCGTTGTTGCCATTTTTGTTTCCAGTTCCTCCTGCTTTGCCCTTAGACAAGCCATGTGTCCACGCTGTTCCATGTTGGCCTCAGCTGTATTCTTGACATCTTCCTAGAGTTCTTGATGTTCCTGAATGATTCCCCTTTTCCTGCTGAATGTGACTCGGATGCCACTTTCCAACCACCCTACAAGTGTGATTTCCATTTCATGATAACACAGGATTCCCTGGTATAGGCCAGCAGTGGCAAACCTATGGCATGCATGCTGCAGCAGGCAGTTTATGAGCACATGTCTGAACTTAAAATCAGTTAAAGCATCAGGCTTTAATATCAGTTCCATTTCTCAAAT
This sequence comes from Chinchilla lanigera, assembly GCF_000276665.1. Lineage (NCBI taxonomy): Eukaryota > Metazoa > Chordata > Mammalia > Rodentia > Chinchillidae > Chinchilla > Chinchilla lanigera. Next base: position 3,205,398 of record NW_004955489.1, read on the forward strand.
TTCCCGGGCAGCAATAACAGAGACCTCAACTACCGTATCAAGAGGAATAAGCATTGACTACAACTGCTTTCATTTCTCATCCCTTGGAGTGCGGGATGAAAAGAAAATCTCTACTTCCTTCCTCACTCCCTCGTTCTCTCTTCCCTCCTTCCCTCTCTCCCTCCCTTCCTATAGAGAGCCTGTCTCAGCCTTCCTGTGGCCCTGGAAGTTATATTTGTAATCCCATGGAAAAGTTAATGGAATTTTAGGGAGTTAATTCCAATCTACCACTTTTAGTGCAACCCATGGTGAGAATAAAGACACTAAGGCATATTTGTAGCTATGGGGGGCCAAGGGGCCCTAAGTCCAGCCATGATGATGGCTATCCGGAATAAAGGCTTTGACCCAAGGCTGAACCTGGGTTTCATTCATTCATGAAGAAGAGAGTGGCTTGAGGATGAGTGACTGTGAGATTCACAGGAAGCAGGTGAGTGCCATGAGCTGGGCTAGGCAGGAGGCCTGAAATCATCTCTGCAAAAGTAGAGAGAAGGATATGCAGAAAGAGTAATCTGCATCACACAATTGAGATAGGGGTGTGATGCAGATTACTCTTTCTGCATATCCTTCTAATGTTCTGGGGTTGGTGCTTTAGCTCTGATGTATAATCTTTCAAGCCCCAGAAAGTCAAAACCTGTATCTTGAGGCTGGATCCCAGCCAACAGCATGGAACACTGGCTCAACATTCTGTCTCATGCTGGCTCACATGGACAGGGGTCTGGGGAAACACGCCTGCGGTCTTCAAAGACTACCATCAGCATCTTGGCTTGACCGATCCGCATTGCTTAAAGCCAGTTGAAGGGATAAGGAAAGGTCCTAGCCATCTCTGTCCATGTTAAAGCATGGAAATAGCGCCAGGCTCAGCCCAAATGGAGACAATTGCTCCTCTTTCAAGGAGAGTCGCCCAGGTGGTCCTCCACATCTTCTCCCTCCTTTCCTTCTTTCTTTCCTTCCTCCTGTAAGAATGAATCACAGAAAAAGTACAGAACCAGGGATTTTGAATTTTTACTGAGATGTTTGCGGGAAACAGAAGGCTGGGTAACTTGAAAAAGATGCGTTAGAGCCTTTTTTATTCTCCCACAGTTGTGGGTGTTGAATTTTAGAAACAACAATAACAAAAAAATTTTTACTTTAGTATGAGTTACAGAAGGGAAGCTATAGGTCAGGTTTGTCTAAGGGACAAATGACACTATTTTGCTTATTAAAACTTAACACAGAGTCCATACTTACAAAAGCAATTCTGCAAATCATGTTGTATTTGAGGAAATAATCTGAGGAAACAGAAGTAACACTCCCTTTTTCAAAGAGTTAATCTAGATTTAGGACTTGGATTGTTATATTGCATAACATAAAGAAGAAATAGAATGGATCCCCCAAATATCACTTTGCTTTCTTGTGTGAGATTAGTCCTTGTGGATTTTATCATACAATAATGCTGGGATTTGCACTGAGGTTTTTTGGGGAAGGACATATTTTTGAAAGATGGGAAGATTCAAGGATAAGCAAAGGGAGACTGTGTATTGGGAAGGAATACACATAGGCTTTTAAAAATAGGCTATGTGTTCTTCACTTGGACCAGGGAAGCAGATATTTTTTCTCTGATTCTGTCTTATATTGCAATTCACTTTAATTACCCAGTACCTCATTGCCTCTGAAGTTGGATACAGTAATATCACTTTACATACACAATTATGGGGAATAAAAAGCAAGTAGGGAAGTGTGATGATCTCATATCCACCTCTCTGCTGAGACCTATGTGTGGCAGGAGAGACCACACAGTGGGAGATGCAGACAGCTGTGGTGGGAACAAGTGAGGGGGGAGGAACAGAATGGAGGTACAGAGATGCACCTGTCTGTGGGTGACTCAGAAGCAGCTCTATTTTTCATCTGTCCTATCAGCTGGGTCCCTCCAGTAGAGAAGAACCAGGAGAACATAAGTACAGCCACTTTCTGCAGTAATGTCTCTCTACCCATAGTGCCCCTGAGCTACCACTTCACACTGACGTCTTCTCAAGGGATGTGAGGCTGTCACTGTTGTGCCAGTCCCTCCGCCATTCTTCCTTGTCTTCCATGCCCTTGACACTTTTGAAGAACATTTATGAGTTCCTGGATAGAAAAGGCTGTCAGGAACAGTTAGTGCTTATAGTGTTTAATCAGTTTTACAGGCCTGTACCTGGTAATCTGAGCAACTACTTTGAAGATAACAATATGCAATATAAAACTATTGTTAATTTCCCATCATCTTATTTTGAAATTCTGTACAATTTCTACTGCAGTTTTTTTGTCCTCTTTAAAATAAAAAAGAAAGACTGTTAACTTGGGTTTGTTTCATGTTTTCTCCTGACGAAACTGAGCTATTGCATTCTTGGAAGGATATTATAGGGATAAAGTGCCCCTATTATGAAATCATTACATTGGAGGTATAGGCTGGTAATATGTCTTAATACTGTTAATGTTAACCTTGATGACTTGGATAAGTGATTCTCTATTGTAATGGCACAATTTTTCTCTCTGTAGTACACTAAACATTTATGGAATAATAATTTTACACAATGAAAGTATCCCATGGTTCTTAAGTTTTTGCCTACTAATTGTGACATTTGGAAAGTTCTTTCTGCAGAAATTAATACTATTGTATTATTTTTGTCCGTCTGCTTATCTATCTATCTATCTATCTACCTATCCTAATTAATTTTGTTTGTGGTACTGGGGATTGAACCTAGGGCCTTCACACTGAGCTACATCCTCAGCCCTTTTTTATTTTTTTGAGGCAAGGTCTTGCTAAGTCACTAAGTTGGCCAGGATGGGCTCAAACTTGTGATTCTCCTGCCTCCATTTCTCAGAGTGCTGGGATCATAGAAATACACCACCACACAAGGTGAATTTATCTAATTGTAAAAAAGCATCAATTTTTACTGCCATCTGGCTCCAATCTGGCATGACAAGATCTATTCTAGGCTTCTGCCTTTTCTTCTTTATAACTTCCTCCTTTTGCTCTTGAGAAGCCTAGCTCCCTTTTGCTAACACAGATTCGGTCATTTCTTCTAGTGTAATATATTAGTAAAATATTTCCAGAACTATTAACTCATATCCTTCTAAATAAACGATTTACCAACAAGAGCATCATGCTTCTCCAAAATACTTTTGTCCTTATCCTATAAGTGCACAGGCAAATCACTTTATTTAGGTTATTATGTTTCTTTGCTGACCTTTTAGTGAGATCATGTGTTAAGCAATTATTTTTCATGATCTGAGATCCATCTTCCCTGCCCACATTCTTGAAGTATTTTTTTAAAAATAAACAAACAAACAAACTATTCTTGTAAAATTCATTCATTTTAGTGCTGAGCTCTATTGGGTTTGACAAACCCCTTTGTCTATCATCACTGCTACGTAAGGAATAATTCTATCACTTCCTAATTTTCTTGTGTCACATCTTTGTAGAACACACCACCTTTGGAAGTCACCACCGTATCTGCTTCCTTAGAGTTTTCCTGGCCCAGAGTACTATATATATGAAATCATTCCACATGTAGTGTTTTCTGTCCAACTTCTCTCTTTTCTTTTTCTTTTTGATACTGGGATGAAGCCCAGGGACTCACATGCACCAGGAATGTACTCTGCCACTGAGCTACACCCAGAGCTCAGAATCTATGGCTTCTCTCCTATAGCAAACTGAATTTAAGGTACAACCATGCTGTTTGTGAATCTATGGTCAGTTCCTACTTACTGCTATAGGCACTGCCCCTTTTTGTGGTTTTTGTCTGGTTGAAGTGCACTTAGATTATTTCTGATTTTTTGATGACTGTGAGTAAAGCTGCTGTAAATTTTCATATGTATATTTTCACAAGAACATAAGTTTTCATTTCTTTTGGGTTGATAGCTAAAAGTGGGACTGATAGATTATATGGTGGGTATGTGTTTTAATTTTTTAGAAACCACCGAACTTTTTTTTTTTTTAAAGGCTGTGATATAAAGAAAGATAAACTCAAGGCCTTTATAGGTTAATGGTCCTAACTAGAGACCATACTCATAAGTGAAATAAATCAGACCTGCATGTGCAAGCACCACATTGTTTCACTAGTGTAAAACCTGAAAGAGTTAATTTAAAGTAGGAGGTATGATAGACATTGTGAAATGATAGGAAAACACTCAAGGGTAAAGGGCAACTGGGATGTGGGAAAACAGAAGGGAAAGAAGGAGAAATTTTGTATATATGTATATACAGGATAGTTAACATGGTTGTTCTACTGTCTTCTACTTCTTTGCTGAAAGAAACTGTCAATGAGCCCTTGGTTGATCAATACTGCATGTCTCTATCTGTTTTCATGAGAAACCACTTTGAAGATATCAATATGTAATACAAGAAGCATTGTTAATTTCCTACCACTTTGTTTGTAACTACGTATTGTCTGTATTGTTCTTTTGCTATTTAGTAAAAGGTTGTCTGTCTGTTAATGTTTTCTTCCTTTTATTTTTAAAATAAAAAAAAGGCTGTGATATTTTGCATTTCCCACCAGCTATGCATTAGAGTTCTAGCTGTTTATATCTTTGTCAACACTTGATATTGCTATTAAAAATCATGCATTGTAATAGGTGTGTCCCGGTACCTCAGATGGCTGCATTTTCCTATGATTAATGACACTGAACATCTTTTTTGTAGGCTTGTTTGCTATCTGTATATCTTTTTTTGGTTAAATGTCTGTTCAGATCTTTCTCCCATCTTTTATTAGGTTTTTTGGTCTTCTACTGGTGAGTTTTAAGAGTTCTTTATAGAGACAGGGATATAGTTCAGCAGCACAGGGCCTGGTCATGTGCTGGTCCTAAGCAAGGTCCTGAGTTCAATTCCCAGTATCAAAAAAAAAAAAAAAAAAAAAAAAAAAAAAATTCTTTATAAAATAATTTCTTTACCAAAAATGTGACTTGCAAATATTATCTGTAATTGGCAGTTCTGTTTTTCAAAAAAAATTAATTTGGGGAAGTATAATATATTAAGCTTTCAGTGATATTACTAAACATTTTTGCCTAAAACAAGTTTACACAGATTTTCTGAAACTTTTACAGTTCTAGTTAAAATTTGTGTTTATGATCTATTTAGAATTTTTTGTATAAGATATGAGATATATGATAAGAGTAAACTTTATGGCTTTGCTTTTGTTTTTGCCGTTTTCAGCTGTTTCCATATTATTTGTTAAAAATACTTTAGCTTCTCCAATTGCCCTCATACTTTTATAAAAAATAAATTGACTATGTTTTATTTGTGTGCACCTGTTTCCATTCTTGTCTGCCCATATGCTTATCTCTGTGGGTTTACAATAAGTCCTGAAATTCAGGACAGTGTATTCTTCACCTTTGTCTTTTCTTTCCAAGTTGTTTTGTGTGTTCTAGTGCCTTTGCCTTTCTGTACACATTTTAGAAATACCAGTGATATTTACAAAAAGGCATGATGAGTTGTTTCTTAAGTTAGATTGGGGATAATTGATCTCTTAGCAATACTGTCTTAAAACCTATTAACATGTGTGTCTCTAGGTGTTTTTAGGATTTTTAACTTCTCTTATCAGTGCTATATACTATTTCTTAATATACAGATCCTACACAGTTTTCAAAATGTATAATTTTGATGACATTAAATTTCAGTTCTTAACTTTGTATCGTATGACCCTGCTAAGCTCTTTTATTAGTTTGAAAGTATTTTTGTGGACTTCTTTGAGATTTTCTATGCAGACTATCATAGCATTTTTAATACAGATAGTTCTCTTTCTCAATGTGTGAACTCTTTTTTTTTTTTTTTTTTCTTTATTGCACTGGCTGGGACTTCCAGAATGATAGGAAGGCAAACAATTCAATTTTTCATCATTAAGTACTATACGGCTGTAGCCTGGTGGATGGTCCATGTGTACTTTCTCAAGTTAAGAGAGGTCTCTCTTATTTCTAGTTTGCTGAGCATGTTTACCATTAATAGAAGTTAAATTTTGTCAAAAGATTTTTACTCTTTTCAAGTTTACTCATTTCTGGTCTTATTTTTAATATTTAATTGTGTCTGCTTTCTTTTGGGTTAGTTTGCTTTTCTAGTCATACTTTCTTAAGGTAAGAACTAATACTATTGATTTGACTTTTTCCCTTTTTATTATAACAACTTTATGCTATACATTTTTGTGTACTGCAGCTTGGGTTGTATCCTAAATATTTTAAGTTGGGTATTGAATTTCATCCACCTCAAAATATTTTTAAACTTTTTTTCAGACTTCTCTTAAAATCCATGGGTCATTTAGGATTTTGCTGTTTAATTGTTAAATATTTGGAGATTTCCTATCTGGATTTTCATTATTTATCTCTAATTCAATTTTATCTTGGTCTGAGAATATATTTTATATTATCTTTATTTTAAATACTTTGGTTTATTTTGTGAGCTTGGTCTTTCTTGGTGAATGCTTTATATGCATCTGAAAAAAAGTTCACTTTGTTCTTTTGGGGTGGAACCTTCCATAAATTTCAACTAGGTATAACCAGTTAATGATGTTATTCTAGACCTCTACATTCTCCCCGGTTTTCTCGGTGTGTTCTGTCAACTACTGAGAGAAGAATAAGTAACAGCACCTCTAGCTACAGCTGTGGATCTGTCTGTATCTCCTTCCAGTTTATTTGATTTGACTGTGTTTCATGTGCTTTGCATTTCTGATGGCATATTCTTATACAATTATGATTATGTCTTTTTGAAAAATGGATTAATTAATCATTATGTAATGTCTCTCTTTATCCCTGATAACGTTCCTTTTTCTTGAAGTCTGTTTTGTTTGATACCAGGATAGCTCTTTCAGCTTTTGTGTGGGTTAGATTTTATAAAGCATACTTTCTCTTTCCTCTTTACTTTTTATCAAGATGTGCTTTTATATTTAAAGTTGACTTCATGATGGAAGCATCTGACAGTATCCATTGTTTAACTGATGCATTCAGGCATTCCTATTTAATGTGTTTATTGATATGGTTGGATTAAAATCTACCATCTTGCTAACTGTTTTCTATTACTTCCATCTGTTCTGTATTTCTTTTTACCTCTTTTCCTGCCTTCTCTTGGGTTAATTGAGCATTTTTATGATTCTATTTTATGTTCTCAATTGACTTATCATTTATACCATTTAAAAATGTTTTTAGTGGTTGCCCTAGGGTTTACAACATTTAACTTTAATTGCATAAACTTTCACTTGCAAGAAGTATCACACATATAAACAAAAATAGATGGAAAAATCACTGAACTCCATTTTAAGTTGCTAAAATTCTTGTCTATTGAATGTCTATCATATATCAGATATTTTTGTAAACATTTTACATGTGTTAACTGATTCATTGCTCTTAGCATCACTAAAAAGTGGGTCCAATTGATGTTCCCATTTTACTGATTAAGAAATTCAAGTACAGAAGTTATTTCTTGGGTTATTTTTCCATAGTCAGAACAAGACCAGTCAGATTTCAGAGCTTTGGTCAAAAGTACAGTATTACTCTGCTGTGGAGAGATTAGGAAGGCCCTACAGGGTGTTTCTAGATTCAAATGCTCAATGTACAAAGCATCGTCTCAGAGCATCTCCCCTAAATAGAGCACAGGGAGCTGTGTAATAGAAGTGGGGGTTGTGGAGATGAAATCAATGCTTACTGCTGAACTTTGGAAATCAAGTGTTTTTTAGGTCAATGGCTTGAAAAGATTGTGTTTTCAATCACTTAATTAGAAAAATGAGAGCTTACTTGGACATCGGCCAATTTTCTCATTTGGCTGATAGGGAAAACGAAGACCCAAGAAAAGACATTTTATGCCGAACAGTTAGTGACAGAGTCAGGATTTGAGCCCGTTGTGGAGTCCTCCCCCAGAGCTCTGCTGTGCCCTCTTCTGTGCTGTATGTTATTAGCATTTTAGACTTACTTTTAGCATCCGACATCATACTGCGACCTGTTTGTTCTGTTATATATTTGCACCTCTATGTATCTTTAAACTGCATGAGTGTTAGCTTCCATTCTTATTTGATTTAGTACCCTTAGCAGCTGTCACAGAGCCTGACGCACTGTAATCACATTTTTAAAAGTTTGTTCAGTGAAAAACTCTCCCATTTTTGTTCCACTCCACAACTCTACTCTTAACATTATTTGATGTTCCATGAAATACAAGGAACATTCAACAGGCCTGTACCCACCAGGAGGTTGATTCACACTCTCAGTGCAGGACTTTGAACTCTCTGTTGCAGAAATCAGAATTATCTCAGGAATAGTGGAGCTATAGCAAACTTGATTGCATCTACTATGTCTGTAGTTCTTTCTTCTATGGGACCCAGGTCAGGATGATTCTTACATCTTGATTATATCCAAGGCTCCAGAGGACTAACATGGCATGCTGGAACCTAATTATGTTCCTGCTGTCTTTACCTCTAGCTGAGTCTCCAGACACATGAAGTGATCTCTACTGGATTATGAACCTTGCCTTTGCTCATGCAGCCTCTTCTACCAGACAAACTTGACAACTTCTGCCTGATAAACTGCTTTTCTTTCCATGACTTGTGGTCTCTTTTGTGCAAACCCCTTACCAGAAATGCTGACATCTTACTTACTAATTGTTACGATGATGGTACTGGAGTGGTGCTTTACCTGAAGAAATAGTTGTTGGATTTTCAGAAGGTGGTTATAAATCAAGGCTATAGGACTTGTATCAGTTAGATTTCCACTTCTGGAACAAACTACCTGCTGTATACAACTTAAAGGAGGGTTTATTTTGGCTCACAGCTTCTGAGGCATCAGTTCATCGTTGACTAATCAGAAACAGAAACATCATGGTGGGTCTGGCAGAGGAAAGCTGGTCACTTTATGGCAGCCAGGAAGCAAAGAGGAATTAGAAAAGAAGGAATAAGGAGACACATATTGTCCCTAAGTTCACAGCACCATGACCAACTCAGACACACCCAGAAGTATGTCTCCTAGGTGTCTTTCAATCCAATCAAGTTGACAAACAAGATTAACAATCATAGAGCTCACACTCCATCTTCACCATCCTTTAGCTCTGTGACTTCTGGTAAGGTATCTTACTTCTCTATGGCTCATTTCCCCAACTATAAAAAGGTAATTTTTTGTTATTGTTGTTTGTTTTTTTTCCGGTACTGGGGATTGAACTCAAGATCTTGCGCTTGCCAGTCAGGGGCTGTGACACTGAGCTAATTCCCCAGCCCCCAAAAAGTCATATTAATAGCAATTACTTCATAAAATTGTTGTGATGATGAACCTAGACAATGCAGGTGGAACAGTTAGCAAGTACCTGGAATCCATGTTGTTGATATTTAGCTATTGTTTTCATATCATCCTCTTTGTTAATCACAGTATTAAATTAAAGTGTGGAAAGACAGTTGTGATGAGCTTTTATCTCTTCAGTTTATGTGTATAGTATTTTTCCAAACAACTTGGCATAGGAAAGTAATTAACTTGGTAAACTTACAGCTCTTTAGGCCACCTAGGTGAGGGTTATTCAGAAACAAAAAAAAAATATTTTTTAGTCCAAGACCAGAAGAAAACCTAGATGAGTTTTTATGCCTGTCTGGAATATGGCAAAGGAATAGTTTGGTTCCACGTCTGTGTTTTATAAAAGAAAATCTTGTCGGATAAGTGGAGAAGTGTTTGTAGCTCAGGACCCAAGAGGCCCCAATTACTGGGCTCTGTAAAGGAGACAGAAGTGTCAGCGGACTGACAGAGGACAAGTCTCAGAGGTGGTTTCCAGGCTCTGCTCAGTCGGAGGCCCTTGCTGTGAGGAGAAACAGGTGGTGCTCACCTCCCCGTGACCAAGGCCCCAGAGGAGCTGTTGGGTCTGATGGAGGCCAAGTGCTTCTGGAGCAAGGTGTGGAGAGAGACGACCTGGGGAGAATGGCTTTTGCTTTTCTGTTGCTTTGCTGCTCCTCCCGGGGAGGTTTGCACACTACTCCAGTCACTCTGATTTTGTGCACGGCTTCGTTTGGTGGTTGAGGGCCTGCAGGAGGAAAAGCTGGACTCTGGGCAATGAGAAACTGAGAGCAAAACAATGCCTGAGCTGACTTCATGCCACAGTAAGCACAATCCCTGAGGAGCAAGTGGGGCTCCTACTATCCCACCCTGGGAGGCATGAGACTTTCCAAGGTTGGGCTGGATGATCAGGCTTCCGGGTGCATCCAGAATTATCGCTTGCTAACCCTGTGGATGGGTGGGGGGTGTGAGAGAGAGAGCCAGCCCCATAGGGAGAGGGGAGGGTGGATAAGAAGGGAGGTGAAAGCTCGTGGCTGAAGTGAATTTTCGATTTCTTGGTGAATTTCAATTACACAGGCTTTCCCCGAGGCCTGTTAAGAGAATCAAAAACTCTAATGTCATTCCTAACAGAGTAGAAATTCTTAGCCAGTCTACCTCATTTTAGGGGAGCATTTGTCTGCAGGAATGGTTAACTAAAACAGATGATTACAAAAGCCCCCAGGACAAGCACACCCTCTCCGCACTCTTCCAAGCACAGAATAAACATTTTCCAGACACACTGAAGTGAGTTTTCCCAACTCGAAGCATTAGCTTTTGGGGAGTGTTCAGGACTTAACCACTGGTGAATGAAGGGCATGGAAGACCCTCTATGTGCCGGGCAGCTTTCAAGAGCTGAACAGCATGAAGATTAATAAGAGCAAAGCTTCTAATCGATATGGGGGACCAAGCAGAGATGAGTAACTTCTCGAGCTGCTCCAAATATGGAATTACACAGAAAGTAAGCTTTCTCTTAAAGTATTTGACTGAAATTAAAAGCAAGAAAGGGGAAAATCACAAAGTCCCAGAAATAAAAAAGACTCAAATCCAGATGGTAAGATGACAGCAGTTTATGGGGACATGTGAGTTAAACATGCGCCTCAGATAAGTGTTTGCATCGAACCCAAGGAGGACCAACTGAGGCAGGATCTTGTGGTTCGGATAAGCGGGTGTCAGAGTTAATCGCTTTACATTTATCTCATTCAGCTGCATGATAAAGATACAGATTCATCTTAGATTAACTTTGTGCATTAAAATCATTAAGACAAATGTCAAAAGAAAAGGAAAAATAAATGGAATATTTAATTTCTGACCAAATAAAGAAGGGAGGGAAAAGGAAACACAAAAATTGTGCCAATCCAATAAAATAAATACAAAAACAGGTAAGTGGAGATTGTCAGATAATATGGTAGGTAAGAGTATAAATATAGCAGAAATTACAGCGGACTTGAAGAGTTCTATTTACCCATTAAAAGGCATGTTGGGAATAAAGTAATTCCTGATATATGTAAGCATTCCTAAAACACAATGACACTTAAAACAAACAAAAATACATTTAAAGTTTGAAGTCTACCAGATCTATACACATACTAATCAAAGGAAATAATGTTAAATGCTTAATTGGTATAAAGGTTTGAAAAATATGGGGAAATTGTAACTATAAGGAAAAAAGAATTTGGCAGCTGTTGTTATGCTCCAATGACTGCTCTGGAAAAAGATAACAAAAACTGAGTGATTAATAAGTAATTAAAAATCAAGTGTGAGGGCTGGTGGGGAGGTAGTTCAGGGAAAGACTGCTTGCCTAGCATGTACAAGGCCCTGTCCCATATGTGAGCACCAGGTCTAGAACTTACTTGTAAGGCAGTAAGCCCTAAAGAAAGTTCAACTAACCCAGGCAGGTCTGCTATGCCAAGGCCAAGGCCAATGTGGAGATAGGGGACATAGGGATACCCATATAAGTGTATATGAAAATCTTGAATCCCAGATTCCCCTGACCCCTGTATGTCTTCAGAAATGACCTAGTGCTTCCTGCTAAGAGCTCACTCTTCTTTTCCTGATTAGGATGTAGATAGAACTGAAGTGCCCTGCCTGTCTCTGCCAGGTTCTGTCCCTCCCTCCCCTCTAGGTCAGTAGAATAATAGCTAGAGTTTAGTTAGACAACAACTTGGCAATACTAAATTTTGATAGTACTGGTAATACCTGAACCCACATGGAAGGGGACAGAGAGTAACTTTCAAAGAAATTGCAAGACTGCTAGTGTGCACCAGCAGGAGCTAAGGGAGAATGCTTAGGACTGGATTCTGAGGCTACTGGGTGAAGAAAAAGAAACATAACCTTGGGAAAGAGGGAGTACATATATGAGATTAGAAACACTAATATAGGACTGTCTCAGTGGAGGAGCAAGAGGGTACATCTGGGAACAGGAAGGAACTGTACTGGGGGATAAGCATCATCAGGGGCTGTCCTCTGTAAAGCAGGCTTGAAGGGGTGAGAAGCCGCATAGAAGCATGATGATTAATACCCAGCAAAGAGGACCCTGGAACAACCTGACCCCTAACAATGGAGGCCAAATGGCAGTGGTCCGTGCTCAGTCCAGATAAGCACATGGATTATTATAATATCGGGCAAGATGAGTGAGCGAGAGAGTGTCAGTGGGGCCCTGGCTTTCACTAAGCTATAGAAGCCTGGTGTGGTGGCCCACGTCTGTTATCTCAGCACTCGAGGCCAGCATGGGTTATAAAGTGAATTCAAGGCCAACCTGAACTGCATAGCCAGACCCTGTCTCAAAAAGGCAAAAAAAAAAAAAAAAAATCTTTGGAGACAGCCAGAAGAACTTGGCCTCTCTGGAGGCAAAATACATGGGCAGGCAACAAAAATGTGATTCTATCTGTGAAATGAAAAGAAAGCAAGGGTGAGGAAGCCATTCCAATAAATTATAATCCTCTGTGTAATATCCGATTGTCGGGCCCAGTACCTAGTGACCAAAGAAGATAATATAAAGGACCCCTGGAAAATCATAACAAATGTACAGGGCAGTGGCCCTTTGGACTCCTCCCAGAGAGATCTACCTCCATGTATTAGGAAGAGGAGGAATACGCTGCCATTCTGAGACCTCGGATACAGAATCCAAGTTGATATTGATGTCACAGTACATCATGGTCTCCCTGTCAGTAGAGGCCTAGGATAACCAAGACTACTCACCATGGTGCCATTGTGCCCTTGAACCCATCCAGTCTATAAGTGATAACTGTGATACATGTGTCATAGTCGGCACAACCTCCAAATTGAGTCCTCGTTTGTAGCATAAGTGCTTTCTGGTGGGAAAAGGTGAGGATAAACCTATAAAACTACCTCATCCTTAACTCTCTACACCTATTTCAAGAGAGTAAATTTGAAAAGAAATAATTGTCCAATATGAGAGGCTGAAAGGATGCCACCTTTAAGATCTGTTAAAGGATACAAAAATAATAGTCCTATTAGTCTCCATTTACTTCACTGATCTGATTCCTGCAAAAGCAGCCATAGCCATTCGCATGGAATGCCGCAGACACAGCCCCCGGTATGAAAGCTCATGGCGGATGTGATATTCTCACTAGAGCAGATTAGCATGGCATCAGGTGAGTAATGTGCAGCCACGGATCTGGAAAAAAAATATTGTTTCCATCCTTAGGAAGAGAAGAAGTGTGAGAATTTTCATTTATTTAAAACACCAAACAAGATGCATTACAAGTTTGCTCCAGGGCTATGTTAGCTCCTTTGCCCTTTGTTAAAAAATAGTATGGAGAGATGTGGACCATCTGGACATCCATACAGGATATCACATTTGTTCAGGATATTGATGGCACTGTGTAATGGAACCAGATGAGCAAAACTAGATGCTAGTTAGAGGATTTGTTAAGAAACATATGTTCCATATGTATTTGGAGATAAACCCATGAAGATTCAGGACCTGCCATATCAGTAAAATTGCAGGTATCTGCTGTTTATGGCGTGATAAGAATCACCTTATTTTTCCCCAAAGAAGGAAAAATCATTGTAATTGGTATTCCTCACAAGAGAAGGAAGCAAAATGCCTAGTAAACTTCTTAGGGTTGTAGAGACAGAGTGTTCACTATCTGAGAGTGCTAATCAGGTTCACGCGCTACAGGATGTGAAAGGCTGTCAGATTTGCATGGGGTCCAGCTATAGCAGTTGTCTGGCCTTTGTACAACTCATTCCAAGGGGCCAACAGGTGGGAAATGCATGGCTGTCTTGACAAGAGCAGAACAAGATACTATTATACAATAAGAGCAGGGAAATGTGTGTGGCAGCCGAATGATACATTGGGGTATCTTCTAGCACTCTATACTAAATTTCAATAATAAATGGCCAAGTACAAAAACTCTGGCCTGAGAAGGTCATGGTAATCAGAGAGGGAATTAGAGCCCCCAGGGGTGAAGAATTGGTTCACATAAACCAGACAAGTTTTAAAGACCACTGGAGGTGCTCTCTAAGGTTGAGGGTACTTTATGAGGGGAAATAGAGAAGGGAGATGAGGATCAATTACGCCCTGAAGATAAACAGCAATGATAGGGAGTGTAGTTTATTACATTTATTTTTTTTTTCCTAAAATGTTTTTCTATTGCCGTAGTAGAAAAGCTACTCTCAGAATCTCCAGGGTGCAGTGAACCCAAGCAGCTTTTACCAAGTTTTACCACGAGGCCTGTGGCAGTCTCATGTGTGGCCAGGTCCCTGTGCTGGACGGAAGGCTCACTCCCCAGCTTCTGTGAGCGCTGATGGATGACAGCCCTCACTCTGAGCTTCCACAGGAAACTGCCTTTGCTGGGAAATAAAACCAGCCTGCCCCAACTCACATTTTTTTTTCCTGTTACTGTTGTACCTGGCACCATTTTTTTTAATCACAAGTCTTTGCAGGACAATTCTCATCCAGTGTCTGATCAGCCATGTATATCCCCACTCTCCGTTTAATGGGGACCAGCACTGGAGGACCACACCAGTTCTAAGGCTCCTCCTGAGGTTGTGTTTGTCTTTCCAATTTACCTGTCGATCAGCATTTTAGTGTCTGCTTCACAGAGAACGCAAACTGTAGTGAAGATTGTACTCTGATGGTATAATTGAAACCATAACTATCATGCAAAATAATATATGTACATATTTATAAATTTATAAAATAAATGCTGATCTACAAAACAAATTTAGAAGTATATAATACTGCTGTCAAGATCTTAACACATTTTACAAACTGATAGATCAAGAAGAAGTCCATATTTATAAGGATGAAGAAGGTCTTAGTAATATGGTTATCTCAGGTATCATAACATAATGTAACATTACAGTGCTTCGTATAATGTTAGCTAGATTCTAATGTGCAAGGTTTTGGGAATACATGATTTTTTTGTATTATTCTAAAACTTGATCTCTTACTAGTTTACAAAAGGTCTTAGAAACTTCCAAATAATTGACATCATAAAGAATATTTTACCTTACTACATACAGTGCAGTAACATTAGTTAATTGGCCCTCCTATACATTTTGTCTATGTAAAAAATACTGAATCAGTGAAAAAAAATTCTCCCTACAAAAAGGTACCAGACCTACAAAATTTTATAGAGAAATTTTACTAAAACTCAGAAATTCAAAATCCCTACTTGAATAATCTATTTCAGTGAAGAGATGAGAATGAGCTACCTACTATAATGTGGGGTAAAAATTAGACACAAGAATATAAGGAATGAAATTTATTGTCTAATCTCCCTATGACATAGATCAGTACTGGCAAACCTATGGCATCTGTGCCACAGCCAGCAGTTTGTTATCTTTGAAAGCTCTAAAAGGTTTGTCCCTCACTGACATAGATGAAAAGGTTATAACATTAGCAAATCCAGACTTAACACTTAGAGTGCTAAAACATTTTATCCCAAGCGTACAAAGATGTGTCAACATCTGAAAACTACTTGTATAACTCAATAGGTTAACTGGGAGAAAAACATCGGCACATCAATCAATGCAAAAAAAATCCTGAAAAATTTAATACCCATTCATAAATTAAGGCAAAAATCAGTACATTGACAATAGAAGAAGCTCCTTTAAGATGAAAAAGAGCATCAACCCCAAATCCACAGAAAGTTCTGTATTTCATGGTCAGGATTTAGAAGCCTTCTCATTATACACAACACAGGAAAATGTTGACTAAAATTACTTCTTTGTACCAATTACTGGAAGCTCTACCCAATTCAAAAAACATAATAAGAAGAAATAAGTAATGTACTTATCAGAAAGAGACACAATTGGCATTTGCAGATGGTATCATGTTTGCATACAAGAGGCAAAAGGACCCACAGACTATTTAAAATTAATAATTTCAGGAAGTTTGCAGGAAGGAAGATTCACGTACAAAGATGATGAGTTTTAATTTAACAGTAAATGGAAAATAGAAAACATTACTTTAAAAAAATAAATTTTATGATGATAGTCAAATTTACATGTGAAACAATCTAAAAATGATGTTTAATAATTTTACAGAACACAATTATAAAACTCTCACAAGGTCAGAAAGGATCTTGGCTATAAGCATGCAACCTCAACTTTATGAACTTGTATTATAAATTATTCCTAAAATTGATTCACAAATTCAGTGAAATTCCAAGAAAAATCTCAGTATAGTTCTTTTTCAGAGAATTGTACAAATTTATTTGAAAACTCCTTCTCAGGAATAAATGTTCAAACCAGGAAAGCTGTGAGAGAGGAGTAGAAGAACTACCTCTCTTGAATATTGTTTTAGGTAAATTATATTAATAAGTTATTTTAAGGCCACTGTAATTAAAACTGTGGTATTTCACAGAGTTAAAACATATTAATTAGACAGGCTTGGGAACTTAGAAGTAGACCCTAAGGTACATGGAAACTTGATTTATGGAAGAGATGGCCTCATAAATCAGAAACTATTGAAATAATTAGTTATCTTTGGAGAAATAAAGATATTACATTTTCCTCTCTGTCTCTCTGTATTTCCCAGCCTGGCTTCAAACTCCTGGACTCAAGGAATCACTCTGCCTACCAAATAGCTATGATTACAGACAAGCTACTACACCCAGCTTAGAGTTGTCTGTCTATAAAAATAAATTCCAAATAGATTAAAGGCTTAAATGTGGTCAAAATATTTTCCACATATAATATGGGAGGACAATTTTATTACCCTAGGATGAAAAATTATGTACATGGAAAAAGTACAAACCATAAATTTGATAAATCTACTTTAAAATTTAAGACATCTTCACAATAAAACTCAATGAAGCTAAAAAAAGAAGATCGCAACATACATAACAGACAAAACGTCTGCCCCAGAATATATAAAGAATGCTTTCTCACTAACAAGATAATAATAATAACGATGGCTAACTTTTATTAAGCCTTTACTATATACCAGGATCCATTCTAACTGGTTAATGTGTATTATTCCTCTTAACCACCCTAAGAAAACTATGAGATATTATTTTCATCACTATTTTACAGTTGAAGAAACTAAGCCACAAGAGGCAAAGTCACATATTCACAGGTACTGAAGTCTTAAGGGACCAACTTACATTTGGAACTCCTGCTGACTAGCTCCAGAGGGTTGGTTCTTAACCACTGTGCAAAACTGTGTCCCTTAAAAAAATTAAAGGTAAAAGATTTGAGCAGGTTATTATGGAAGAGAAAGCCATGCTTTCCAATATGAAAACACCCCCAACTCACTAATCAATGAAGTACAAAATCTAACCTTAATGGTTTGTCATTCATCAGCTTGACAACATTTTCAAAAGTCTGAGAAATACCAACTGTTGACCAGATTTGACAAAATAAGAATTCAAAAATCCTGCTGCAGAGAGCATTAATTGGCACACACACTTCACTGAACAAGTTTGGATTTCTAGTAGAAATGTTCAGAAAGTACCAGTAAGTCAGTAATTTCACTTTCAGGTGTAGTCTTGCAAAGGAAACTGATATAAAAGTGTTCATCGCATTTTAAAAAATATATAAACAAACATGGAAGGAGTTTAAATTATGGAAGTGGGAACATACATTATACTGCATTAATAAAATGTAATACCTTTAATAATTAAAATTAATGAATTAAGAATATATATGTCAACTGAGATGATGGTCTGAGATTGCAACATTGAGGGAAAGAAGAATTATGCAGACCATTTATCTATACAGACTGTGATGCCATTTATGTAATTTTGGGTACATGAGAAAATCCTGTGTGTGGTTTATGGCACATATGTGCACGTACACTCCAAGCATAAACACATGAAGGTCGGGGTCAAAGTCAACTTCATGATAGTGGCTGCTTCTGGAAAGGAAGGAAGGAGGGTGTGACAGCAGAGAAACGTGGAGGAAATTTTGTCTTTAATATTCTATTATAGAAATGTTGTATGGCACACATGCAACAATTTTTAATTCTGGTAGTAGATGCATGGATTGAATACTCTGTATATTTCAGTATATTTTTAATATTGAAGCTAGAAGAAAGCAAACAAAGAATACAATTGAGACATAATCTTTACTCACAAAGAACTCGTCTCTATTCATTCTGACATAGGGCTTGGTAAGAAGCTGCACCCTCTTAAACAATGAAGATACAAGGAGAGTAATGCTTCCTGTCTACCACATCTGCATTCTCTACTTCTGGGGTTCTGCACTTCCTTGCAGGCAGGAGATGTACCAGAGCAGTGACAAGACCCAGGCATCATCCAGGACCCTCATGGAACAGATGAGGAAACTGAGACTGGGATGTGACCAGCGCTCCCAAGTTTAGGGATTACACCGTTAAACAGTGACGGAACTCAGACAGCCACCCAGACCTATAAAACGGAAACCACGGACTGGAAGCCAACAGACCAAGTTAGGTCCATAGAAAGTTTTGTTTGAGTTAAGAACATTCTTATACAGTGTATGTATTATTAGCCAAGCCCCTACCACTCCCTGTTCCCTAATGAGGACACTGGTGTTACTCATCTGGCCCTAGTGGAGTTTTGTATTTGTGACCCACAACATGGGGTCTTGGACTTGGAAGGGTCCTTAGGGAAGGTTACCTATGTTCAGCCCTCTTATGGCTATGGCCTTGACTGCGTCCGTGACAAGCAGGATGCACTTCTGCTTGGCCACCTCACATGGGGGAGGCTGCCCAGCTTGCTGTACAGCCCAGCTAATCTTGAAACAGCTTGGTCATTAGAAGTTTTGTTCTCCACCCCAGGACTGAGAATCGAACACAGGGCCTTCACACTGAGCTACATCCCAAATCCTTTTAATTTAGTTTTTGGTTTTCTTTTTAAGTTTTGAGACAGGGTCTTGCCAAATTGCTGTGTTGCCCAGGCTGGGCTCAAGCTTGTGATCCCCTTGTCTCACCCTTCTAGAATTTGGGGATTATAGGCATTTACCACCACATCTGGATGAAGAGTCTGCTTTTCATGGAATCAAAATATGCATGCTATGACTTCTCATTCTTTATTCCTAGTCATTCCTTCTTCTTTATTCCTATGCAAGGACTAAGGGTGCATGAAGGAAGTCTAACTAATTCATATATTCCAGAACTAGATTGTTAAACAAGGAATATCTGAATACTCTTTTTCTGGAACTAGGTCGTTAAATGAACTGCTTGCTAAATAAGGAATCATATAGCATACGTATATTACAATATTGAGAATAAAGAAATAGTCAGAGGAAATGCCAACTTGATGATTTTGCTTTTATTTGCCTAGCGCTTACATACATTTCTGTAATGTATAATAGAACATAAAACTATAACACTGTACTATGCAATCAGCAAAAATTGCAGTACTGCACTGTACGGTAGAAGAAGCCACCATAAGGCTGCACTGCCACTCACGCTCACGCATGCTAACTCCATGTGGGTCTTAAGTACAAGCAACGGGTCATAAATCCAAATGGCACGCCTTGGTCTTAAATCTGAACCGGTGTTAACAATCGTTAAATGAGGAGAATCTGTGTCTGATAAATGCTCTCACTGGTGAAGCAGGTCATTTCTTCAGGATAAACACTGTTGGTTCTTCCAGCTCTTCTGGAGTGGCTTGGTTTCTGTACTGTGGGCGAACATGGCTGACCTCTGGCTCTGTCCCCTAGGATATGTTCCAGCTGCTCACTATAGGAAGGCACAGGGAAGGACAGTTCAAGGTTATGACTGTGTGCGCCCTTGTCCTCTGCTCCAACTACCCAGCTGCGCACAGCCAGAAGCACAGCCCGGCACCCTTTCTCCCTGCTTCTCCAGCCCAGCCCCTTCCACTTCCCCTTCTTCCTTCCCCTTTTCTTTGTCACTGGTTCACATACTGTCTGCTTTTCAGCAAGTATAAACTATTTGAAGCCCCATCAACAAAGCACGCAGTTTAAAATGGAATCACTATGTAATTTCATATCCTTTTCTCTGCACATGAAGTGGAGCTGCAGTGGAGCCTCGGGAGCCCTATGGATTCCTCCACAGACAGCTTTATCTTCCAAGTCTGTGTGTGGCTTTCCTGTGCCCTCACACCTCCACTTTCCTTTTCACACTGAAGTCTGACTTAACCCCTCACTCCTGCCTCCCAGTCTCTGTCCTTGTGCATTTCCTTCAGGGTTACAATGGCTTATTTGCATTCTTATTTTCTGTATTTAACACTCCAGAAGGAGAAGACTATGTCTTATCCTCTTTAGCAACACCAACACTCAGCATAGTGAGAGGTGCTCAGTAAATATCTGGTGAGTTGAAAGCAACGCTGAGACCACCCAGATATTTTGTATCGATTCAAGTTGCCTTAAGGTCAGTTTGAGTTTTCTCCATTTTCCAATTAGAACTGACTCACTCGAGGACAGGAATTATGTTTTATTTCGCTTGCTGTCCTGGCACCAAGCACAACTTCCACTGTCACTTAGATGATTGTTAAATGAATAAAGAGGTTGTAGAAGCATCAGCTGTGCTGTAAGCATTCACTGAAATATAGATTTTTTTGGCTCTTCAATGTAGAGAAGGAAAAATGTATATCCACATAAAGATTAAATTTGTATTCATACATATGTGCACACAGATATCAGTACAGAGCCACCACCATGTGCATAAATAAAACAGTGCTGCCTTTGTATACTGTGGCGCGTATACACCTTCTGAACTGCAAGATGCACTCCAGCTTATCTGAAGTCCTGCACTGTTAATTTAACCTTCCAGGCAGTTTTTTGTTAATTTCCTTTGCCTCCAAGAATGCAGGAGTTATTTCACGAAACTGCCCTGTGGCAAATCAGCCAACATTAGTTGTACCTAGAGGAAAAATTTGCCAACATCACAGCACTGACCAGCCAGAGGGTTCTGTAAGAAGTGGTCCAAGTTGGCCTCCCACATCCAGCAGTGTCAGTCTGCCTTCTGTTCTCTTCCCAATAGATGTGCTCCAGGGTCTCATTAGCCTTTCGGGAGGGGAATAAGGAAAAAACACTGTGGCCCTAACAGTGCTTGGGATTGTTGATTTTTCCTTCCATTTCCTATTCTTTCCTTTGTCTCCACATCCCAATTATTGCACAGGAATGTACTCAGAAACTAACACGATTAACTGCAACTCTTTATTTTTTTCCTTCTACCCATCAAAAAGGAAACTTATATTTTTATTATTTGGCCAGTGAACACCAAACATTTAGGCATCTGCTTCAAAAGTTTTACACAGAAAAAGACCTTGAGCCTTTTCAGTCTGAACCTCTGGGAACCAATCCAAGAAAGATGAGAAATACATCATACCTGATCTTTGCTCTGCTTCTTTGCAATCCCAACTCAAATTAATCACCAAATAAGCTGCAAAGTAAGAAATGTATAAATTATTAAGTATCAACAATTAACATTCTTATCTGGCTTGCAAATGCAGATCACCCCACAGCAAGGCCCATTTCTGGCCAATGGAGGCTATTTGTTTGATAAATTCTGATGCTATTATTGCCTGGACCCCCAGTTTCCTTAGGGCTCAGCATCTTAGAGATGCTCTGTGTTAGGAGGGTGTTCTTTGTGGATATCACATCCAGGTTCATGACTGAACTTTTCTGGTTGAACTATATGCATTAATTTATACACCAACATATTAAACAGTTACTTAGAGAATACCAGCAAGAATGACAAAGTTCCTGTCCTTAGTGTTCCAGTTAACTATTGCTGTATGAGCTATCCAAGAAGTTGCCCAGGTTTTATATTTTGCTTACAGATTCTGGGGTTCAAGAATTCAGACAGGGCATGGTAAGTATGGCTTGACACTCCTCTACAATGTTTGTGGCCTCAGCTGACAACATTCAATGTTGGGGTTGGCCAGATGGCAGAGAGCTAGAGTCATCAAAGGTATATTTGGTGGTCACATGTCTGGCGGTGGATTCTATCAGTGAGTGGGGACATCATTTGGGCTGCTGGTCAGTGTTCAGGTGGTCCTTCTACGTGCTTATCATATCCTCACAAATATCTGAACTTCTTCCATGACTCTAAAGAAGAAAGCCCTAGCTGAAAGAGGCATTGTATTACCTTTTCTGACCTTTTTTGAAGGCGAATAGCATATTACATTCTGTTAGTTATAAGCAACTCACAATCCCATCTAGATTCTGGGGAACCAGGTGTAGATCCTGTCTCTTGAAGAGATGGATGCCGAGGTCACACTGTAGAAGAAAAACATGGATAATGGATGATATTTCTGCGGTCATCTCTCAAAAATGCACCTGCCATGGTAGCTTATAGCTTGATTGAAGTCAGAATGTAAAGAAATACATTCAAGGAGGGACTACAGTCCTTCAAAAGAGGGGTTGGTTAAGTGTACCAAGCACCCAATCAGTCATATCTGGAGAACTGGAGAGGAGAAAAATTTCACAGATAATGTGATTCCTAAAGTGAATAAGTCAGACAGCACACATTTTGGTGGAAATTGTCAAAATTTTTATTTTAGGGGTGTAAACTACGTTTAGTATTCTTTCACAGGAGTACCTATTCTTTAAACAAAAGCCGTTGAACTCTCCAGAACATACCCTGATTTCTTTGTTGGATGGAGAGTGAGCATAACATGAGGTGACAAAACCTGCAGGCCACTGGAGCCTGTCCTGGGGCTGCAGCAAGGGAAGGGTGAGAGGAGAAATGGCAACATGCCAGGCGCAGCAGCATGACCTGTCGTGTAAAGCTCCGGAAGCTGTGAGGGACCAGCAGGAGGACACTGGCCTGAGGACCACACTGTCCTCTCTAAGACACATCTGTATTCTCACAGAGCAAATGTTGCCCTGGGGGTTGCCCAACCCAAGATGCCATCAGCCTGTTGGGTTGTCAGCTCTCCCCAGGTCAGCGGACTTGATGAAACTGTCGATTTGTAGAATCTTCCTGGGTTGGTTCCCAAGGGATTCAACCAACTTGTTTTAGGGTGAGGTCAATCCTTGCAGCTCGGAGGGATAATAAGTGCAGGTCCAGTGCTCTTCGATAGAAAGGAGGCAGAGCACGCATGCACGAGTGTCCCCCAAAGCAAGCTGAAAGCCTGCTCTGTTTTATTACTTCCCTTGCTGCAGCCCCAGCACCACTCTGCCATCCGCGCTGAGCCCAGCTTCTCCTCCAGCGGAAATCACATTCCAACCCAATGTGTGCTTAACTCCTCAGCACGGTGCATCCGTCTCTCTTTGTCTCTGTCTCATCTCGCCCCAGAGAAGAGATGCACAGTGTGGTGGTGAAGGCTATCAGTGGGAAACCACTCCGACAATTTCAGAGTGACAACTGAGAAAGTGAACTGATGGATCACGCTTTTACAGTCACGGCTGGGTTTGTGATTTGCCGTGTGCCACTTCCCTGTGCACATTCGTTTCTGTTATACCTCACAGGAAAACATGCTCAGCCAGGTGGCCCTGGCTTATCTCTGCGCATCTACCCCGGAGCTGTAGGTGCTTTCGGTTTCTCCTTGTGTGAGTGTGAGTGCGACTGCGCGCAGGCCACACTGCTCTGTGGGATGAAGCAAAGAGTGGTGCAGGCTGAGCACTGAAGGCAGGCACACCACCCACAGGGCGGGACAGGTGGGGACAGGGTTTGAGGAATTTGCATCTCACTCTGGTGGCTGAATGATGGTGTTGGCCACCTCTAGTTTCTGTACCTACACTACTCTGTTCTCTTTCTGGATACTTCCTCATGCTGTTTGCCTCTCCTTGGAACCCTTACTCCAGCCTGTTGCTCACATTTCATTTTCTCCACACCCGCTCTTCGCCTTTCTCACTTAGCTTGTCCTCCAGGTTTCCATTTCGATGTTGCTTCTTACTGGAAGCCTTTCTGTCCCTTTCACGATTTGCTTTTTCCTCACTGTGCTTTCTTAGGGTCCTGAACAGATTTCCAGTAATGTCTTCATAGGAAGTAACTAAATTACCTTTCATGTTGATTCACCCACTCTACTATAAGGTACTTGAAAGCAAGTACTTTTCTCTGCTGTTCTATTTCTATGCACAAAGCGTAGTATTTATCACATTGCAGATGCACCAACAAGATTGTAGGTTAGTACAGTAAGAAGACAGAGTCAAAATTTATATGGAAATATATATGGTTAAAGTCCAAATGGATTGGTGGAAGGATGAAAAAGGAACAAAGCTTTATACAGAGATTTTAAACTATAAAATATGTGTGTATTAGTTGGATTGAGCTGCCACAATAAAGTGCTATAGACAGAGTGGCTTAGATCATAGACATTTATTTACCAGTTGTAGATATTGGAAATCTAAGATCATGACACCAGCAGGTCTGACTCCTACAAGGGCTCTCTCCCTGACTTGCACATAAACACCTTCTTGTTGTGTCTCCAGGTGATAGAGAAAGAGAAGAAGCAGCAAGTTCCTTGGGGTCTGATTTTATAAGGGCACTAATTCCACTATGAGGACCCCACCTTCTTGTCCTCATCTAAACCCAATTAATTCCCAAAGGCCTCATCTGAAAATACTCTCATATTGAGGATTAGGCCTTAAAGGGGAAGTAATTCAATCTGTGATGCAGTGGTAGTAATCATGATCTTGGTGAGATGGTTACACACACTCATATTACGGCCACCATGTATTAGTAGAAGCTATTAGAAATGCTTTGGAGGAGACAACTTGGGTGGAGAGAGGAGAAGCCTGATTCCTGAGGCTCTCTCTCTGAGGAGAGCTACTCAGAGAAATTCAACTAAAATGCAGGTAATTGGAAGAAAGGGGAGGGACATATATCCTGAAACAAAAATCAGTCTGACCTAAGAGACTAATGGATCAAGTCAAACATAGATAAAAGACTTAATAAAAAGGCCAGCCAGCCTACCTGGTTGTTGGTGGGTTGCCGGATTTGGACAAGTGTCCACTGTATTTGGAATCTTAAAAGAAGAAAAAAAAAAGGATACACTAAAGTAGTGTGGCTAAATCAAGCCAAACAGGACAGACTTGGGATATAAGGTCCCTTGCCTCTTCTGCCTTCCTCCAAACAGAAGACGCTAGAGTCCAGCAGTAGATTCTACCAACACAAACTTCTCCCTCCCTGAGGATCAGTGATCAGCCAGTTTCCCTTTTTTCATGCTTTTCTTTCTCTTTTTCTTCCTTTTTTCTTTTCTTTTCTTTTCTTTTCTTTTCTTTTCTTTTCTTTTCTTTTCTTTTCTTTTCTCTTCTCTTCTCTTCTCTTCTCTTCTCTTCTTTTCTTTTCTTTTCTTTTCTTTTCTTTTCTTTTCTTTTCTTTTCTTTTCTTTTCCTTTTCTTTTTCCTTTTCATCCTTTTCCCTCTCTGCACCAGAGCTGTAACTGGAACTGTCAGGAACAAGATTAAAGGCTACAGCGGTACATAGTAAATGGAACTGCTAACCCCTCACCCACAACCTGTGGTTAGAGAGGTGGGGGAATTAAACAGCCATGCACCCTGGGACTGTGCAGCCTCAAGTTGTCCCCTCACTGCCAGGGGCAAGAATAGAAAGTCACTCCACAGCACCCCCCCATCTTCCCAAGGAAGTCACAGACTACAGTGGATGTGGGTGACAGTGACAGTGGAACTTGTAAAGCAATGAATCACAAGTTAGTACCCTACCTGGGGAAAGGAGTAAGAATTGGGACTCAGCAGCTTTGGACTGCAACAGCAGGAGCAGAGGACCTGACCATATCACACTATCCCATACCACCCTGTAACAAACAGCCTGAGAGGACAGAGACTTGCCGGTGGAAGAGGATCACAGAAGGCTGAGCAAGAACCAGGAGGAGCCAAAGGTGCATAAGACTGGGAACAGTCCTCTGTCTCTGTCTGAAAACAGTACAGCAACTGGAAGAGAGATGCCATCAAGAGACATACACAAATGACTGGCTAAAGACTCTGGCCCCATGCCCCCACAAGTAGAGGCCAAGAACAGCCTCAAATCCAGCACAAAACTTACTGCAGGTGTGGTAGTGTTATCCAGTAGTTTTGCACTCTTGCTTAACACCAGAGAAAGTTTGGCTTTTATTTTCTTCTTCTTTTTTTTTTTGTTTGTGGTTTGTTTCTCATTTCCTTTTGTTTTCTTTTTTGGTTTTTGTCTTTTACCTGTATTTTTGTTCTACTGTATTCATCTACTTTCCCCTTTTCCTCAGTTTACCTCTCTAGGCATAATCATGTTTTCATATAAGTGAATAGTCTCTCTAATATTTCTGGTCAACTTCAATTATCCCTTGCTTACTCCTTCAATCTTTGTCTTCTGCCTTCTTCTCTACTTTCCCAAAGCTTGCGTGATCATCTTATGTCCTCCAGCCTGGCTCCTACTTTTATTTCTTTTCAGTTGCCTTTGTTCTATCCATTAAAATTTCTTAAATATCCCCACCATGGGGTAAAACTATTTTACTAAGGGGAGACACTTTGCATACAAGCTCCCAATTTATGATTGGTTTTGTTATATGACTAGATTTTGCTTCTATGGCTAAAGGTACAAAATTAATAGTTACCACAGTCTGTCAGTTTCTAAACTGTGCTTAATGCTACTGTGAGTGCTAATTATGCACTTTGGTTAAGATGTCACAACTGTTTTAATCATTTGTTCTTATTTTGTAACAATACTGGGAAGTCCTGGGGGTAATAACCTCACCACACCCCAGCACCAAAAAACTGGGGACTAAGCCAAAGAGATTCCAACATCTCCCTCTTAATTAATTGGATCTTGGTACAAACACAAACCAAGAACCTCCTACACACAGAAGACATCCTGAAGAGTAAACCTTGCCTAAGAGGCCTTGATTCTAGTGATAAAGCTACCTACAAAAACTTAGAAGGATCAACACAGAAGACAAAATAAAAACTTTTGAAATAGAAAATGACAAGATGCAGAAGCAAACTACAACTTCAGAACTCCAGCCCACCCAAAACAAATCCAGGAGACAATGAGATAGAGGAAAATGGAATACACACACCTGATTCTGAAAATATAGCAACTGAAGTAAAGAAAAATCCATTACACTGTAGAGGAAATCAAATCAGAAATTATCTCTCAGATTAAAAAAAAGAAATGCTGACATTTATAAAGGAATCACTGAGTAAATCTACAGTAGAGACAGATAAAAAGTAGATGATGATAGGAAGAGGATGGAAACCATGAATAATCAGTATAAGAAATAAACAGAATGCATGAAATGGATTCAAACAGATATCTAGAAATTAAAAATTCCACTGAAAGCTGGCTAAACCACCTAAACAAAACTGAACACAGACTTTCAGACTTTGAAGACAGGATCTTGGCTAGTGATCATGAAAGGAAAGATCTCTTGAAAATAACAAAACATCAGGAAATATTTCAATGGTTGCAAGGTGAAACAAAAAAAAGTAATATGATAATAGTAGGTCTCAATGAAGAAGCAGGAGTCAACACAAATGACATAAAAAAAAAACTATTTGCAGAAGTAATAGTAGAAAATTTCTTAAGCATGGGAAAGAATCTGACATACAGATAAGTGAAGCCCATAGAACTGTAATTAGCCATAACCAAAATAAATCTATACTCAGACATCTAATAATCAAGATCCCAGAAATTTAGCACAAGAACAGAATACTACAAGCTATTAGAGAAAAGAAACAGGTCATCTATTAAAGGAAAGCCCATCAGAATCAGGACAGTGTTCTCAACACAAACCTTCAAGTCAAGAAGAGTATGGAGTGAAGTATTTCAAGTCCTGAGGGAAAACAATTTCCAACCCAGATTGATGTGTCCTGCAAAACTATCTTTCAAAATTAATGAAGAAATAAGATATTTCCATGACAAAGAGCAACTGAAGAAATTTATGGCAATCAAACCACATTACAAATGGTCCTGAAAGATATTCTAGACAAAAATAAAAATGAGCACAATTCCAAGAGCAACAACAACAAAAAGCAGCAAGAAGCTGCACAAGCAATTAAATGGAGGGGGAAGGTACAGAACCAACAGCAGGAAAGTAATATGATGAAGATAAGCCAATACATGTCAGCTATAACCATAAATGTAAATGGCCTCAATTCACCAGTTAAAAGAAACAGACTGGTAGAATGGATGAAGAAACAAGATCCAACAGTATGCTACGTACAAAACCACATTTAACTCAAAAAGAAATTCATAGACTGAAAGTCAAAGGATGGAAAACCATACTCAATGCAACAGAAACCCAGAAAAAAGCAGGGTTAGCTTTTTGCTTGCAGAAAATGTGAATTTCAAGAATGGTCAAAATAGAAAAAGAAGGTCCCTACGTACTTGTCAGGGGAAAATTCAAGAGCAGCAGATAGCAATCATATATATGTATGTACAAAATATTGGAGAACCCAACTATATAAGACAAATATTAATAGACATGAAAAATCAAATATGCAATAGCACAAATGGAATGGGGGATGTTAATATCCCTATGCCACAAATAGATAGATCAATTGAACAAATATCAGCAAAGAAATATCAGAAATGAATCAAACTTGCAAGAAAATGGACTTAGTAGATTTTTAGTGTTCCACCCAACAACATTAGAATACACATTCTTCTCAGCTGCACATGGGAAACTTTCTAAAATACACCATATACAAGACCACAAAACATGCTTAAGTAATGCAAAAGACTTGAAATTATCCCACATATATTATCTTACCATAGTGCAATGAAATTGGAAATTAACAGCAAAAGAAAGCACAAAAATTCCATAAACATATGGAAATTAAATAACACCCTCCTGAACAACTAATGAGTCACAGATGAAATTAAAGAGGAAAGTAAATAATATCTGCAGTTAAATTAAAATGTAGATATAACATACTAGAGACAGTGGGATGCAATTAAAGCAGTCATAAGACAGAAATTTATACTGGTGAATTCTCACATCAGGAAAACAGAATGAGCACAAATAAACAACATAATGCTGTACCTCAAGCTTTAGAAAAAGAGGAGCAAGTCAAGCTCAAAGCCCACAGAAGCGAGGAAATTATAAAGATCTGACCAGAAATTAATGCAATTGAGACTAAGAAAACAATACAAAGAATTAATGAATTGAAGAGTTGGTTCTTTGAAATAATAAATAAAATTGATAAACCATTAGGAATTCTTACTCAGAGAAGGAAAGAAAACATTCAAATTCATGCTATGAGGAAAGAAAAGGGTGAAATCACTATAGATCCTGTGGAAATTCAGAAGATCACCCACTCTCTACTGAGAGATTGAAATATTTCTCAAGACCTGTTTTGACAATATTTACTCTCATAGGATGGAAAACACAGAAGAAATGGGCAGATTCCTAGATACATATGAATTACCAAAGCTGAATCAAGAAGATATAAAATTCTGAGCAACTTAATATCAGTCAATGAAATTGAAAATATAATTAAAATCTTACCAACAAAGAAAAGCCTAGGTCCCAATGGATTCACTACTGAATCCTACAAGATATTTAGAGAAGATTTAAAACTAATACTCCTCATGAAAGGAGTGAAATTGAAAGAGAAATTGAAAGAGAAACAATACTCCCTAACTCATTCCTAGAGGCAAGTATTACCCTGATACCAAACCCAGAGATAAACCCAATCAAAAAAAGAGAACTACAAGCCAACCTCCCTAATGAACATAGATGCAAAATTCCTCAATAAGATACTAGTAAACAGCATGCAGCAAATCATCAAGAAGGTTATACACCATGATTAAGTGGGATTCAACCCAGGAATACAGGGTTGGTTCAACATATGCAAATCATAAATATAATACACTCTATCAACAGAGCCAAAGACAAAAATCATGTGCTTATCTCAATAGATACAGAAAAAGCTTTTTGACAAAATCCAACATTCATTCATAAGAAAAACTCTCCAGAAAGTTGGAATAAATGGTCTTTATCTCAGTCTCATAAAAGCCATCTATGACAAACCAACAACCAACATCATATTAAATGGAGAAAAACTGAGGGCTTTCACTCTAAAATTAGGAACAAACAAGGATGTCCACTATCACCACTCCTATTCAGCATAGTTCTGGAAACACTAGCCAGAGCAATTAGAGGAGAGAGACAGAGAGAGAGAGAGAGAGAGAGAGAGAGAGAGAGAGAAGAAGTTAAATTATCATTATTCACAGATGATATGATACTCTACATAGAAGACCACAAAAACTCCACCAAAAGACTTCTAGATTTAATACTCAGATTCAATAGCATAGCTGCATACAAAGTCAACACTCAAAAATCAATAGCATTCCTGTATGCAAACAACAAGTTCACTGAGAGAGAAATTAGGGAAACCACACCCTTCACAATAGCATTCAAAAAATGAAATACTTAGAAGTCAACATAACAAAAAAGTAAAAGATCTATACATTGAAAATTTCAGTATTCTGAAAAAGGAGATTGAAAGGATATCAGAAAATGGAAAGATATCCCTTGCTCACGGATAGGAAGAATCAATATAGTGAAAATGCCCATACTTCCAAAATTGTTATACAGATTTAAAATCTGTAAACAATCCTGATCAAAATACCATTAGTATACCTCAGAAAACTAGAGGAAACATTCCTAAAATTCATGTGGAACCAGAAGAGACTAGAATAGCAAAGGTAATCCTAGGCAACAAAGGCAAAGCATGAGGCATCATAATCCCTGACTTAAAGTTATACTACAAAGCTACTGTGATAACATCAGCATGGTACTGGCAAAAATCTGAGGATCAGTGGAACAGATCAGAAGATGCAGACACAATTACAAATACATTCAGCTGGCCTTATCTTTGACAAAGAGGCCATACATGTTCATTGAAGAAAGATAGCATATTTAATAAATGGTGCTGGAAAAACTGGCTGTCTACATGCCAAAGACTAAAACTATACCCATGTCTATGACCATACACTAAACTAAAGTCAAAATTGATCAAAGAAGATCTAAATATTAAAACAGAAACACTAAATCTACTAGAAGAGAAAGTAGGTAGAAATTTTGAACACATAGGTGTAGGTGGAGAGTTCATGAACAAAACCTAGACTGCATGGGAAATACTTCAAAGAATCAACTGGGATCTCATCTTATTGAAAAACTTTTGCATAGCAAAGGAAATTACCAACAGAATGAAAAGACAACACACAGAGTGTGAAAAACTTTTAGCCAATTTTCCCTCTGACAAAGGACTCCTATCTAGAAAATATAAAGAACTGAAAAAAGTCAGACCCCCAAATTCAAAGACCCACTCCAAAAATGAGCAACTGAGATGAATACAACACTTCTCAGATGAAGAAATACAAATAGCAAATAAATACATGGAAAATATTCAACATCATTGGTCCTTTGAGAGATGCAAATTAAAACAACATTAAGATTCTGTCTCACCACAGAAAGAATGGCTATTATCAAGGAATCAACCAATAACAAATGCTAAAGAGGTTGTGGGGAAAAAAGAAACCCTTCTCTACTGTTGGTGGGAGTGTAGACTGGTGGAAATCAGTGTGGAGATTCCTCAGAAAACTAAGATTAGAAGTCCCATTAGACCCAGCTATTCCCCTTCTGGGTATCTTCCTAGAAGAATTAAAACCATCATACCACAACGGTATATGTGCACCAATGTTTATAGTAGTACAATGTGTAATAGGTAAATCTTGGAAACAACCCAAGTACCCATCAACCGAGGAATGGATAAAAAAGATGTGGTCTTTTTATACAATGGAGTGCTACTCACCCATAAAGAAAGATAAACTGGAGACTTTTATAGGTAAATTGATGCAGTTTGAGACCATATTCATAAGTGAAATAAGTCATGCTCATATGTGTAAACATCATATTGTCTCCATGGTGTGAGAAACTAAAAGAGTAAATAAGCTCTAAAATGTACAATAGATACTGTGAAATGGAAGAAATTTTTCCAAAGGAAAAAGGAACCAGAAAGGCTGAAAGGGGAAAGGACAGTAGGGAAAAGGGAAAAAATGCAGGTCAGTTATGCTATTAGTGTCTCTTAGTTCATCAGAAAGGAAGGTTTGTGCTAATATCAATTGGAGAAATTTTATGTCAATATCTTGTACCCTGAGCAGCTACTTTAAAGATAAAACATGTGATATATGAGCCATTGTTATTCTATTATTTTGTTATGAAATTTTGCTTTACCTTTTTTCCATAAAATAAAAAAAGAAATAAATACTTTGACATGAGTCAAAAGTTCCAAAATAGGTATGTTAAATTGACTCTATAATGCTACTTCTGGGAATATAAGCCCTGAAGAAATTGTTTTAAAAGTGAAAATATTATGTACACTAAGAAAATTTATTGTGTTCTTGTTTAAAACAGTGAAAAATTGAAAATAATTGGAGGATTATAGAAATGGCTAAATAAATGATATTATCCTATAATACTATATTATATAGCTATTAAAATGACAGAGTTGAGACTCATTTTGCAGCACAGAAAACATTTAATGTATAATTTTAGGTAAAACAATGAAATTATACCTATGTTATGGTTTAAATTACATAAAATTATGTCTCAGATTGGATACATTTTGAATGGTAATAACTAAAAAACTGGAGTGGTTAGATTTTGTGCAGTTTTCAGCTTTGTTTTGCATAAAACTTCTTTAGTGCTTTAGTGCTTTGTGTATGACTTTAACAAAATTTTTGGAAAAGAAAGATCTGAACTGAATCACAAGGCTGATAGTTTCTTCCTTCCAAGGACCTCTAGCTAGAGTTTATTTCAAATAATCTTGCTCAATGGATTGAAAATGTTATTTTTCTCTCTTCAACTTAGAAACCTCAAGATTAAATCAGAAAACTCCAGTAGCTGGATATTCATACAGTTTTGCTCCCATTTTCACCTTTGAGTTAGGCCATTGTGGGTTCATGTTGCAGTTGTCAATTGTTTGTCCAAATAGAAGTATTTGTGAGCTTACGAAGGTGAATATGACGTGATCAACAGTGGATAAGCTACGTTATGAATTTCAGCTCTTCCTATCTGTTTACAAGCTATTTTTAAGCACAGACTTGTTCCTTCTCTCAAGAAAAGAATTTAAATCTTCATTCAAGAAAGTAATGCATCACAGATAATTTTATGGATGATCACTTTAATATAGAACAATCCAATCAAGAGGCTGGGAGGCAACTTGAGATGTTGGGAAGAGACGGTCTTTGAAGCAGACAACTTCAGCTTCTGTAAGACTCGGACCATGGTCAAGTTAGGCAATCCTTCTGGATCTTACCCTCTTCATCAAACAAATTTGGAGACTAAAATGTACCTTACATGATTCTTATGAACACTGAATGAGACTACGTATGTAACACCCTCAGTCTAGTATCTGCCACACGGGGTCTTCTTCTTCAAATCCACATACATTTACCAAGCACTTAGCTCTATTCTGGGCTAGCAAGGAAATGTACAGCCTTGGTGCTGGGCTCAGCCACTTGGCCACTTTACAGAGGCTGCTTTATGTTCATGTCTGTCAGGATCTCCACTTTCAACTGAATGGCCATCATATGGCATGTGAATATGGTACAGCGTAATGACAGCCCTGTAGAGTACTACTGTGTAGTGTTTGACGGCTGTATAATCTATCAGGGAATAGCTTCAGATGCTCCATCTCTTAATCTGGTGAACAATTCACAAGAGAGAGTACTGTACCCTGTAAATGAGGCAGCGACAACTTCTATAAAGGCAAAATATTCAATTAACAAAATTCAGACAGTTAAACCCATGGTTCATTGACCTAGCTGTGTCCCATTTTGGGACTGTTCTCCTCTCACACTGACTCTACTTGGGTCAGAAGTTCTTCACTGACATAGAAATGGGCCAGAAAAATACTTTCTACCTAGAGAAGAAAGAAATCTCATTGACCACCTAGCGATCTTAAGGGAGAGAATAACAGAAGAGCAAAGAACTCCAGTTATGGTCTTTCTCTTCTATATATTTCCTGTGTGACTTGGGACAAATAGCTGAAGTTTTCTGAATTGCTAGATCTTCATGTTTCTAAACTGTTTTAATAACTCTTTCAAATTCTTATTCATGAATAATTCCATAAAGAGGAAAGGAAGATACCACATAGTAAGCTTGGAAGAAGGAAGCTGCTAATGAATCTAATCCAGGATGTCTGGAGCCCAGGGAAACGTGCATATTTATACTATAATGTATCCTGAGCTTCACCCATCAGTATTGAGCACATTTAGTGCATTAAATGAAATTTGGTTCTTGGCCATCACTTCAAACTCAGCACTATTATTTCCTAAACTCTTCTTCACCTATCATCATCATCGTCAATACCTTCTCCAACTTCCAGTCCCCTGAGGGCACTTAAGTCCACATAGTCATTTTCTACACATTTGCTTCTTGACAGTCACCCTCCCACAGTATTTCCCAGAATTTTCTGAAATTTGTGTATATGGCCTCTTTTCTACTCCCACTGTGTCCAGCCTACCTGTGGATCTTATCAGTACTATTCAAAAGTTCTATAGCAGACTACATACTCCTTATTTTTCTTCTTCTTTGGTTTTTATTGTTGTTGTTGTTTGTTTGTTTTTGGTGCTGGTTCTCTTCTGTTGTAAAAACTCTAGTCACTTCCTGTTTCCTCCTGGATCCAGTCTCATTTCTTTCTCAATGATAAAGATCTGTTTCTCCTTTGTGCTGTCTGGCCACATTCTTCTGTCATGCTCTCCCCTCAAGTCACCTGTGTGTGGACTAATTGTCCTCCTCTGCATCATGAAACCTCTTGGTACAGCCACCACAGTGTTCCAAAACCACCTCTCTGATCTGCACAGCTGTCTCTGTCATTTCTTTCTTTCCACACTGCTGGTTCTCACAGCTGAACCTGTATTCTTTTCACTTTTTAGGGTCACCTCCTCACAGGGAACTAAGAAGCTGGATGGTGCTTTTGAGGCGTGCTCTGTGATGTGTTACTTCCATCTCCTTTCTGTGGTTCCTTCTTTGTTATGATTTCTGATGGGATGTGGGCAAACTCCCTTTTTGACTATGCAAAGAGTCAGTCAAATCAACTCTTATGACAACTTGGAAAAAGTTAATTTTTATTCAGTCTTCCTCACTTTCAGAAAAGGAAGAAAGATTAATTTTATTCAGTGAAAGGTAATCAGGAAAAACGAAATCTCCATGCCTGCAACTTCTTGACCAAACTTCCGAATCAGTTGGTCCTGACCCCAATTGGTACAGGACTTCACATCCTGTTAGGAATTCCCCTGCGGGAACGAGGAAGCTCAGCAGAAGAGCCTGATGCCTCCTCTCTCTCCCTGCCCCACTCCCATGTTCTGATACACCTGCTCATTCTAAGCCTGGGCTCAGGGACCAGAAACCCAGGGTCATCCTGCTTCCCTCCTTCTTCCCACTTCCATTGTGGTGGACTTCTTTCATGGATGTCCAGCATTTTTAACAGAATTACTTGTTGCTGTTCTTTATTTCTCTCTATAATTTCTTCATTTCTCTCTATACTTTCTTCATTTCTGTCTATACTTTCCATATTCTGGTGCCAATGTAGAAGCCAGTACTTGATTTTCCAGTTTCCACAGGATCTAGGGCTGCAGCCCATAACCTAAGCTCAGCAGTCAGATGCATCCCCATGAGAAATAGATCCACTTGCTGGATTCCAAAGCCAGAGGGCTGTGAGAGAAGGATCTATGACATGGTTGCCTGGTGAGTGGACACAGCAGGGCCAGTGCCTCTGCATCACAGAGTGGAATCACTCTTGTGCAGATTCTGGTGCTGTGCTTTATGAGTGGTTCCTGCAAATGCTGCTTTTGGGATCGATTCTGCAGCTGTTCAAGAAACTCCACAAACTGTCTCATTTTGTTTTAAACAACCTTAGTATATGAACTCTACCCCAGTGGGACTTCAGTACTCATCATTAACTGGTTTCAGGAGACTCAACAAGTAGCAAAAGAATGAGCACCAAA
This sequence comes from Chinchilla lanigera, assembly GCF_000276665.1. NCBI lineage: Eukaryota > Metazoa > Chordata > Mammalia > Rodentia > Chinchillidae > Chinchilla > Chinchilla lanigera. The sequence continues at coordinate 3,241,537 of NW_004955489.1, forward strand.
CAAATTTTTTTGGCAGAAAGGGTAGTCAGTCATGAGCTGATGGATATGAGCAAGTCCTAGCTTGTGTGGAGTACCAAACAAATGACTAGTACCAAGACAAAACTTTCCTCTCGTATGTGTTAAGTACCAAATTCAACAAGTTTCAAAGCAGTCAAGTACCAAGGTACGACTGAATATTAATACAACAGCCTTCTTTTCTCCCACACATTTCTCCCTGGGTCACTCTATGTACAGTTATGGGTTTATTTTGACCATGTGCTGACTAATGACTTACTAAATACCTGTTTTTAAGATTAGTCTCATGCAGGTTCAGGTTCTTGTCTTCTATTATGTACTCACCACCTCAGAGCAGTTAGAAGGAAGACAGAAGGTTTCCAGGAGAAACATTTGGAGAATAAAAGTAAAATGCATCAGTTTAATATTTATAAAAACATGATCTTATTAAATATGTTCCTGTAAAGGCTTTGCTGATATTTTTCACTTTTGAGGTTCTGTTTATAGGGAACCCTCTCTGTTGGCCCCATTGCAGTCCAGAGGAGTCCACGTCTGTAATCCCAGGGAAAGTTATTGGAATTCCAATATGTAATTCCAATCTACCAGTTCCAGTGCAACCCACGGTAAGAATAAAGAAAGGGACACATATCTGTGTGTGTGGGGAGCCAAGGGGGTCCTAAGAAATTTCCTAGCCAGCTCTGTATATATCAATACAGAGTCAGGGCCAGGTCTGGGCAAAATGGAGACAACTGCTCTTCTTTCAAGGAGAGCTGTGCTGGTGTCCTCTGCACTGTTTACTTGGGAATTGTCTGGAGAATTCAGTAGCATGGTTAAGTCACACCTTAGAGCCCTCAGGGAATTTGCATGCTGGAAGGATGCCAGACTTTGGGGCCTTGCCTCATGTCTGCCTGTGCCATGTTTGTACTGTTCTTGTATTTGCTTCCGTCCTTGGCCTCTTAGCTAGGCAGTCCCAACGGCGTCACTGATGATTCTTTCCACCCTTCACAGTGATGTCCTGTGCCACCTCCCCCAGAGCCTCTCTGCATGACCCTCCTCCCCTGTAAACTACTTTAGTGTTTAGAGTCAGTGTCACACAGTTTAGCACTTAGTCATTGCAGTATGCATCACACCCTGGCAGAAATAAACCTTAAGAGCATATTCTAGGAAGTAGAGTTTCTCTAGTATCATCTCGGTATCTTGGTTACTATGGATAGAAAAATCAGTTTAGCCAAATGTTATATATTATAATAAAGAATAACATGAGAGGGATCTTGTGTCTTCATCTCAAAGCTCCAAACTTGCATATTCCCTTGTGGATGTCTAATAGACACCTTAGCACAGTATGGCCAAAATGGAGCTGCCCTGCCAGCCTCAGGCTTGCTCTTAAAATCTCCCCATCTCAGTGAGCAGCAACTTGTCCTTCTGATGACTCAGGCTGAAAGCCCTGGGCCCATCCTTTCTAGCTCTCTTTCTCTCTCACCCCTGCCCAACCCACTTGCAAAACACCTTGAGACTCAGCCCTCAGGCCCCACAGACTCAGGGAGTCCTCAGTCACTGCCTGCCCTTGGCCCTCATTTCTCCAGCAGGGTGTCACAGTAGCCCTTCCACTGACTCTGCTTCCCACATCTGCCTCTTCTCCCTGTCTTGGCATCTACTCAACAGGATCCCGCAGGAAAACTTCAGATGTCAAGTCATGGAGCTCCTCCTTTTGAGTCTCCCTTGGCTTCCCATGTACCTCCGAGTAAAACAAAGTTCCTTCTGTGACTAAGGCCTTAGATGACGGTGCTCATGAGCACTTCCCTGGCCCTACCTTCGGCTCTACTCAACCTGATGCTGTAGCCAAGTCAGCAACTCTGCCACTACTTAACCAAGCACAGGCTCCCCCCACCCTGTGCAGAGGGCTCACCTTTGCTGTCCTGTGTTTGGAATGCTTTCCCCCAGATGTCACCTAACTACTTCCTTTCTTTTTTGGATTTTGCTTTAATGTCACTGTGTCACAGGACATGGTCACACCAAGCACCTCAGCCAGGTAGCCATGCAGCATTCTCTGGCTCTCCCTCCTCCCCCACTTCCCTCTACAACACTGAGCACTCTCAGACCTTTAGATCAGGCATGAATAATTGCTTGTTATTCAATTACTAATCTGGAAATATGAAGCTATAAAATACAATATAATATATAGATAATATATAGATATTTTGTTTTAAAGAACAAAATATAACACACAGCTACATTCCTTATTTGAGTGGGTTGTTTTCTGTTTGTCTCCTCTCATTAGAATGAAAGTACTGTGAGAGCCGATGGAAATAAAGCCAGGGGAACCACAGGGACTGGGGTCAGAGTTCTTCAGTGAGTGGAGAAAGAACAGGACCAAGTTTCAGTTGAGAATGACTGAACTCATACTCTGTGCTAGCAAGAAATCATGTGGCGTTTTCTACATAGTTAACTTTGACATAAATTTTGGAAACCCATAAAAGCTATAGTGTGTAATCTTAATGATGACTTTCAGTCTCTCTTTACTAAATAAATTAACTTGAGAAATTTTCACTGCTGTGGCCAAGAGAAGAATCTCGTTTTGGACCAGTTGGATGATTATTTTTGTCCTTGATGTGTGTGTATGTGTGTCTGTGTGTGTGTGTCCTGATGAGAATAGTTTTGCCACATCTGAGATTTGCTAGCTAGTGCCTTTCTTTGAGGATTCCATTACAAAGTCTTGTTTGTGTGAGCTCACATAGTTGATTTCCATAAATTTTTATGGGAGCTTTATATTTCCCCAGCAAGCTCTGCCTAGTGCATGCTGTCTGTTGTGTATATTTCCTGTGGAAAATGCACACTCTCTCCTGTCATCTGAGCACATTTTCATCTGCACACTGTGGCTCTTGCCAGACTTTCAATATCCCTCCCTGTTGTATTCTCTGCATTCTCTCTGGCACACTGGAGGAAAGGCAAAGTCTTTATTTTGTTCCCGTTAGGGAGAAGAATCATTTGCTTGTTAAATTTTAAGCTGAAAAATAGATTCTCCTGTGTAGCCTCGTCAAACAGCTCTGACTGCTAAAGTTACAGGCCATTTTTATGGGTTAAACTTGACCCCCATGCTGTGAGATAAAAGACATTGATCTATAGTTTATGGGTAATCTTATGACCTAACTGGATTATAGGTGCCTTAAGGATTTAGGAAAAGTATCTCTATCTTTCCAAGGTAGAGTTTTGGGTCCATCATCAGTTCTTAGTGAATATTTTCTTGCTTTATTCACTTAGGTGTTAAGTCCTTATTTGTTCACAAGTATATGTGTGCACATTGTGTGACAGACACTTTTCTATGGAAAAACCCAGAAACTAGCACATGAAAAATATATTTTAATAGATTTTAATCCATGCCCCCACGAAGTTTATATTCCAGAAACAGAGGTAGATAATGAGCAAATAAATAAGTGAATATGCAATATGTCAAACACTGATTGGTCCTGGGAAGAAAACTGAAGTGAGTTACAGGGACAGGGAGTGCTGCCAAAAGTGGCATCATTCTTCTAAATAGAATATTAAAGGAGCTCCCTGAGGGAAGACAAATGAGGGGAGCCATGAGAGGTGTGGGGGAAGCACTGCGAATACCAGTGAGGGAGATGTCCCAGGTAGGTGGAGTAGTCAATGCACAGGTCTTTAAGCAGAGATTTTTCTTGACTTACCGGAAAACCCAGACAACCACTAGGGCCAGAGTGGAGTCCACAAGGAGGAAAGTGTTAGATATAAGGTCAAAGAGACAGTAGACTTGAAGGCCATTAAGGAAGCTTTGTATTTTACTCTTAGTAGAGCAACAAGCTATTGGAGATCTTAACAGGAGTGCAATTGGACTAATTTACATTGTAAAAGAATAATTTTTAATGCTGCATTGGGATAAACAGAAGACCATGCAGGAAGGTGTAGGGAAGTTAGTTAATTAGTTAATAAACTATTATAACAGTTCTAGGAAGAGAAGGTACCACTTGGACCGAGATGGTAGCTGCAAAGGTGGTGAAAAAGTGTCAGATTCTAAATATATGTGTGGTGTAGAAAAATAGTAGAGTTAAGATGACTCCTTCTTTTTGGCCTCAGTCAAAACCGATTGGCAGTTATACGGTGACGCAATGAAAGGAATCGTCAGTCATGAGAGAAAAGCTGATGATATTGGATGCAGAGAACTGCGGTGGTGGGTAGAAGGAAGCAGAAAGCTCAGCAAGCGTCCAGACACCGATCAATCGATTGGAAGGGGAGGGCACACACTCAGGGAGAGTTGGCAGGGCGGTGGGAGGAGCTTTTCTAATGGCTTCTGCTGTTATAGTCAAATCCAAACTAAGGTCAACAAATGTAAGTAGGGAGGAAACCATGAAAGTTTGAGGAGAAAGGAAAAAGCATGAAATGGTTACCTAGATAATGGGGGAAAGCAAGGCTTTGGGAAATTCTCTCTGAGAAAACCAAGGGCTTGGTTAGGACCATGAATATATTCTGCAAAATTGTGTGTTTTTCACTAGACATATTTAAAGGCTTCAGTGTGACTTTTGATGGGTGATCAGGGTGCAGAGACAAAACAAGAAAGTCATGAGTGTTAAAAGTATAGGCAAGGGGCAAGAATAATTATTTATCAGAAAGCTTAAACTCATGCAAGGAAAATAACTTTATGAAAGGGTAGAGGATAACAAAATGTGTGGTCAATAGAAAGGTGTAGTCCACAAGTTTGCGAGGAAGAGTTATTGGAGTTGTGACACTTTAGAATGAGTTAGAAAGACAACGAGTGCTAGGAACATAACATGATGCTTAAACTTGATGTTAAGTAGAGGATGCAGTAATTGGTGATAACAAGGTCTGGACAATGACCCTGGGGTTGGGTGACCAGGGGACTGAGAGGGCAGGGTATTAAAAAGATCATCTTCAGGCATGCTAACATTAGAAAGTAGTGTGACAGGATGAATGGGAGAGAATATTCATAAATCAGGGGCTAAAATCATCAAGCAGTGTGAGATTTAATCCACCTGGGGATCAATAAGGAGAAGCAGGGCTGGGAAGTGGTGTGACTGCATGGCATTGTGTCAGAGCTGGAGGGGAAAGGGAAGGAGTCAGCAGATGTGAAGGTGGATGATTAGCAGATGATGCACACAGGATGGATAGTTTCATCCTAGGCGGCATCATGAGTGGTATGGGGCCTACAGTCATCCAGAATTTTCTGAGTGAACCCATTTGAGAGGGTGGCAGGGAAGGCAGTTTCTTCAGGATAGAGCTCATGTCATAATAAAAATTTTCAAAGAAGAAAGTGGATACACAGGAGCCTTTACTGATGAGTGTAGATGCATTTCAAGATGTATCTAGTGGGTCAGTGTAGTACAGATACACCAAGTGGGCAGTTTATGGAGAATTCCAAATAGTGAAGTTTACTGAGCTATTATTTTGAGAGTTCTGGATCCTTATCACATAAAGAACATTACAAACACAGGACCCTCCTTCGCACATAACAAAGGAATGCTCCTTCTATTTTTCATTCTAGAAGCATGATCAGGATTTTCCCCCAGAGCATTCAACCATGGGAGCCATCATTTTCCTCTGGACTGAAGCCTCGAGCCAATATGAAAAACAATCAACTTTCAATTTTCGGTGCTTGTTTGCTTTCTTCTCAGAACACACAAAAAAGGCATTGGAGCAAATTTTGGGTTAAGTTTTCAAGGATGTCTATTTCCTTCTACAAATGATTTGGGAGTCCATGGCTCCCCAGGCCAAAAGCTGTTTTTTATTATTTAAATGTGGGTGTCTTCACAGCAAAACAACCTCAAACACTGAACCCAAGCCTGTCAACCTACCACCATTTGCTAAATGAAGCAAAACACCGTAATAGCCTTAATGATGTGGATTTATCTTTTAACTGTTGTTTTGAGATCACAACAAATCATTAAAATCATTAACTCTTCTAGCTAAATTACAGAACAGATCTTGCAGAATACTGGCCTATGTGGCTTGTTCCATAACACCCCACCCACGCGCCCATGGCACTTAGGTTTCTCCGACTTCTATGCAGAAGGATCTGGCTTGATGCACTCCAAATCACAGTGCTAGACAGTTCTGTTCCTTTCTCTCATGGTCACTCCTCGTTTGTATCCCAGAGCCATGTCTCTGAGAGATGTGGGCCGCAGATAGCTAAGCGAGGGAGTTTGGGTCAGGGCTGACTCTGGGAGACCAGAGGAAAATGACCCACACTCATGGCATGTTGGCTGCCCCACCACTCCTGCACGAGCAGAAGCCCTTACCAACTGCACCTAGCAAAAACAGAGCGTGTGTCACCAGAGTTCACTTAGGAAATGAAGACAAAGTAAAGCTTGCATTCACTGCCTTTCTTCCTAGGTTTGTCACTTACTGTCCTGATAGCCATTCATTCCTACAAAAGTGGACGTGAGGGAGCCTGTCTTCTGTCTTTAGCCCCAAGAGCGTGGAGGTCACGAATCCTGTGAATCATGGGGGAACAGAGAAAGTGGAAGGGGCCTCTTAGCTTTTAATATATCGGAGAAAGTAAGTCATTCTTCTATGAGATGCTTCTGGAAATGGAACAATACAGTCCTTGAGGAACCTGGGGATGGCCATTCATTCATCTCTTCTGTAAAGAAAGGAAGGATAAGTGTTTGCATTAAAGGAATGGTCTGATGCATCTAGTGCTTGGTAAGGATAGTAAATGAAGTAGGGTTGGGGAAACTGGTTACACTCAGTTGGTAAGATGATCACTGCTTTTTGTCTGATAACAGCTGGACTAAGTTAAAGAGTCATACATAGCTCAGTGTTGGCCAGACACCAGGAGACATCAATCAATGCTGATTGAATTAAAGATGTATGTAATAACCTCCTTTTGGGGCCTAGAGGTTTCTAAGGTAAACTCACTTTACAAACAGGTTGATTTTTTTTTACCTGGTCCCTATGTGCATGCCTGTGGAGTTGAAGCCTCCTGCCCTCTTAAATTACAAATGCAACTCTTCCATATTCAGTCATTTGAATTCAGGCGCCACGTTACTTTTCACATATGTGGATGTGATCTCCTCCCAGTCTTGTACATTAATAGCCTCTGTGGATAACGTTTGCTGGGGGAGGTCCTGCCCTGCCTAAGTGTCCCCGGTGTACTTGGGAGCCTGACTCTGCATACCTAGTCCCTCTCAAGATGTCCAGACTCCTCAGGCTGCACTCGACAAGAGCTGTGAAGTAGAAAGAATGGTCAAACACAAAAGAAAAGGGAACACCTAGCCAGAGGGGTGGGAAGAAACCCTACATGCACTTCCATCATTGCAGTTTCTACCATTTCTTTTTTCACTGGGTCTGCAGCGCTGAAGTGGTCACTGCAGCTCTTATGTTTTAATTATATTCTGAGAGTCCAAGCGCCTGTATAAAAAGTCCATTTATCTCTAAATAGAAGAAGCTGCTCCTAAGCTCTATCTTTGGTACTAGAAAATTAGTCTTTTATCAGGCTAATTCAGGGACAAATGAAGGACTGTGCACTGTAAAATCAATGACCTTTGCAGACAGGCAAAGTCAGGAAGATGAGAGGCTGGGAGCCGGGGGAGGAATGCATCTCTGCTTTAAGTTGCTGCTTGTACGAGAGGAAGCAGAGTGGGTGCAGTGCACAGGAGCCGCCCTCATCAACGCAGCTGTACCGCAAGCCTCAGAGGGTGACTGCGCTCAGTACATGCACAGGAGCTTGTTTCTCACAGTCTCCTGCTAACTCTTTCTTTGGACTGCTCATCTCTGCTATGGGTGAGTCCTACACAATGCGGCCTTCCCACCCGGCTCTGGAACTCACGCTGCACAACCTGTGCTTTGCTTGGGCCAGCAGCTTGTCAGAAAGACCATGGAGGTGAGGCAGGATAGGAGAAATAAATACACAAGAGACAAGGAAAATCATAATATTAAAACTGTACTTCTAAAAAGACCACAACCTCAGGACCCCAGATCACCTGAGGTAATCCATATCTGCATCCGTGGGCTTGTTTATGCTTCTTAGTCTGGATCATTTTTTCCAAGCCCAGTCATACCCAAAATCCCTTAGAGATACTGTACATCTGGAAGTTAGCTCAGTTGATAAGGTAAAGGGCAAAAACCTGACCTTAAGATAGAGATACAGAATTCAAAGGCTTTAAAGAATGTTTTCAGACAAAACATCTTAGGTGACCTGTATTTGAAAGTGTGAGCAGGAAGGGGAAATAAGAAGGATAAGGTGTGCTATGTACATGTACCAGTTTCCCAAGATGTTATTTACTAATTACTGTGAAATGGGCCATCCTTTCATCTAAGAAATGAACCACTATCTTTCTACCTGTGGGCGGACTATCATTTTTTTCTACTGTTAATCAACTCAAAACTTTCTATCCATTCACAAATTAAATAGATTTCCACTCCAACACGAGGCTGTAACACACCTTTCTCTTAGAGGCTCACACTCTTCTTTTTTGTGGGGGGGAGATACATGGGAGGCGGGGTGTGCCAGGAGCTCCAGCAAGATTCCAGCCCAGCTATGGCAGTGTTTAACTGTCAGCTGTGTCTTTGTTATTACACTTTCCTCTGCTTATTTTGTTTGTTTTGGACCAGAAAGACAATCAGATGTGGTTCAGATTCTTGAATTGTGAATTACTATCTCACAGCTGGTTCTCCCTAGTTCCATCTTAAGTCCACCTCACATTGAGGTAATATGTTTGTGCTTAGCATCATGCTTGGTGCATAAGAAGAGTTTGTTAGTGCTTCTTTCAGAAGAATAGGTTCAAGTAGTACTTTTATTATATCACTCTTCATGAACTTATAGTGCCTCCTTGTCTCCCTCCCTGCGGCCCTATCAATGGCCCACACTAAGCCACATCACAAGCCTAGGTGAGATGCAGGACCCTCGCGGCTGCCTTTTCATTGTTTTCTATGGGCTTTTCTGTCCAGAGTCACTCTCTGGTCCTACATCAAGACCAAAGGCCAAGTCTTCATACCCCTAGAAGCTTTCCCTCCCCATCATAGCCTTCTGGGCTTTTTTGGTTTTTTTTTTGTTTTTTTTTTTTTTTGGTTTTTTGGTTTTTCTCCGGTACCGGGAACCGAACTCACGACCTTGCGCTTGCCAGGCAGGTGCTTTTGCAGCTGAGCTAAATCCCCAGCCCCGCCTTCTGGGCTTTTTCCCTGGGCTAAACTCCTAGGGAGAGACTAGCTGAACAACTCCAGGTGCTTAAGCACAAACTGTTTTATTTAGCTATTTAATAGTTTCATGGATACCATCTTAAAAACTGTAAGACCACCAAGTACTAATGCCACAGAGTAAATGCTTTCTGTAGTGTCCAGATTGCTAGCCTAATGTTAGGAACATAACAAAGATTTTTAAAAATTGAAATTAAATTAAATTCTGTTCCAATTAAACACACACCATATATTATATATCAATTTAAAAGTATAAACTCTCTTTAGAGAAAAAGTTTCCCATAAACATGCAATGTTTACATTATTTTTATTGTCACTTAAGCATATAAACATAAAACTAAGTATTAACTATTAAAAGCTTAAGGTTTTTAAATGACTATAAATCCCAAGTGAACTTATAAAATTAAATATAAATAATGGTATAAACACTGTAAAAATTGAATTAACAGTAGAAATTTATTGGGATATAATGTTTGCTGTAACTAAACCACCTTCTATATATGGAGCGGCTATGACTTGAATTCTTTCAAGTCTTTGAGCTTGGTGTACAGTTTTTTTGTTGTTGTTGTTTAAAACCTTCATTCCTGCAGTGTGATGTGAAGCAAAATGGCATTGTAACTATAAAGATTATTCTCCTTTTTACCCTAGATGTCACATGCACTGAAGCCACTTGGTAGTGCTTGGTTTATATGGTCATCCAGAATCTTGAAATAGGCTTAATTTTTTAGGGTTATCATTGGAATTGCAAGTCCAAACACTATGACAGTTGAAACACCCTGAGAAAAAATTTTAGACCCTCGAGAATCTATCTGTAGGTCCCTGGTTGAGTAACTCTTCCGGCACACTAATAAAAGAATTTTTTAAGCCACAGAACAATGGAGTTGTTTTTCCCCTTTGCACTATAGACTGTTGATCAGAGGTGCATTGTCTTATGTTTTTCTGATACTAACTCTATAGTTTTGAAATTATTATAATATGTACTTTTATATAAAAAGCAATGCACTTATAGAAAATGTAAAGGTCATTTATAAGCCTAGAAAAGGGTCCACGCTGCCCAGAATTCCACCATCCAGAGATAACACTGATAGCCCATATACTAGTTCTGCATCTCTTTCTTCCATATAAATTCCCTCACTGATGCCCAGGGTCCCTACATGCCAGGAAATGTGTCAGGTATTTAACATTTATGCATCCATTTACTGTGCACAGCAGAAGCGCGGTGTAAACACTGCCCGTGCTCCTATTTTGCACATCATAAATTGAAGGCTAAAGTGTTTAAATACTCTCCACCACCACCACAAATTAAGTTGTAGAGCAAGTTTCTAGTTTAGGTAAAATATTGCAATATATAAATAATACAAATAAAGGCAAACATATGATCTCATCAAATACAGGTGAAAAGGAACCCGCTAGGGTCCTGCATCTCACCTTTGGGATACTGCTTATTTCTCTTACACATATCATCTTCTTCTTTTAGTGACTAACGATATCTGCAGGTCTTGGATGGGCATTTTCTATTGTAGAAATGCATCACATCATTCAACCCCATACTCCACTGATGACTTACTAGTCTTCAGTATGCAATTATGAGCCATGCTAAGATGAATGTACTCGGACCTAAATCTTTGAGCACATCCTTACAGGGGGAAAGGTTTTTATTTCTTAGGCATTACTTAAAAATCTAAGAAGAAAAGTACACAGAAATCTTGGTCTGCTCTGTCTGAAATTGTAACTGTTGATTTTATTCACTGGATAAGTACTTGGCTTCCCATAATGTTCAATTATGTGTATTTGTTTAGCATTCAATCAAATTTTAAGCTTTCCCCGAGGCTAATAGGTGCTTTTCAGCTATAAGTACACAGAGCAATGAGCTAGTATAAATAGAATAACATTTTTAAATATGAGTCCTAAATTTCAGAAATTAAAAAGCCTCCATTTTGTTGTTCTAAGCCACAAATTATTGCTCCCTCACAAGTAGGTAGCACTTCATTAGATTTTCTTAAAACCCCAGTTTAGCTGTTTATTTAGAAGAAGGGAGAGAATGGAGGTTGAGAATAATCACAAGACTGTGATTTTATAAACCTATTTCTAAAACTTAGGCTTGGGAAATTTTAATTTATTTCATCAAAATAATATATAGTAATAGTTAGAATTAAATATTGCTAAAGGGTTTTTGCAGGGCTGGTGTCTCCTATCATCTTATCCTGGTGTCCAGAAGCAACAATTCTAACTCCCTTTTCTACATGTTGCTCTTTTAGGATTTTCTTTTTTTTTTTCTTATCTTTTTCTTTCTTCTTTGTGACAACATCTGTTTTGATTTCATGAAAGCAGTGTCTTCCTTTATCACTCTGGGAATATTACTTACCATGTTTCTTAAGTTTTTCTTCTGTTTTCTGGTTTATCTATGTGCTAAATTATTTTTGTCCTAATAATTCTTTCAGGATGGTTAGTGCTTGGATGTCCTCCCTATGGTTCAAGCATGAAAAAGCTTATTTTAAGATGAGATTGTCCAAGACTTTGATGCCCACTGATGACAGAGTCTACTCCGGGCGGGTTACATTAAGGAATAGCAGATGCCTGTATCTGGAGATCTTGACTCTGGTCTGTAGATTTTCTCTAAGATCTTCAGAAGGAAATGTCTTAGTTATTTTTCTCATTGCTGAGACAAAATACTTGGTACTCAACATTAAAGGAGGAAAGGTTATTCCAGTTCACAGTTTGTAGAGGTTTCACTTCATGATTGGCTGGCTATAGGGCATGGTGGTGTGGCAGAGGAAAAATAGTTCATGGCAGGCAGAATGCAGCAAGCAGTGAAGTAGTGAAGTAGCAAGTAGCAGTGGCAGCCTTCTTTCTGACCCTTATATTCTATCTAGGCTACAGGTCGTTAGGGCCATGTCGTGGTTGATACATTGTGTCAACTTGGGGAGTCTAGAGGTTTGGCTAAGTGACTCAGCAGGAAGCCAGAGTGCTTACTTTGTATACATCCTGAGCCTATGGAAGAAGAGAGCATGGAGATTATGTGAGAGCTACATGTCCCTTAGGTGGGAGTAGCCTGTTTACAATGTAAGGCAGGGAAAAGAAGCTGCTTGGCGCCATTCGGCCCTTTTGCTCTGGCTGCTTTGCTGTTCAGCTGCCATTCGCCCACTTTGCTCTTGTTGCTTTGCTATCTCCTGCCTTGGAGCCAGCCAAGTATGGACTGAAACCTCCACATACTGTAAGCTAAATAAACCTTTCCTTCCTTAATTTTGAGCTTTGGGTATTTTGTCTCAGCAATGAGAGAAAGGTAACCAAGACAGGCCAGTAGCACTTGCACTCAGGTTGGGCCTTCCCATTATCCACACTCAGAATATTGCCAAACCAACCAATGAACTAATTTAGTAATCACACACCCTAGATCCCAGCATCACACCCTTAATCCCAGCATCACACACCCTAGATGCATCACTTTTGAAAATCCCCACCTATGACCACATGAGGCTTTGGGTGGACATCTAGGTACAAGCCATAACAGAGAAGCAGTTGATTGGCTGTGCAGGGCTGGATTGGGACCTGGAACAAGAGTTTCAATAAATCCTGCTGACTTGTAGCCTGTGCCTTATCCCAGTTCATCTGCTGTCAATCTTTCTGAGACTTGCTGGGTTTCTGTGGGAGGCAATGACTTGCTTCTCTTGTATCTCTCTCCGTACTACTGAGTTTCAAATTTCTGAGCATATTACCTCCTGCTTTCCATGCATTCTTGTTAGTTGTAGTGTCCTACATTCACCAAATGCAGAACTTACGTATCTACCTCTGCGGTGTGTGTGTGTATGTATGTGTGTGTGTGGCGCTATGTATGTTGACACCTGATATCTTTATCCACTTCACACCAAAATGTGCCTAAAAGTTTTAAGATTTCTGAAAGGTGAAGGGAGAAGGCTAGTGAGTATACTTTTTGAGTCAGGACTAGTGGTCCTTGATACAGAATATAGAATACAGGCAAAGACTAGAGTGATTAATTACTTTGTCAGTGGAATGTTTTGGCCTGCGCATATTTTGTCTATATCTCATCTCAAGGTATCTGACTTTTACCTATGTTTCAAATCCCTGATAAAGTGTCATCTCCTCCATGAAATCATCCCTAATGAATGTAGCTCATAATAGTCTCTCCATTCTCTGAACCACGTGGCTTTTAGCCCATCACTTTCATATGGTGATGGTTCATTGTATAACCTGAATTGTCATTAGACTAGGTGTGTGTATCTCCAGTGAAAGGGTTTCCTCATTAATTTATTTCATTTGATTGATTGATTGAGCTACAGGTAATTGAAACCAGGGTCTTTGCATTGAGCTACATCTCCAACTCTTTTCTATTTTTAACTTTGAAACAGGGTTTTGCTAAGTCACTAAGTTGCTTAGGGTGAACTTGAACTTGCAGTTTTCCTGCCTCAGCCTCCCAGAGTGCTGGGATTCTAGGCAGGCACTACCATGCCTGGCTTCTCATTAATTTATTATTTTTTTCCATCTTTCAGGACTGGATACATATGTTACTCACTTTGGACTAGCTCCTAGTACAGTGCCAGGAAGGGAGAATATACTCAGTAAATACTGAAACAAGTCTGTGAATATATGAATGTGTCTTGTAATAGGAGACACAATCTTCTATTTTGTCTTTATTTTCCAGTCTACAGTCCTGTATCTTGCTGTCATTCAGAAAGTTTCAAGGATCAAGCAGGTGCACTTAATTGGAATGCTGTGCACTCTAAGACTTGCATGTGAATGTTCTGTTTCATAACCAAAGTTCCTCCAAAGATCCTCTCCAGGGCTGTCACTTTCTCAGGAATAATCTCATCAAAAAGCCAGGCAACATCTTCTGCTGATCTGTCATAGGAGAAATTCACCTACATTGCTGTCCTGCTGGGCTTCCTTCTTCCTGTTTCCCAGTGATAAAGTACATGGAATTCCCTTGGACACTCCACTAGGGTAATGAGAAGAACAAATTCTACAGCCAAACAGAGCTAGGTTTGAGTCTGCTCCTTCCCCTTATGTCTGGGTGGTGCAGGACAAGTTAGCAAACCTTCATTTGTGTGACGCCTCATTGGCAGGGTTGTCATAGAGGTTAACTGGATAACACACAAGGTCCTTAGCTAACAATGGAGCACCACTCAGCCATAAATAGAGATAAACTAGAGTCATTGGTAGGAAAATGGATGCATCTTCAGACCATAACGTTAGGAGAAATAAATCAGCCACACAAGCTTAAATAATGCATGATTTCTCTTATACAAAAACCCAAACAAAAAAAAAACAATAAAATAAAAATTAGGTAATAGGAAGTGAGGAGACAGATCTTTTTCAAGTGGGATGGGATTGGAGATGAAGGGAGGAGGAAGAGAGGGGATGGGAACAGGGAAAGAACTAAGGTGTGTTGTGTGCCTGGACCGATGCCGCAGAGGCAACGTGAACGTTATGTCTTGCAAACGTGTGCTGATAAAAATGAAGACTAGGATAGATTCTTTTTTTCCATTTCTTTGTTCAAGACGTTCATTGTATTTTACAGGAACATAGTCATTTAAACATATGGAGAGAGGGACAGAGAGAGAGAGGGACAGACAGTCAGACAGAAATTGAGAGGCTTAACTCAAAATAAAACAATAACAAAAGCAACAAGGACACAAACTCCCCTGGCCTGACATTGACTGGTTTTTGTGTCAAGAACTTTCAGAAACCTGTAAAATATTCCTTGTTAAAGTACTCACAAGTATGGGTTCATTTTCCATAGCTCCACTTCTCAAGGCAGAAAATACTTAATAACTACAGGTCAGAGAGTAGAAATAAGGGGGAAAAACAAAACAAGTAACATAAAAGCAAGCAAGAAAGCAAATATTCTTCTACCATGCTTGGAATCCTTTCAAGAACATTTGTCATAAACAGTAAGCTTTTGGGTCCCACCTTTGGTTGTTCCCTTTTGAAAGTTTATCATCTGATAGGATATAAAAACAGTATTTCCTTATTTTTTTATCCATTTATTTTTTTGAGACATGGTCTGGTTATACAGTTCAGGCTGGCCTTAAACATACTTTTGTGGCCCAGGCTGGTCTCGAATTTATGGGGATCCTCCTGCCTCAGTCTCCCACATACAGGGATTAGAGGCATGTGCCAACACATTATTTAAGAATGGTACTTCCAGGGCCATCATTATATGTGACACTCTTCTCTGCTGTCTTTTTGAAGTTGGTGAGACTCCTGGTGATGGGGAAGGAAAGTATCACTTTGTAGCAGCAGAAAGATTGGAGCTTGGTTGCTAGAGCTGTGGGTAGCTGCAGTGTGAAACATTTTACAGTGCAGAGTGTTGGGAAACTAATGTCTGCCAAGATACATCTGACTTCCAATGTCTGCCAGGAAGATTTCCTCCTGCCCTCCACATGTTTTTAGACAGTTGCCAGGCTGTGTTCTGGTGTACAAGAACACCTGCATGAGGGTGGAGTGGATTATTCTCCTTTGCTGACTTTTTGGCAGTTTTAGGAATATCTATCCTGCTAGATCTCCATCAGTAAATGGTAATTCATAATAGACTTATCCAACTTGTTCTTTCTTCATTTTAAAGAGAAAAAAATAACAAAATCATGACAATGAAGACAAAAACAAAATAATAGAAATGATAACTTGTTCTTTTTTCAATCTCAAAGTCAAAACAAAATGAAGTGTTATTTTCATTTTTATTAGTACATGTTTGCAGGACATAATGATTTCATTTATCACAAGGAGCTTGTACTTGTACATAATACATCAAATCCTTTCTTTGTCCCCTTCCCCTCCCAGCCCTTTCTGCTCCCTCCAACTCTTAATCCCCTTCCCATTTCAAAAACTCTATTTCCATTTTTCTTCGATATCTTTTAAAAATTATTTTCCCTCTCCCATCTCTTGTTTCCTTCTCATTTGTAAAAGGTCTCCCTACTTCCTATTATCTATCCTTTATTTTGTACTTTATTTATATTTTGGGTTTCCCATACAAGAAAAAACAGGCAAGTCATCATGATCCATGCACATACATGCTTAAAGTAGCACAATTGGTAATAGCTAAATCTTGGAAACAGCCTACCTGTCCATCAGCAGAGGAATGGATAAAGAAAATGTGTGTTGTTACACACAATGCAGGTATTTATAGGTAAATGGATACACCCTGAAAACATAATATTAAGTGAAATAAACCACACGTATAAGAAATTGTCTTTCATAACCAGTCCATCAAAATCTAGGGAGAGGCTGGGAATTCTTCATTCTAATAATTTATTTAGGCTGGAAACATGTATCATTCCCCTTGTGAAGGGCAACACATCTGATTCCAGATGCAGCAGAACAGAGGAAGTGAGGTTTATTAATGCCCACTATGCGCACAGTGCTCCATATAAACTGTTTGATGCAATCTTCCTGTCAGTTGTCTGAGGACGGTGTTAATGCTCTCTTTTTCAAAATAAAGCAAGCTGCTCAGTAAGGTGGCAATTTACATAAGGTGGTAGAGTTTATTAGGGATCAAGACAGAAATTCAGCTGTTCTCCACTACACTGGATTTCCTTCCAGAGTTGGACAGGCCAGAAGATCCACAGAGAATTCCTCAAAGAAATGTTCAAAGCTCAGTGTGAGCTCCAGCTCCCTGTCCTCCCTGTGGTGTAGCTGATGGCTTCTCGATGTCCCTGAGGGTGGATGTTTGTCTCCTCACCAGTCTTGTTCCCCTCCTTCCTAAAAGCTCAGCTGTGCTCCCAGTCCACTTACAGTGCAGGAGTTTTTCCCATTAGTCTTTTTCTTCTCCAGCTCCACACAAAAATAAATTTTCTCCTGGAGAAGAGTGAGAGCTTTGTCACTATTCCAGAGTTACCGGATTGCAGGCGTGAAAACCTTGAGTTCCCCAGGATTTCATTTGCTGTCATGAGTTGCTCCCATCACCTAGGCTCAAGAGTGTTTGAGAGAGAAGGCTGCAGCTCAGGAAGAAGATATGTGGCCAGATGTCAAAACTAGTTGATTTAGCAGACTGCAGACTCCTGTGTGTGAGTCACACTCACATCAGTCTCTTCTCGGTCCTTTGTAAGCTGCGCAGCTGAGTTGCGGAGAGAAGGCACTTAGGGCGCTGTTCAGTGACTGGTAGCAATGTTAGAATCTCCCTCTTACAACCTTTAGAAAACTCCACGTCTTGGTCACATGTGCCAAGCTGGCAGATGTGGTTTTGCCTTGTCCAAGCTGGGCAACAGTAATGGAGAGAGAACATCAGCTTATCTTCTCTAGTTACCTTGAGCCAGACACTGGCACCAGGCAGTGTTACCATCAAATGGGCATTTTTGTGCCATGTGTGAAAATTAACTCCCCTAATTAGCTTAGTAGTACAAATGCACTCAGGATGAAGACATTAGGATGATTACCTAGAAAATTACTACCTTGGTGGGATCCCCTGTGCCCTCTTTTGTCTCTTAAATGTGCCAAGAATGAAATTGCTCTGATGACATTGTCAGATCTCTGAGAGCAAATGAGCGATGAAGGAGAGAAGGATGCTGCAATTTGGCGGTGTGAACCCTAATCTGAGTTCGTGGATCCTGCTCAGCATGGGGTAGCCAAGAAATGATTTTCTTCTTCCAGAGGGGAGCACTGGTGGGGACGAGAATGACTTCTTGGTGTGTATTCAAGTACCTTGTCGAGCACAAGCTGCACAACAATTATGGCTTAATGAGTTTTGCATCAATTATGACAGCGAGGAGGGTACTCTAGGGGGAGCCATAGGAGGCGTACATCTCAGATAAAAGAACTTCTAAATTTCATTTGTTTACCTTTGCTATAAATACTGCTGTATTTTTTTTTTTTTTTTTTTTTTTTTTATGAACCTGAATATCTTTGTGTAGAGCTTCAGAAAGATGGAACATTCCCAGCCCTGAAGAAATTTACTTTCTCTTTGGGTTTCCCAATTTCCCTCTGCATTAGTGTGGGTCATTCTTAGTGTTTTCCAGGTGTGTAAGAAATTTCCATGTTTTTCTGTGATTCCACTTTGTTCCATGATATCATGTGAGTGTGCTACTCTTGAAATAAAATGTATTGTTTCTCCAGATGTTTTTCTAGGCTCTTATCAGAGCAGACATGAAGAGTAGTCAGAAAGTAAGAGCTCAGAGTTTTTAATAAATGGGGGCAATGGTCCGAATTCTCTGCCAGAAATGCAGATAACTTCAAGTACTACAAGAGTTTAAGTTGACAGGTCCCAATCCTGTCATGCATTAGATTGACCCAGTGATTTTTTTTTAATATTGAGCCACGCTTTAGGGTAAGTTAGTATCTTAGGGAGGTGAGGGTCAAGATCTCTCCCAAACTCCCCGGATGTTTAATATCAGTCTGGGTTGAGAATCAGTCACATATCAGCTTTTGTGAATGCAAATCCATCACCTAGTCTGTGCTGGGCTGTCTGCTAGCAGCTGGAGACACTGCACACAATTCAGACAAAAATCTCTGCCTTCATAGAGCTTATATGCTAGTGAATTTGACTGACAAGAAATAAAATTAATAAATACACAGCTTTCAAGGTATAGACATTGATGATAAGTGTAAGAAAAAACATAAGTAAGGGAAGGAGATACCATTCATGGAAAGAAACAAGATTACAGGGAATCCAGGGGAGGGGTCAGGAGAAGGTGACATTTGCATAAGGACCTGAAGAAGTTAGGAGAAGGTGGAGGTAACAGCAAACACAGAGTTCTCAAAGGTGGCCCGTGCCTATTCCAAACAAAGCAGAGCTGAAACAGAAGGTAACCCATTCATCTAATTCACCCAGGTGAGCTATGTGCAGGGGTAAGTTAGATGCTGGGCGCGCATGTGACCAATGACTTGAGAAGACCCTGGACCCAGCAGAAGTCACCTGGCTATAACCAAGGAAGCAGGCATGGACCTGAGGGTCATATGATGAATGGACATGGAGTGACTGGAGGTTTCCCTACCCGAAGAAAAGTGGAGAGGAGAAAGTGGGTCAGTTCAGAGCATAAGACAAGGAATGCGTGAGAAGTCCCTCCGTGCGCTGATGGGAGCTGGCGAGGGAGGGTTTGGTCGCTGCTTGACTAGGAATGACAAGAAACTAGTGTTAAACAGCAACTACATAGGAGACAACTCTGCTTCTCATCTAATGTTTTGCAAGCTAACTCTCAAAAAAATGGGTTTCTAATAGATCTCACTTAGAGAGGATGGTTGCCCTGACTAGCCAGCGTGGATGGGAAGCCCTCCAATGAGTTATTTCTTATGCTAAGCTACGGGGTTGCAGCTGAGGGTCTAGAGGCCAAGATAAGTGGGCTCTGCAGATCTGGTCTGTCTGACTCAGAACAATGCAGCACTGAATACTGAGACGGCACAGTCCTTGGACAGTGAAGGAGGCATGGTAGCATGTAGCCCTGTGTGGGAGCTCCCAGGACCAGACTTTCTACTGCCCTCTGACAGTCACCTTTCCATCCAAAACGTCAACACCCTGCTCAGCCCCATCTCACCGCTTGGCAGTTGTTTTCCTGTGGTCTGAGTTAGAACGTTGCCTCATATCTTGTCTATCCCACATGTGTAGCATGACAATCAGGTGGGATACTCAGGTGAGAGTAACCCTAAGTGTTAAAACATGATGCCATGTAAGGCATTATTTTATCAAAAATGATAAGACCAAATTGAGGTACATAGTGAGTTAAACATGTTAAACCCCTCTTGTCTTTATCATATGTGTGTATGATTTAATCTCCCTTGTAGATCAATATATTTTTAAGTAAAAGCTAACTCTGTATGTACAGATGTATGTTAATAAATAAATAAATAAATAAATAAATAAATAAATACACACACTGGTGCTATCCCAAGGATAGGATTTTTATTCTTTTCTTTTACATAATGCTGTTATTTTTATATTCTTTTCATACAAATGTTAATATATTTATATTCTAAATATTTAGTAGCATATATTATGAAGATAAAGCAATGAAACTTTTTTTTGTTTTGTTTTTCTCCGGTACCGGGAACCGAACTCACCACCTTGCGCTTGCCAAGCAGGCGCTTTTGCCGCTGAGCTAAATCCCCAGCCCCAATGAAACTTATTTTTAAAAGAAGTGTACCCTCGCCTCATAGGCGGTTAGATAAATGGAATGTTCGAGCTACAATCATTGGCAATGAGCTGGGCAATCAGGGCTGCAAGTCTGAGTTTTCAAGTGTCATCCAAGACAAGCAGCAGCATCCAAGAGCATCAAAGACCAGGTCTGTGCAGCCAGCTGCCCTATGAATGCACTCTGAACTGAGAAAATCACAGGTTGATCCACAGGCCGTGCTTCTGTCAGAACTGAGAGGCATCAAAGAGTGTGTTTCTTTTCTATTGCAAATATCAACTCTTCCTGGAGAGGAGAGGAGAGAAGAACAGAGGAAAGGAGAGGAGAGGAGAGGAGGGGAGGGGAGAGGAGGGGAGGGGAAGGGAGAGGAGAAAGCAAGAGAGAGAGACAGAGACAGACAGAGACAGACAGGGAGGAGAACGAGGAGGAGTAGAAGGAAGAGGAAGAGGGGAAAAGGAGAAGAGAGAAGAAAAAAAAAAAAGGAAAGAAATGGAATTAAAATGAGACAGACAATGTGTCTTTTGATCAGAAAATGAGGCAGGTGGTATGATCTTCTTGACTTCAGCTAACTCATCCTTGGCAGAACTTTGTCAGTTCAGAGAAAACTAAGCCTGAGACTTCTTTTGTTAGGACCTAGGCCATCTGCAAGGCAGCCTGAGACAAGGACAGAAAACGAAACAGGAACAGATCAGGCCCATTCATGCCCAAGTCAAGCCCCGCTCAGTGTTGGAGCGGCCGACAGAGCCAAACAGTGCTAGGACTGCACTGGTCAGCAGTCAGCATCTGGGTCAGCATCTGCTGCAGCACAGGAAAGACATGCTCACAGGAACTGTGGGGTCTCCAGAGGGGCAGTGAGGGAAGGATGGTAAGAGACGAGAGAAAGGCTAGGGTTAGCTCAACAGGGATGTTGGCAGGGGTTGGTTTCAGTCCATCCATGTCAGCGTTGCTTTTTTAGTGGTCTAAGGAATAACTAAATGGGTGGTGGGTTATTGTAAGGATGACTATTCTGTAGTTGTATAAAATGTGTGGACCAGAATGAGCTGGTATTAAAAAAAGAGTTTGAGTCTATACTGAGTTAACACAGTTTTCGTTGGTGGCGTGGTTTGGAGCATGGGGTGCATTCTGTGAGTGTGGGTATATCTCTGTAAACTGTGGCTTGTGATTCACTTCCATGGGCTGATCATATTTCCTAGCAGAAATAACAGGTAGGAAAGTGTGAAAAGAAATCAAGAAGAGGAGCAGCCACTTGCGTGTCCGGGCCATGCTGAGGGAACAAGTCTGGAAAGAGCGTGCATGTGCCCCTCCTCCTGCACTCTATTCCCCTTCTGGGGATCTTTACTTAACAAACTGTTGTCTATTGGAAGCCAATCCATGAGCTCTAGGACATGTTTCTGGGACTTGACGTGGGCTTTCCTCTCATGTCTTTGTCCATTAGACAAGACGGATACTGAGCAAAGCCTTCCACTTCTCTCCATCACAGCCAAATGTCCACTGCTGGGACTGTGTCCCTGCTCCCCATGGATCAGGAGAGACAAGCAGCCATCCTGGGGTGAGGCCAGCTGGAATGTTCACACAAATGGCCCTAAATCTTCCTGTTCTGTGTCCATTTTCATCTCTAAGAGATATACTTTGTGAATGAATCAATGCATCTTTTATTGTGAGCCACATTTTATTCTCCTATGAAGTATTTTATTCATCAGATCAGAAAGCGTGGCCCAAGAATGTGACCTGCACATATCTTTGCTGGCTTTTTCCAAAGTCGGCATGAGATGCAAGGGTTCAGAGTCACTTTGTATGGTTCTTTGGGCTGTTCATTCGAGGCAGAGCTTGAGGAGAGAACTGCAGAGATGGAGAACACAATTGGCATTTTTACAGCTTTTCTTTAGATCTTTCTATAGCCGCACAATCACACCACTACCCCAGATGCAAGCATAGTGAAGAAACCCATTCTAGTCTGGGTTCATAGAAGAAGTAAAAAATAACACTTGCCTGAAGGCTGAGACTGGGACCAGAATTAGAAGCCAGAATATACACTCACCCACTCATCCCTGTTTCCCTATTGGCCTTTTAGCTGGGTTTCAGTCCTCTAGCCCTTCCTTTTCTGTCCACTGTACAATTGCTGAGGCCCACCCCACACTAAAAGATCACTAACAAGCTACAAGTGATAACCCTTCCTGCAAATCCTAGTAAACGGCCACAGTGGGCCTTGGGAAAAGACTTTGAAGGAGGGAGAAAGCCAAACACAGTTTCGGCCATTGGTGTTTGGGGAATATTCTCTTCATAATATCACCTGAGTTTTCCTCTTGCAAATCACTCACTGTGAGAAATGGAAAGTGGCAAGCGGAGGTGTGTCTCTTGTTAGATTTCTCTCCCCCATATTTCTTTCTGGAAAAAATAAAAATAACTCCTTTGAAATGCCTGTTATGTTGGTGGTTGTTTCAGCATAATACAAATAAAATAAAGAAAAATGAAAGAAAATTCCCCAGTGGTAACTCCCCATGGTGAGCATGCTCACAGAAGGCCAAAGATCCTCAAGTGTTACCAGAAGGCTGGTTAGTAGGATAAGGACTTGTTAGTGTAATTGGTAATCTGTAAACCAAGTTTGGACTCAGGACTTTTGCTGACCTTAATAAAGGAGCCACACTGCACTGGCCAGGAATAGGAGTGAACACTGCCTTATGCAAGTGGGACAGGCTGATGCAGACAGGATATTGGTGGCTAAGAATTGTCTCTTTTGGACTAGGATGTCCCCCATGCTTGTGACAGGATTTACATGAGAGGGCTGGGTTTCCACGATAGCTACATGTTACTTTCAACTCCATAGTCTTAGAATATGAGGAGTCTCTTCATGACTGTCAAGTACCAAGGTGGATAATCCAATTAACAGCTTTTCTTCTAACGTTAGTGGAGAAGATGGATCCCTGCCTCCTGTTGTTTGGAAATTTTTCATCATTAGAATAATTGCATGGGATGCTGTTTTATTCTTTTGACCTGTCTATTCCCCTGCTGATAGAATGAAACTCTGCCCTGCTCTTTGGTGGCAGGGCTTGTGCAGTGGTCGCATATGAGCAGAATAGAAAGGACACACTACAGAATGGAAGCAATCTGTGGCCTGGAACACCCACTAACCAGCTCTACGGCCTTAGGCTTGTTCTGCTCCCCCTTTGGGTCTCCATTTCCTCACCTACTGGTTGGAAGACCTGGACTAGGTATTATGTATAGCATCCAATACTTATATTCTACAAATTCTAAGCAATAACATCTCCCCAGAGAGTTTGAGCTGAGTGGAAACTTCACATCACACAGCTCCAAATGCCACATAATTAATTACGGAATTCCAGCAATCAACTCGCTCCCCTGCTCTCTACCCCCTGCCTGCCTGCATTAATGACATTTCCAGAGCCTTCTGTTTGGAACATGTCAGTCCCAGACTAATTGGCATCTTTCCATCAATGTGAAAGGAGCTAACTGGGTCTCTGCTTAGAACTCTCCTAATTCTCCCCTGTGGGTGAGAGCAGGATGTGCCCCAGCTTCTGGTCCTCCTCAAGTATTGAAAAGTCTATCCCGACTGCATGAGCTTTTGTTTCAGTGTCTTCAGGTGGTGGAGATGTTTGAGAGTCACACCAGAGAAAATGATGTTCCGCGTTGCACATTTGTGGTTACCCTCCGCCAGTTTGTAGTCACACACAGAAATGGCTGGAGTTTAAGAAAGGAGCAAAGGAACTGCTTTGGTGTTATGAAGGGTCAAGGAGCGTGGACCCGGAAGGCATCTGCCCTGGCTTGAACATTTGCTATCAAGTCAGCCATGTTGCAAGGAAAGCTGACATTTTTTTTGGCCCATTTCCTTATCTGTAAATAAAAGAACCAGCTTCATATGATTAAATGAAATAATGCATGGTAATTAGTATAGAACTCCTACGAGACCTCTTAGCATTAAAGTGATCATGTTTGACATTATTCTTGGCTGACACTCATTTGCTATGTCTGCCCTCAACTGGATAAACCAGTCTTATGAAGCAGTCATTTTTGTTAGTAGTGGTTTTTTGTTTGTTTTTGTTTTGTGATACTGGAGATTAAACCCAGGACATTCACACTGAGCTACAACCCTTACACTTTCTTATTTTTTATTTTGAGACATGGTGTCCCCTAGTTGCCCAAGCTGGGCTCAGACTGCCTCAACCTCCTAGAATGTTGGTTTTATAGCAGTTGGTAGCAGTTCATTCCTGCATATTGCCTTGACCCCTGGGCCTCTGTCCCAAGTCCTACAAGCCTCACTGTTTTTGGATAACTACTTAGGAAAGTGCTCTTCTATTGGGGGAACCCTCTTCCCAACACTTCCTCACCACCCTGGGATGCTCTAACCACCTGACCCAAGTGGCTGAACAGTACCTTTGCAAGAAAGAAGACACTTAACATTGGAACGGGGCAACTTTGATCATTGCTTCGGACATGCACTCAGCAATCTTGAGGCATGTAATCGACACAAGTCAAGAGCACCTCAGTCTGGTAAGGGAGGGGGTGCCGGTCCTTTACACAGCTTGCTGCACAGTGGTCTGGCCTGTGTTCATCATTCAGTAATCAACTCCACTTTTTCTCTCTATTCTTTTCCTTTTATACCAACAACTGGGGCTCTGCAGCATGCACCAAAGGGAGTAAGACTTTCTCAAGAGGAAGGGAAGTAGAAGCAATTCATTTAATATGTCTTATCGATCTCACAGAACATTCACTCCATGGATTCAGGGCACTGCCTGTCAGTTCTCTTGAAGGCAAGTCCGAATCACTGATGGCATCTTCACAGAAATTCCACATTAAATGGAAATATGATGACAAGGCCATCAGCTAAAAAGAATTGGCTTCTTTTAGGGTATTTCTCTCTGTCTCTGTCTCTGTCTCTCTCTCTCTGTCTCTCTTTCTCTCTCTCTGTCTCTCTCTCTTGTAATATCCTTCAAAGCATTATCCTTGAAGATCTCTCCCTTGAGCCCTTTCCACAGCAGTTCTTGGAAGGTCAGCTTTGGTAAGAGAAAGTAAAATGTCTAGATCATAGAACTAAATTTAACAGTACACCTGATATGGGGAACTTGTAAAAATGATGCTGTCCTGTGCCTAAAAGCTGCCTGAATTTGTAAATGTGCAAGCATGTGTCAAGCAACACTCAAATTAAGTAAACACGGCTTGTCTGATTCCTGTTACTAGAGACAGAATTAGCTTGTGCCAAAACTGCTGTGAGTCCCTGCCTGAACAATTCTGATGGTTATACTGGAATAGCTGTGCCAGCCAGAGAAATTGAAGAGAACCGCAGTTTATAGTCAGTTTATAGGACGATCGTATTGTATCTAACAATTTGGAACTGGGTGTACATTCTAAGAATAACACAGGATGGAAAATGGGTTAAATGTAGTTGGCACAAGTGATTCCAGTCTAAGTTCATACGTCACTACAGGATGATAAAGGAAATTCTCATGTGATCCAGTTATGTGGTCTTGGAGTGGCCTTGACATGGATTTGACTCTTATTCCACAAGAGAGACATCATGTATGAGTCAATGGTGACCAAGGACGTGTTCAGGAATTAGTCACGAGCCAGGGATGGACTAGGAAAGTTAGAAGAAGGAGGTGAGAGGGGACAACGGGATATGATGGTGTCACTGAGAGATGAGAACTTTTGAGACACAAATTCTCCTTTTCTGCCCACCCTTGACTCCTTGCTGAAATACCATATACCAGCTGAAATACCAGCTGGGCCTGTGCTGCATGTAGAGGAGGAATCAAGACTCTCATAAGAGGAGGAAATGCAAAGGCAGTTCATGTCGTGCATTTTATTGGCTATACAGCTCAAACATTTCCTGAGCTTGAGGTAGCACATCTCCAGCCTCCTAACGGCAAGTTCAAATCATCCACAGAATCTTTATGGTGTCTTCTGCAGTGGGAAGGAAAGAAAGGATGGGCAATGGTGTGCATGCATGTGTGTGTGTGTGTGTGTGTACAAGCATACTCATATGAGGAACAGAGAGAGGGAAGCCAGGGGTGGAGAAGCCTAGGGAAAAATTAGTTAAGAACTGACCACAACTAGTATTTGAAGCAAAAGTAAGGGATGGAAGAGCTCAGAGGGCCAGGAGTATGCAGTCTTTCAGAAACAGTTTGTAGAGATTTGGGGGAATTCCAAGTGTAACATTAGAAAGAATAACCCTTTGGAGGGTTTTGAATATCATGGAGCCAAGTTCCAAAGAAACAGATCTCATCGGCTACCAGAGAACGGAGTACTGAGAAAGAGGCTGTGACTAGTTAGGGAGTGACAAAAAAAGAGCACCGAGGAAGTGGAAGTGGCTTTTCAGGATGAGGAGCCGAATGTTTCACGCGCAGTGGGGACTTCAAGCCTGCTGGGCTGAGCAGAGCTGAGTTCCAAGTGCTATGTAGAGGAGAAGATCCTGGCTCTTCAGAGGAAGAGCTGACGGAAGGAAGAACCGATGAGATGGGAAGGGCAGATCCATCCCTTTTGCAGGAAAGTGACACTGAAGAAGCCTGAAGAGGAGATGAACCACTCAGAGAGTGGATGGACTTGCTCTGTACAGAAGACAGTGGCTCTGGGGGCCCCTGGATTTGAGGTTCCAAGTCTCCCTCAGCATCAGAAATTGGTTCCACTGGCTAGTGGGAAAGCTTCATTTTCCATTGTCTGTATTTCAGCCGCTGGCAATTTACAGGCACAATGGCTTAGATCCTGCCTGCCCAGAAGTCTCTGGGTACCTTAAACCAATTACAACTCTTCGGTCCCGTTACAGATTTAAAAATGTATCTGGGATAATGTCAAACAGTATCAAGAACAGGTTTGGGGCCTCAAATATAATGGCAGTGACCTCTTCACCCTCAATTTTCCCTGGATGTCAGGACACCCCTCTGCAGGGTGAAGGAGTACAAAAATTTAATCTGGTTGTTCATAGCAGGGTTGAGTGGAGGGACCAATCAGTTGTCACTGTGGGCAGTGACAAGCTCACAGCCCTGTCAGGGATGGGCAATGAAGCACAAGCTGGTATTAGCTACATCCAAGTCACCTAAGGAAGAAGCACAGAGGCCAGGGGTGTCCTCCCAGGGCCCCCTTTGTTAAGACAGTTTGCACACACCTAGAGAGCAAACGGACCCCTCAACAGTCTGTGAAAAAGGCCCACTTCTGAGCCACTTGGTGGATTCCTATTCAACCACCAGCAGATGTCAAAAATGGTTTGGCAGCTAGGATGTTCTGCCTTTTCCTCTTCAGATCTCACAACACATGTCTGCCTGCAGGGAGCCCGGCGTGTTCTCTTTTTATTCCAAGTGTGGCTCACGGATTAGATTCTTCAGCATCCCCTGGACCTCGCTAGCAATGCAGAATCTCGGGCCAGCTCTGGAATCAGAATGTGTATTTCCAAAGATTTTCAGATGATTTGTGTGCATACTAATCTCTGTGGGTATGGAAGTCTTTAAATACCTAGTTTCACTGAAAACAATTCCATAGCTGTTGCTGTCCTTATTCAAACAAATGGCTGTACCTTTCCTTTATATAATGCAGAATATAAACTTTTTTGCTCAATTCAGCTGAACAGTGTTACCTAAGAAGGGAACATTAACCCCCACACCCCAGATTGTAGTTTTCCATGGAAACTAGACACAAATCAAATGGAAAGGAAATGCGAAGAGCATTCAATTTTTTTTAGGTTGGGTACCTCATTCCTTCCAGACTCAGGGTCAGTGCTATTTTCATGTTTCAGTTGAACTGTTTGTCTATCTGCACATGTGTGTGTGTGTGTGTGTGTGTGTGTGTGTGTGCATGTGTGCACACTGTCCACATAAACCCAAGCATTCTACTGTATATTAGGCATCTTCCAACAAGTCAGTCTGTCTCATCTCTGTGGCATCCCCCTCCATTTATTTTTTGATAAAATTGTGGTGCTCTTTGCCTCAGGGACATGGTCCATGAAAGGATGGAGCAAATTAGGACTCAGGGAAGGCACACAATCTGTGTCCTTAAAGTTGCCTTCACCCCTCTGGGTCTGGCACCACCTGGTCTGGCTCAGCCGCACTTCTGCAGTGGTGCCTCCCCAGCTCACAGCAGAAAGTGTCCTCCGAGGCGGGTGGGAAGGCGTGTCTGGATGGAAAGCATTGCAGGATGTGCCTTATGTACTGTGTACATAAAAGAAAAGTTATATGATTTCTCCTAAGAGTACTGCACATAATTAGATGAAAACACAGCACCGGAATTTCATGTAGAGGTAATCCTTGTGCTCCTCCCAATTTTTTCTGCCTTGTTGAACTCCAATCTGTTTAGCAATCAAGATCCTGAGTATGGACTTTTTCTGGGTCACATTCTATACCTGTTATTCTAGCCAGACCTATGATTCACTGCATTTGGATCCCTTGCTCCTTAGTGTACCACAATGAAATGAGATTAGGCTTCTAACCAAAGTAGGGTGGATTTGAATCCTAACTTTGATGGTCGTTATTGTTCTGATAATATATATGCAAAGTTCTTAAACTTTCAGGCCTCATTGCTCTTGAGTTCTACATCTTCTCTTAAAAATGATATTATGAACACCTTTCCTCTATTGAACATGATGCAAGTTTCATCTGTCTACCTTATTGGGCATGTATTAGCTTCTTAGTAAATAGTAACTAAGCCAAATTGCATTTGGAGTACAATTTAAAAATTAACATGCCATAGAAAAATATGATGTGCTACTATGTAGCTGAAAGTTCTTAGATAAATCATGTGTCTTGAGAGTCCTTTTAGGATACAAGAAATTGGGAAATTTCAGAGCTCTCAGAGAAGCTCTAACCCAAAATTTCCTCTAGGATTCCAAACTTAGAGAACTGCTACATGTTATGGTTCAGATCTAAAATGTTCCCCAAAATTCTCATGTGCCCAGAGACAAGGCTTCCAGAAGGTGACTGGATCAGACAGGTGCTTTACTCCTCAATGGGTTCACCCACTGAGGAGCTCATAGCTGAACTGCAGTTAGGAGGCAGGGCCTGGTTGGAGGAGGTGCTCCCCGGACGCGTGGCCTAAGAGGGTGTATTTTTGTCCCCATCTCCTCACTGCTCTCTCTCTTTGCTGGCTGCCGTATGTCCAACAGCTTTCCTCTGCCAAGTTCTGCCCCAGCCCAATCTTGACTTGGAGCCAACTGTTGAATACAGACTGAATACTCTGAAATTGTGCGCCAAAGAAACTTTGCCTTTATGTTGAGGGTGCCAGATATTTTGTCCTAGTGATAGGAAAGTGCCTAAATGCTATGCTTCTATAAGAAATCCCATATTCATAGTTCACTAACGTTCACTGAGTCTTTCCCATGCCTTCATGTAGGTACACTGCCTTCCAAACCCCACAGCGGTGGCTTATCTGCTAGATGTGGATTCCCAGTGCCCTTTCTCTGCAACCCAAGAATACCAGGAGTTAGATATCAGCGTTCCTGTTTTTGATGCAGGCTCCTCATTGAGGCCACTGGTTCCCATACTACAGTTGAATTATCATCCTCATGGCACTGGCACTGTGTTTAGAGATGTGGCAGATAATCAACAGACCTTTTCAATATCACCGGTAAAATTCCAACTGTGCTGAAATGTAAGACATGTACTAGTGAATTACGTAATGATTTCTGAATTCCTGATATTTGATCAGCAAAGTCCAACAATTTTTCATTTGAGAGATGATCTAGCTGCAGGAAGAGATCCCTAATGCTGTATTCCTAATGTCAAAACTCATCCTGGCACCTCTGTTGAGGTAAGCACCCTGAAGTTCAGTGAAATTGTTTCCCAAGAACTTTTCCATTCAGGCCCGAGATTGCCGGAGGGTTAGAAAATTAGAGGCATCTTTTGGAAGTAGACTCTGCTTCAGAGACTAAAGTGAAACTGCGCATCTCCAACTGGTATCTTCTCAACTCCTCCCTTTCCTTGTTTTCCCATGTTTGACCCAGGGAGGCTCCTCATGAATGATTTTATGGAGATTCACAGAAAGAAGAGATGGTTTCTCAATTCAAACTATATGGGCCTGGTTGGAACAAAGACTGGTTTTTGGCTCCTATTGTTTAGAAACTAATTAAATTAATGTTTAAAGAAGAATAACAAATATAAAGTTGTATCTGTTCTGCGGCATCCTGGCTCACTAGGATATGAAATGAGCCAGACTTAGATCTATGGAATTACCCCAAGAGATTGTTTCAGGAGAAGCCAGGGTAGCTGATGCAAAGGTTAAGCACTTCTCAGCAGAAATACTGCAACATCCTGTCTACTAGTGTTTTATTGTCATTGTGCTACAGCCAGGAAACATGTGACCAGAACACTGTAAGAAACCCTCCTATTTTCAACATAGCAAATTATAATTATTGAGCCTAAATGCCACGTGAAATAGAAACCAAAGGACAGAATGCATTGCAAGTCAATTAGTGATCTTCAAATGAAAAAAGGAAGTTTTGGCCATCAGGACTCCAGAAGTGTGCCAGCCATCCTCCAGCCCTGGCAGCTTTTTGGGTCACCAGGAAAATGACAGAGGGCTAACTAATAGTGACTTCAGTTTGCAGAGATTGTGTCATCCATCAAAAGAGTGATTCTGCTTCTCCTTATAATATTATTGATGATCAGTTGGTGGTATTACCTGTGATGGATGAAGCCAAAAAGACCAGTAGGGAATTCTATGAGCACAGGGAAAGAAATGAGAAGTCGGATAGATAAAAGAGCTCCACAACCCTTACATTTCAAATGCTTTCGTAGGAAAATAGAACTGAGTGAAAACTAGTCAGAACTTGATCCAGATAAGATTTCCTCTTTTGCTATAGCAGTGTATTCCTTAGTGACAGTAAAGCCACATGATAATAACCAAAGGAAAATCTAAAAAAGAGAACATGAAACAGTAGCACCTGGCTTGGAAAAATTACTAGATTAATAGGTTATTTAGTGAAAAATAATTTTGTTTTTGTCAGATTCAATTATCCTACTTTGTAATTCCTTGAAGCACAAATTATTTGAAATGTAGTCTCTATCTGTAAAAAGTTAAAACTTTACTTTAGGTCATGGGTAGAATCCAAATCAATGAAAAAGGTGAGCTGTTGACGTGAGAAGATCTGTGCCACTTTCCTCCCAAATTTTCTCAGTCACATTATTTACCATTTATTATTCAATTTTAATATTTATTAAGAATACTGTCATGTATCAGATTCTCTTCCTGTAGTTACCAAAGAAGACAAGATTTTTTTTTTTTACGAAAAATAGAAGGAGCTATGGGAAGAAAAACAGAAATAAGAAAACAAGAAGAGACATCCAGTAATATTTTTGAAGCTAGTTTTAAACTCAGGTAAGCAGGTCAAAGGAGCTATGTGGAGTTGGTTGTCTTAGGTTTGATAGTCAAGAAACTACTGGTTGTGGTAGGATGGAGTAGTTTGTGTATACTAATATTCCAACTGAGGAAAAGAAGAAAGAAGAGGAGGAGAAGGAGGAAGGGGAAGAGAAGGAGAGAAAGAGGAGCCGGAGGAGGAGGCAGAGACTACCCCCACAAACCACAGGCATGAACAAGTCTTTTGTATGATGGCACCATGGGGATCCTGGAGCCATTTAAACCAGAGTGGCCAGCTGTGCAGGGGGGGAAGCTACAGAAAAGTGAGCTGATGATCTCCTGCTGTTTTCAGCGGGACATGTGCTAACTTTAGACATTGTCCCAGTTATGAAAACACTGCTGAGGAACAGAGAATTAGGCAGAGGCTCCCGGGCTTGTTTGGAAATGCAGTTATCAAGTGGAGATTTGAGGGGGTCTCAGCTGCTTTCTGGTTTCATCCTTAAAACATTCCTCATTGTCACAGTTGTGTAGAGCTTTAATGCTAAAACTTCACCCGAATCCTTGAAAAGCAGAGAAGAACAGTAAGAATACCAGGACTGAGCTTATCACCCTTTAGAATTGGCATTGGAGCTCATTGGAGGTCAGGTTAGAAATTTCCAACCTCTAAGGATTCAAATTCTTCCCACATACAAAGAACCTTCACCACCCCTTTCTACCACTTCCATAGCCTCCACATGTTATGGTTTTGGCCTCGGGCTTGAGGTCCAGAAGCTCATCACTTAAACCAAGTCTAGGTGTCAGTGAGAGTGCAGATCTCTCCGATGACCTAATCACTAAAGGGACAAGCTGTTTGATCCCTGCTCACCTCTAACTTATATCCAACAGAAAGACAAGAACTGAGTAAATGCAACAGATATCTTCTACCAAAATAGTAGAGAGAGGTGGGCAGCACATTATCATCCTGGATCCTATCGCTTCTTGGCCTCTTGGCTAGAATCAAGTGTAGAGTTCCTGATCCACTGCTGGGCACTGATGCTAGTTCCTTGTTTAAGGTCCCGTCTTTCCCCATGGGACAAGTTTCATGGTAGTTGGTCTGAATTCTACTGGGCTTAGTGAGTCAAAGAGCCATCCTTGACTCAGTAAGAGACTATAAATAAGAATTAAAATATTAGGTATCTCTAGAGAATAGCTGCCATGGTGTTACAACTGCCTTACATACATTCGTGCAGATATATACCTATTGTTACTTTAAGAAAGAGAGAGGAGGAGGGGGAGAGAGAGAGACAAAGACACACAAAGAGGGAGAGAGAGAGAAAAAAAACCACTTATTTTCTGTAGATCTTAAATGATCCTTACTTATATACTTTAAGATGTTATTGAGGCCAATTGCTTAACTTTGAGAAGAGAAAATATCTGAGCTTGTCTCATAATTATACTACTTTTAAAAGTGTGATGTTTGATAGGTCATTTAATCCTTGAAGCACTTTCATTCTAATTAATGAAAAGAGAGTCCAAACTATTCTGATCATATGGCTGTTGTGAAGATAAAATGAGATGATGTGTGTTAAACAACGCTCAGTTCAATGAAGGGCATTTTGTACATGCTGCACAAGTGGTAGCTTCAAAATAATACTCACAAGACATCAGCTTAGATAAAAGATTTTAGGAATAGCCTGAAGTTCACAGACTGAACTTGACATGCATTTTTAGTAAAAAACAGGGACCAAGTGACATAGATTTTGAGAAAGGTACTGTTACTCTGTGAATGTAATTTATCTTCAGTACGAAAATGATCCTATTTGGATAAACGATGATTGCAATTTCCCCTAAAAGGAGGGTGGACCATCATCTTAAGATAAGGGAAATCCTATTACTGAAGGAAGAGAGAAGTGCTCTGCCCCTTGGAAGCATCCAGGAACTCAGGCAGTCCGTGGACTCTGAGATCCTTCAAGTCTAGTAGCCAGTAGTCAAATAGCAAGAGAGTCACTCTTTATAGTTTGTAGAAATTTCCTTCTATCATCTCCCGCATCTTTAGGGATCTCATTAAAGCTGTAGCTTGATCTTTGCTCCATAGAAATTAAGGGAAACATCTGTGCTATCTAGGAGGGCATAGTACTCTCACCCTAATCCTGAAGCCAACATGATGGCATCCATTACAACATAAGGAAGGGCAGTGGCCTTAATGCTGAAGGACCCAATGGGCCAAGGCAGAGGCCACAGCAGACACTACTGCAGCAGTGGAGGGAATCATGACTGCCCTGTGACCTCTTCAAAAGTACTTGACAAATCTTTTGAAAAAATCAAATCAGATCTACACTTCTTAATATGTAAGAGTAAACAAAGTGTCTCACTCACCTGACAATCTTTAAAAAAATTATCACTTTTATTTACCTACTAAAAATAAATTTTTAGCATTGTCATTACACAAAATACTTGATAAAAGGGAATTCCAAGTTATCACAACAGCTTGAATAAGTCATCATATAATTTGGTTAGAAACTTTAAAAGTACCCTGATTTTGCTGTAAGATTGGTAAAGTTTATACATACTACCTACACATGTCTGAAATCCTCCAGAAAATACATCAAAAGGGTAAAGTCAGCTTGGAGACTGTGCTAGAGAACAGTGCACAAACAGAGTTAACCTACTGCCTGGACTGGGGGTTTCATATTATTTGTGTACATGGCTGTGATTTCCAAGAGTCTCTGTGTGTGTGCGCGTGTACGTGTGTGCAGTCTGCAGATTGCTCTATCAAGACCTTTTCCTGTGGGACAATGTGGACAGAAAAGAATTTCAACTTTCTTGGCCAGAGGGGGTCTTCAATAGATCAGTTAGTGTGTTTTGTCTTGGTGTGGAGAGCTCTCTATGTGATTTTTATTGTAAAGTGTGTCGCCTTCTTCCCCAGTCTCCCACTCACATGTGTCCAGTAACTCTTACGGTTTAAGAGCTCACCCTGCTCTTTTCACATTATTTCATAATGCCCCAGTTTCTAGGGTCCTCTCAGTCACTACTCTGAACTCCTTCATGTTTATTGTAGATACAGCTTCAAATGGGAAGGGGATCAGGAAATGGAGAGAGGAAAAGGAAAAGGAAGTGAAGGGGTTGACAAAAAAAATTGAGTAGTGTAATGTATGTGTACCAGCTCCCCACAAAGAGTGTAAACATGTCCTGCAAACATGGACTAATAAAAAATAAAAACTGAAGAAAGAAATGACATAGTGTTAAGGTGAATCAAATTTTAAAATTTTATTGGATGTGTTTTAAGTCAATCTTCTCCAAGGTGGCCTACTGTCCCTCCTGTCAAGTTCATGGGCTTTATGACATGACCATGGAATATATAGGACATTTTTGTACCTCGTATATAAGCTTTGGTTTTAAAGCTACACACATGGTGAGGAGAACAGCAGAGCACAACATTAGGGACTGTCATTCCAGCCCATCTGTATTCAGTTTATTCCCAGAGTGCCTTCAAGAGACACACTGAACTTTAGTGTGTGCCGGCACTTTCTGAGCCACAGGCGTGAACTCCTGCATTGAGCTGCCCTTGCCCCTGACCTCCACACACATCAGCAGACAGTCAGCAATAGGAGCCGACACTGCAATCAGGGAAGACACACCCAGACAAAGCTCCTGCCACTGTAGCCTGACCCCCGTTTTCGCACCTCTTCCGGCTCATGCTGCAGGGATCTGCTAATAGCTTGTATTACAAGAATCCCCAAGGCTGTGTCCACGTTTAGAATCTTCAGAACAAGAAACAAGATTTCCACTTGGGTGGGGAGCTGGGCATCTCTGGTGCGATGTTCTGGAGGTCGGAGAGTTAGGAGAGAGGTGGAGAACAGGACGAGGCATGAGGAAACAGCACTTCCAGGGTTGGCTTTCCTGCTAAAACATGCGACAAGAGTTGCTAAAACATGCGCAGTTGAGTTGCTTCCATTTTTCACTTCCTTCCCCTTCTACCCATTCCATTATTCCCTGGCACTGCCTCTTCTCTCTAGGGATCCCAAATTGTTTCCCATGCCTCTTTCCCAGCCCTCCAGTAACACCCCAGTGTGGCATGGCCTAAGAACTCCTTAGAGTAGGGGGCCTCCGATGGCACCACCATTTCTGCAGAAACTGTTTCAACATGGAAAAAATTTCAATAGTTAACGAAATTGCTGTAACGGTCAAATTTTCAGTTAGAGCTCACATGCAACCCAGCCTCCCAATCCCACTGCCTCATTATCCACTCACTATCCCAGAGCCGAGTGTGCCTGTCCTGTCCTCCTGGGTGGATAATGGAGTTGAGTTTCTGCAACCTAAAACAACCTGATGAAAGTGAGTTACGATTGGGGTAGAGGAAGGCAGGCATTTGGATTTCATTGCTGTGGAGGCCACCAGTTTCGCAGATGAATTTTTTTGTTTGTTTTATCCTGAATCTATCAAAAGATTACAGTCAATATTCACACAAAGAAAAGCACAGTCCAATTCCAGAGGAGCAGTGCCAGGGTTATTTTCCAACTGTGTTTGTCTTGGTCCTTGC
The DNA here is from genome assembly GCF_000276665.1 of Chinchilla lanigera. NCBI lineage: Eukaryota > Metazoa > Chordata > Mammalia > Rodentia > Chinchillidae > Chinchilla > Chinchilla lanigera. The sequence goes on from NW_004955489.1 coordinate 3,277,579, forward strand.
CTCATCTCTTGGCCACTGTAAGCAGATGGTAAATACACTCAGAGCTAGGTGCCTGGGGCCTCCTGTGAAACATCTCTAGAGGTACCCCCAAGCCAAAGTCACTGAAGACCTTCCCCAGAGGGCTTTCGGAGTACAAATTTCTTTAATTAAAATGGGAAAATCCATAGTGACCGAGGTGAGAGGAGATTGGCTGAGAGCAGAGGGGGAGGGGACCAAGGGAGGAAAGAAAAGGTAATAAATATTTTACAAGTGTTTTCAAACACTGGCTGTCTAACACCCAGTGGAAAATGTCACTTGATGGATTATATTTTGGGTTGGAAAGTGAGGCTAATTCCATGTAATGAGAGGTGAATGGGACTTCAGGCCCTTATCCAACCACAAGAGACCCCTTACAAAAGAGTCTGCTCTTTCAGTCATTAATTTTTTATGAAGTTTAATAGGCCTGAGCCTAGAGACCTTCTGTGGTGTTGATTAGCTTCATATTTCTCTCATTAATGTAGAATCTGATTAGCTCTTCTAAAAAGCATTTCATCTCAGGCTCAAGCATGGCAACCGCATTGTTCTGATATTAGGAACTGCAAGCTTGATTCTCTGGAGGAAAGACACATCCGCAGGGACAAAGGCCCTGGCCTCTTGCTGCCATAGGATGTGAGGACTGGCAAGACCAGCTGTCTCTCATGCTTTGCTGGCTGCAGAAGGAACCCTTGCCATTTGGACCAGGGCACTATTGCTGGTAGACAGCAAAGCTGGTACACTACAAAGACAGAAGACCCAGTAGAGCAGGCCACAGCCAGGATATGGTCAGGTTTGATCAGGGAACCAAAACTGCTCTAAGTGAAGTAGAATAAGGATGGAATTATAGGAACTCTGTCTTCTACTTCATAGCAGCTGGCAGAGCGGCATGTTGCCCAGCCTCTGATCTGGTTGCCACAGTCAGCTGGACCAATAGTCAGTAGGGAAAGTTATCTACATGGATGAGAACAGGGGTAAACTGAAACCCCTAAGGACACACTGAAACCCCTGTCTGTCTCTTACCACCTCCAAACTTGAAGCCAAGGGTGACTGACTAGTGGCAACTGCTATGCTTTTTGACATGGAGGTGTGTACATATGAGATGAGGAAGAACTGAAGAAGGAGATCCAGCTGCTTTTCAAGGGGCTGAGGTCTAGGCACTGCCCCAGGCAAAGGCGATGAGCCAGCTGATCAGCAAGAATGTGGAGGAGCTGCCACAGTGCTAATGCCTGCTGTCAACTGCCGACAGTCTGTTATTTCTGACTTGTAGATCTCATGATTCTCATTGGCTAAGACCAACCAACAGCCACCTAGGAAAAGGAGTTCTGGGAATTGATCCAGTGTAGCTAATTTGACACACAGCAGAGCCACACAGCCAGTCCCAAGTAACACATTAAATAGAATGATTTGATACCAGTGGTGATCTCTGGTGTACAAACAACACAAAGGAGAGGTGGTACTCAGTGAGGACCCAATCACTGAGAGATGCCGGGGTAATTTAGGCTGAAAGAATTTTTCTCTCACAGGTTACAGGTACCCAGGACTATCTATGCCAGAGAAATTTAACCAAAAAATAAAGCATGACTTAAATCACACAGTATTTCCCTAGAATATTTTCTCTTCTATTCTCTTTGAATGCCATTCCATTCATCTTTTCCCCTTCACCTAATCTCACTGAGAAAATGGAAGCACTGTGAACATCTCAGACTCCCACCAGTATTTACAACCCTTTCCATGGTGCCAGTTATTAGGGACCCCTGCAGTGGACCCCAATCTCCTACCAGGTGTTACGGCTCATGGTGAGAGAAAAAAGACAAAAGAGACAGAATGCCAAGTAATCTGGGATGTCCACTTGTTCTCAGGGAACAAAAGGCCATGAGCCACCAGAACCTCATTACTTATTGATCACATTGGTATTGGGGAAAATGGCAGCTGGATTCCGTAGGCAAGTGGCTAGGTAGGCAAGTCTTGTAACAGAGGGAACAAAGTATCCTTGTGAAAGGGACAAATAGCCAGATTTAGGTTACGGTTAACAAGTAACCTGCTTTGTAGCCAATTTTGGGAAAGAATTTTCCTCTGGAATATCATGCAGGCCTCAGCGGAAATGTTATCTCATATCTTAGCCTTATAGTATCACAGATTGTCTATCTAGCTCAACCATGGCTGATGACAAATGGTGCTAGTCCAACAATAACCGCCTGCTTCCATGAAGATGCGTACAAAGCCTGGATCACACTCACTGATTAAACTGGAAGCCAATTTAGGGACGTCACCTCTCCACAGCCTGCACTGCTTACAAGTGAGCACAGCCACACTTGGGTCTGGGGGCGGGGGATGTGGCAGTCCTCCACACACCACGCACCCAATCCCCTATGACATCAGTGTCCAGGTGTCTGTGTCCTTTCATCCTTGTTGCACCACTTACGAAATCTTTCTTGCATACAGAGAACAAGGCTGCAGTTTTTCCCTATTTTATCATTATCTTTAATTTTCTCTCTCTACTTGATTATTGTCATCAGCTCACAAACAGGCAATTAGTATTTCTTCTTAATAACATAAAACTGTCTTTGCCATGTTGCGTGTCTATTAAAAAAATCAAAAGGTATTTGACTTGCAGTTTTCTGACTGTCTGCATTTGTTGACAGTATCTTCATGGGGAAGTTCAGCACGGTCTTTGTTCTTTGCTTTTCTTGCAAATTGACAGCTTGATCTTGTTCGTGTCTGATCCCTTCAGCAAGACTCTAGGTGGTGGTAAATTCTTTCACCAGGAGGCAAGTAATGTCTATTTGTGTCTTTTTTGGTGATGCTTGCAACTTCTGATGTTAAAGTCCAGGCACATTATTTACCAAGGCAGGGATAGTGGAGAATAATATCCCTGTCAAATAACATCTATGGAAGAGAAGAGATTTAAAAAACATAAGTATTTTAAGTAGGTGAAGCTGAACTACCTCCTTAGGAATGCACAACTAACTGGTAAAATCATGAAGGAACACAAGACATGTTCCCTCAAAAATCAAAATATTGCATGTGGGGTGGAGGTTGACACAGAGGTGTGCCCCATGGAGGGGCTCCTGGGGTGACTGGTGGAGTTCCGGTTCTTGTTCTGGGTTTTGGTTTGTGCAGTGTTTTCCTTATAAGAACTCATTAAGTCACATCTTTGTTTTGTGAGATTTCTCTAATCCTCTTTTATATTGCAGGAGAAAGGCTTTGTTATTTCTCTCTCTCATCCTATGATGCCCATTCTCCATTAAACTAAGTCCAGCCAGGTCTTTGTGCTCTCCATTTGCTTCGGATTGCTCTTGTCAAAATCTCAGCTGCTTCCAATTATTAAATCCAGGGCTAAGATTCGGCCTTATCTTACCTGCCCAGGTTTTGACATAGTTTTCAATTCTTTAGGCTTAACCCACTTTCCGCAGCAGGCCATGGTGACACCACTCACTGATTTGCCCTGTCTCCTGTTGGAATTTACTTTCTATTGCTTGTAAAGGTGGAGTACCCCAGGCTTCAGTCTTTGGCCCCTTCTCTTCTCCACCGATGATCTTATACAGTGCAATGACTTTAAATAACATTTATGCACTCATAGCCCCTAAACTTATAAAACTTCAGACTAGAACACCTGTAGTGGATTGATAACTGGTGGTCAACTTATAACCCCCAGCTGAACTGAGTAAGTGTGGTGCTGGGTGTGGGAGGCCCACCTGAGGATTGCTGCCAGCAGCATAAGAGGCAGACCTGGAGGAGAAGAAGAGGCAGGCTGTTGGGAACTGAGAGAGGCTGTGGGGAGCTGCTTTTCCTGATGAACTTGGCTGTTTTCATCCTCCAAGGAGCTCGGGACCTCACTGGTACTGAGAATGGCTTCAGTTCACTTTGGAGAGCTCTGGTTCTCATTTTGAGCATCCCTTCCTGGTTCCAGAGGGGAAGATGGTGCACTGCCAGCCTCCAGGAAAAGCTTGTTGCTTTGGTTTCCCTGATGGGAACTCGGCCATCCTGATCATTGGAGGAGCTCGGGACCTCACAGTTGCCGAGGATGGCTGTGGTACCTTTTCGGGGAGCTGTGGTTCTTCTGAGCATCACTTCCTGGCTCTAGTGCAGATCCCTCAGCCTGCTAGCACAGGTCCTTCATCCTGCTGGCACAGACTTTGTAGATTCCACCACTGACCTTTGGGCCTTCCCAGCAGATCCGTGAAACAGGCCTGCATGAGACGTTGTCATGGGCTCCGGGCCTCCAGTTGGATTCGTGGGAGGCATTGTTATGAACTCTGGGTATTCAACTCAACTCATGTAGGACATTGTTGTGGGATCCAGGCCCTCAGCTGGATTCCTTGGTCTTAGGGTGTGGACAGATTTCCTGCACTCTTTTGTATACTGTTCTTTGGGTGACTATTATAAATAATCATATAAAGTATGTGTCCTGTATTATGTTGTTCCCCTTGCAAAATAAGCCCCAAACCAACACAACACCCAAGTACCTCTGAACATCTTTACTTGGGTGTCTAACAGAATCTCATCTAATGGGTCCCCAAAAAAGCTCTTGTTCTCCTGCCTAGTCTACCTGCATTCTATCTCCTGCCTTAGTCAAGGATATCCTCATGCTTCCAGTTGCTCATGACAAAGTTTAGAGTCCTTTGTGACTTCTGTCTTACCCCTATCCCTTATTCAATCTGTGAACAAGTCTCACTGGTGCTATCTTCAGAAAACATGGTGGTCCCAGTATTTCTCCTCTCTGCTATCGCCACCACCTTGATTCAGACCTTAGGGATCTCTCCTGCCCAGAGCAGTGGCTTCACTTTCCTTCTTGTGCCCTCACAGCTTCCATACAGGCTGCTCTCAGGATGGCAAAGTCTTTGAAGATGGAAAGCAGTACATTTTACTTCCTTGCACCACATCATATTAACGTCTTCTGTTTTCACTTAAGCCAATGTTTTTACAAATAGCCTTCAAGGTTCCATGTGAACTGGCTATCCCAGTTACCTCTTAACTTTATGTCCTGCTATGACTCTGCTGCCCCCTCCTTCATCTTGGACACCACCAGCCTCCTGCACTGGAAAGCTCTTAAAGTGGGCAGTTGCTCCCTGACGTGAGGACTTTGATCACTAGTGTCCCTTTGCCAAAAGGGCTCTTCCCCATGAAAGCCACATGCCCCTTTCTCACCTGCATTCAAGTCTTTGGTCCAATGTCATTATTGCAGTGGGGCCCTTCTTCACAGACTTGTTTATTTGTGTCTCTCAATGCTCTCAAGTCCCCATACCCTATTCTATTGCTTTCATAGGATTTTTTCACCTTTCCGTACACTGCATAAGTTTCATGATTATGTTGATGATTTGCTGTCTGTCTCTCCACAATAGAAAAGAGTTCCCCAAGAACAAGGATTTCCACTAACTGATGCTTTGGGTTCCCTAATGATTTGGTCTATGATCTCCACTTATTCTTTCTGCAAGGCAAGCACACATTTAATGAGTATAGCACCCATGTGCATTCCCCCAAAAAGTGTCTTAAAAAGATAAATTGGACGTTAAGATTGGGTAGTGAGCATTTCTTAAATTGTAGTATCACACTATTAGTGAACAACACTGTCTAATTGCTAGTTATATTTTATGTGATTTTCCCATTTGAACACAAACTACTTATACGTTAATGTGTTATCTGCTATTCTTTTACCAAGCCCATAAGAGTTTTCCTATATAATGAACTTGGATCAATATGAAAACACGTTCATTGGCTTGTAACAGTGATGCAGAATTCTGTGGAGAACAGGAGAGATGAAACCATGTGCTCGGAAATGCAAGGTTTATATAGGAGGAGTTGTTTGCATTACCTGGCATTGCTACTCCCACCCAACCTAGTAACACACTAGCTTACATCTCAAGTCCTTCAGAGATTCTCTCATCACTCTTGCTCATTATTTATGTCTAAATTTCACGTGTAACCTGTATTTCTGTGTTCTATTCTCAGGGTGGATGGAGTAATTTTAAGTGGGAAATCACCTTTTTCCCCACACTCCTTTGCCCAGCAGTGATACAGTCCATGGTTAAAGGGGGAGATGAGCAAAGGGAGGCAGGATGTCAGCTTACTTTGGGATTTAACTTCAAATCTAAGAACTTTATTTTTCTCGGGATTTTAATCTTTCTTTGTTGATTTTCCAGACCAGATATGTAAGAGGCTGAATGAAACTGGGTGGGAGACAGTCATCACCAAGTTCTTGAGGCCCAAACTTGTATATTTACTGCTTCAACAAGAGAAAAACACAGTATTTTTTCTGTTCATTTTTCATCCTTAAGCTACAACAAAAAGGAAAGAGCCAAATTCCTGAATTGGGCTCCTGATGCATGGCTATTTAATCTATTCCTGATTCTGCATTTACTTGGTTCTGTCTGGAAAGGATGCAGAATTTGCCATAATGAATGACCCCAGCAATTTCAGCTAATGGCTAGAATTGAAACCTTTGATAATCCCAGGTGAATAATGTTGTCTCAACAGACTGAAGGAGTCTTTTACCTGCCTGACACAATGATAGATGTAATTAGTTAACAGGGATAGTCAGAGGTTTTAGTGAAGGCATTAGCAGAGATTGCTCAGGTCATTCTTAATTATGCAAATTCTCTGTCTTCTTCAGACAGAATGCAAAAAAAAAAAAAAAAAAGAGTAAACACAGCTGGATGAAAAGATTTCAGGGAAACTAAAATCTAGGAAACATAAAAGAAGTGATTATGTATTTCCTGGGCTGGATAGGAGGACAGAATATAGCCAGAGACAAGGTCTTAAGTGTGGGCAGCCCCCAATTTTAACCAAACCTATGCACCTGGGATGGCTGCTAAGAATGCTTGTCAAGAGTCACAAGCCACATTGAACAGATATGACAGAGAAGAGGAAGATCGTGAGTGGTTTTCAGTCACTCCTGAGCAGTAGGGTCAATCTTTGGGAAAGATGGACAAATGAGTGACTTCAAGGATTCAGAAGCAGAAGAGGGGAGGGTGGTGAGCTGGGTTCTCTTGGACTAAGAAGAGGAGGATGGGGAATGCTGAAAGCCAGCCGTCCCCCGCCTCTAAGTTTGGGGTCACCTTTAGACCCACTGTCCTCTGGCTTTCTCCGCTATTCCAGTTTGAGAAGCTTCATGCTTCTGCTCTGCACCTTAGTGAGTAGTCACTGCTAGTGTCAGATCCCAGGGAAGGTGCATAATTCAACATGGCATCAAAAACAAAGGGCTCTTTGCATCAGACGTGTTTATTTTTCCTGTAAGGCTTTGACACGTCAGTGGTTGTCAGCCGCAGTTGAGTGAAATCTTGGCATGAAATCAATTTGATGTCCAGTGTCAAGCAGCTTTCTTTAATGTCTCTGACTAAGTCAGGAGGGGCTTTGGGTCCTGAAGGAGAGGCAAATGAATGACCTGGGGTCAATCACTCAGGCTTGACAGGGATCCAGCTGGTCCCCAAAAGCAGTCAAGAGAAGGAAGTAGTTAGGCAGTAATTCTCTCGGGTTGACTTGCAAAGACTCCTCAGTACAACACGGGGAATCACTGATTGCTCTCCTTACCTAGCACAAGGGGTGGCTAATTCTAGTGCTTGGCTTTTTAGCTTCTCTCTGAAAATTTTCTTTTCTTTCTGTACTTTTAAGGTGATAAACTAATGAAGTATTTTAAACTTTAGAAAACTCATGTGCAAAAATTTGTATAGCATGAAAATATAAGTTTAAAAGGCCAAAATGTGCATGTGCTGGGTCAATGCAGGTGCTGTGAGGAAGGCAGAAGAGGAAAGAGCTTGGGTGTTAACACTATACTGTGCTGGCTTTAACTTCTGTCTCTGTCCCTTTTCCACCAGCTGTGTGGCCTCACAGAAGTCATTTACATTCTCCAAGACTAACCTTCCTCCTCTGCAAAATGAAGATTATAGCGCCTGCTTGATTAAAGGAGTTACAGTTTGGTGCACTCAGATCTTAAGGAATATTTTCAGGACAGAAAATTTATTGAAGTTATCAGAAACAAGGCAGCATCTTTTTTTTTTTTTCTATTTGAAAACACTTCTTTTTTTTATTAACAAACACATATACATTTAGAAAATAACACAAAAACAATACAAGCAATACAGAATTTCAGACAAGGTGATAGGAAATTAACAATCGTTGTTGTATTACATATTGATATCTTTAAATTGGATACTCAGATAAACAAATATGCATATGTAAGATTGATCAAACACATAAACATTGACTGCTCCTTTCAATAGAGCAATAAAAGTCAGTAGTACAAGTATGTTAGCTATCCTGTGTATACATATATACATATTTTTCCCTTTCTTTCATTTTTTAAAATTTATTTTAAAAATAAAAGAAGGAAAACATACTAACAAACACACATCCATTTACAAAATAACATAAAAAATATATGCAATACTGAATTACAGACAAAATGGTAGGAAATTAACGATAGTTGTTGTATTACATATTGATATCTTCAAAGTACTTACTCAGGAAAACAAATAGAGACATGCAAGACTGATCAAATAAGTAATCATTAACTGTTCCTTTCAGTAAAGCAATAGAAGTCATTAGTACAACTATGTTAGCTATCTTGTATATACATACATACATACATACATAATTTCCCCTTTTTTTCTTTTCTTTTTTCCCTCATCCCAGTTGCTCTATATTTTTGACCATTTTCCTTTTGTTACACAATGTCTATCATACCTCCTAATTTTTATTCACTCTTTCAGTTTCTTACATTAGTGAGACAATATGTTGCTTACATATGGAGGTCTCATTTATTTCACTTGTGAGTATACTCTCTAATTGTGACCATTTACCAGTAAAAGCCTCGAGTTTATCTTTCTTTGTACCTGAGTAATATTCCATTATAAAAGTACCACAATTTTTTATCCATTCCTCAGTGGATGGATATTTGGGTTGCTTCCACAATTTAGCAATTACGAATTGCTCTGCTATGAACATGGGTGCACATATATCACTGTGATATGATGATTTCAGATCTTCTAGGAAAATACCCAGAAGGGGAATAGTTGGGTTGAGTGGGACCTCTAGACCTAGTTTGCTGAGGAATCTCCAAACTGATTTCCACAGTAGTTTCACCAGTCTGCATTCCCACCAACAGTGGAGAAGAGTTCCTATTTCTCCACAGCCTTGCCAGCATTTATTATTGGTTGATTTCTTAATGCTAGCCATTCTTACTGGGGTGAGATGAAATCTTAATGTTGTTTTAATTTGTATTTCTCAAATGATTAATTATGTTGAACATTTTCTCATGTATTTATTTGCCATTTGTATTTCTTTATCTGAAAAATGTGTATTCATCTCAGATGCCAATTTTTGGATTGAGTCTTTGAATTTGGGGTGGGGGACTGCTGTTTTTTAATTCTTTATATGTTC
>NW_004955489.1:3289642-3308759 GCF_000276665.1 Chinchilla lanigera
GCATATATGTTTATGCTTGTTATCTCTTTCTCTTGCAGTTTTCCCCAAACAAGTATGTAGTGACCTTCTTTATCTCTTTTGATTGTTCTCAGTTTGAAGTTTACATTTTCTGCAAACATATTAGCTACCCCTGCTTTTTTCTAGGTTCTTGTTGCATGGAGAATTGATTTCCATCCTTTGCCTTTCAGTCTATGGATTTCCTTTTGAGTAAAACGTGTTTCCTGTATACAGCATTTTGTGGGATTTTGTTTCTTAATCCAATCTGCTAGTCTGTTTCTTTTGACTGGTGAATTGAGGCCATTTATATTAATGGTTATAACTGTTTTGTGTTGGTTTATCATTGTCATTTTATTTACTTGTTGTTAGTTTCCTACTTTTTCTACCTGTTTAATTGCTTGCTCTGCTTGAAGGTTCCTTTTTATTGTTGTGCTAGAAAATGTGGTCATTTTTTTCTCTGTCTTGAATATCTTTTGGTCCTCTTTGTAAGGATGGTTTGGCACTCATGAAGTTCTTCAGTTGTTCTTTGTCAGGGAAATACTTTATTATCCTTTGGATTTGAAGGATAGTTTTGCAGGATGCATCAATTTTGGTTGGAAGCTGGTTTGTCTCAGGACCTGTAATACTTCATTTCAAGCTCATCTCAATTGGATGATTTGTGTTGAGAAGTCTGCCATGATTCTTATGGGCTTTCCTTTATCGATGATCTGTTTCTTGTCTCTAGCAGCTTTTAATTTTCTGTTCTTTTGCTGAAGATCTAGGATCTTGATTATTACATGTCTGGGTGTAGTTTTTTTTTTTTTTTTTTCTTTATAGCTATTTGGAGTTCTATATTCCTCATTTACCTGTACATCAGGTTCTTTTTCCATTCTTGGGAAATTTTCTGCTATTATTTCTGCAAATTCTCTTTTTATGTCATTTGTGTTACCTCCTGCTGTTTCATTGACTCCTATTAGCCTTATATTATTGTCTTTGCCTCATCTTGCAGCAGTTAATTTGATTTTTCCTCATTCCTTGTTGATTTTAAGAGATCCTTTCTTTCATGATCATTAGCTGCTATGCTGTCCTCAAAATCTGAAATTCTATCTTCGGCATCATTCAAGTATTTTTGCCAGCTCTCATCTAAGTTTTGATTTACTGAATGTGTCTTTGAATCTGTTTGATGCATTCTAGTTCATTTCCTATATTGTTCATTTAACGTTTCCATCCTTTGCCTATGTTCATCTATTTTTTATATATGTTTTCTTTAGACGTGCTGAGCAATTCTTTCATTATTGTTGTCATTTCATTTTTTACCTGAGAGATTATTTTGGATCTGATCTTTTCTATGGCCTGATGGAGTTGTTTCTTTACTTCCATTGCAATCACTTCAGCAATTTCAGGAGTGTATTTACCAAGTTCTCCTATGTCGGTGTCTCCTGGACTTGTTCTGAGTGGGGTGGAGTTCTGAGATTGTGTTTTAGTCCTTCATGTTGTCATGTTTGTTGTTGTGGGTGGAGCTCTCTGTCTCTTTCCTCCCTGTCAGCTCAGCAAAGGTCTCTAATGTCCCTAGTTTTTCTGATGGTCAGACTTGCCCCCTCAGCGCTCGCTGAGGTGTGCTGCTTAGTCTGGGGGCTTCCAGCAGTTGGTGAAGTTTACCTAGTTCTCCCAGGTCTCAGACATGAACTGCGATGTCATCCGTTACCCTCAGACAATCTGATCCAGTGTCTTCTGACAGCTCATGGCACATGTATGACCCAGAAGTGGGCTTCACTGATGGCCCAGTCATGGACCAGTGGTCCTGTGTCCCCAGGCAGTTCAGGGCTCAGGCAGAACCCAGACATGAATTGCAGGGTCAGCAGTTCATGGCCCACCTGATTCCATGTCTCCAGGCAGCTCAAGGCACACACAGGTGTCAGATGTGGGCTGCACTGGCTGTGATCACAGACTGCCCATGCCTGTGACCTCTGGAAAGTCAGGGTGCAAGGAAAACCCAGATGCGAACTGCAGTGCCAGCAGTTCGTGTATCGCCTGCTCTAATACACTGCTCAATAGATTTTATGCAGAAATCTTTGTACCAATGCTGACATTCCATATATAAAATTATACTTTTACTTTCCCCTTTGTGTTGACTTGAATAGAGACTAGGTTAATTAAGAGTTTGTCTGTGTGTTTAACAAAACACGAATGATCTAAAAGAAAAGGTAACTTAGAAAGATCATCTTATTTCTAAAAATAGATGTTATTACAGGAAAATGATTCAAACTGGATTCCTGGGATTTGCTTAACCAAACTTTATGTAGTGCTTGCTATGTGAAGAACATCTGCTCTGAGTGCTTTACAAATATAAGTCATCTGTAGCTCACCCAAACAGTAGATGTGCAGGGTAATTACTCACTAGCATCCTCACTGTGCAGATGAGAGAGCTGAGGGGCCCTTTGGTCAATTAGACAAGATCCCAAAGAAAGTAAGAGGTGGAGTTGGGTTTTGTATTAGGGAATCTGGCACCAAAATCCATAATTTCAGGTAGTGGGTTGTACTGTTTTCTTCATATCAGCACATAGTACAGGATTTGCTTCCCAGTCTACAGGAATCTAAATGTGTAATGTTTCTATAATTGCTTTCTAGGTGTCAGCCCTCAGTTCTATGTGTGTGTGTGTGTGTGTGTGTGTGTGTGTGTGTGTGGTACTAGGAATGGAACCCAAGGCCTTGTGCATGCTCTGCAAGTACTTTACTACTGAGCTACATCTGCAGCCCAGCATTATTCCAGATAAACTAGATGGGTTATTAATTGCCTAAAAGGACCTTTAAGAAGATATTACTAGTTCCTGTTACCCACAGAATTCATGAGACAATGATGGTGTCAGTTGACTAGGAGATGAGATTATAATCATAATCTATAGTCTTTTTATTTATCCATCCACCCCTATATAATCTTAGGATCAGAAAGGCCTTTAAAAGCTAAGTTTAGATTATATTTTTTCCCCTCCACATCCAATCCAGAAAGTATCAACTTAGATTACTCCAGTAACTGGAAGCAAGCTTCCTGTAAATGCCAGTCCATCATCAATCCCAAGGTGGCTCATGCATTCTTAAAAAATTAATGACAGCTTAATTGAGATATAATTCACATAGTCTTTTAAAGTGTGCAACTCAGTGGTTCCTCAGTATATTCAACTGAGCCACTGACAGAGTTCTGGACATGCTATCCAAAAATATGGCACCTAGGTACAATCAGTATTTTAAGCTGGAGGAATCCAAGCAAATCTCAGAAACAGAAGCAGACTTTGCACAGTAAAATCTGACTGCTCTTCCCTTCTGAAGCAGGTCATAAACTCTAGAAAGGTCACCCTTTGAGCCTTTTCCTTCCTTTCTTCTCTCAAGATGCTCACGCATCCAGGTTTCTGTTCCCTACTGAAGGCAAAGAATGTCATACAAGGATACCAAAGAGAATCTTCAGCAGTCCTGCTAAGTTCCCCCAGATCATTGCCATTGGACCAGGGCCGTTGGTCCTCTGGTCATTTTCACCGTGGCTATCCACTCATGACCACCCACTCGTGACCAAAATTAAACATAAAAGTACTTTTCCCCATTTCTTTGAGTCTTCACTTTTTAAAGTTAATTTTATTAGTACATTTTAGATATACATAATGATAATATTCATCATAGGGAATTTGTACCTGTACATATTTTATCTCAATTCTTCTTTTTTCGCCAATCCCCTCTACTCCCTTCAACCCCTCTTTCCTTTGATCTTCACTTTTGAAGGCTCCTATGTCATGAAAGGGGTCTCCACTGTGAACCTAGTGATAAGTGAAAAAAGATAGCTCTGTCCTATACAGCCATCATCGAACCCATCCATGGTTGGTCCCTATTCCATCACCCTGCTGCCTTCAACAAACATTTATCTGCATCTGACTCTATGGAGTCACCTGTTCAGATATCCCATAAATGAAATAACAGTTAGCTGTCGCTTTGTGACTGGCTCTTTACCTTACCATAACATCTTTTAGGGTCACATGGCAGTATTTCCCTCCTTCTTAAGACTAAATAATATTCCATTAGATAAATATAACATCTTTTGTTTATCCACTCATTAACTGATGGCCATCTGGGTGCTTGTTCTTCTATTTTGTAGGAGTATTTGGGAAGGATCAGTGTTAATCCTCTCATCATTTGTTCGCATCTGCCAGTGGAGCTAGACTGGCGCATTCTTTAGACCACTGATGCTTGAAGAGTGACCTGTAGCTCAGCAGTGTATGTGTTGCCTAGGAGACTGCTAGAGGTGCACAGTCTCAAGGTCCATCTCAGAACTTCAGAGGGAGAATTTCCAGGAGTGTGTGTTTTGACATGATCTCCAGGTTATGGCTATGCACACTGAAATATGAAAGGCACAATTTTAAACACACTCAGTGTTCTTTTTTCTATCTAACTGCAGTCTGTCAAATTCTTCTCCTATAGGGTGGATAGTTTCTCCATCTCTGATTCTTTTAGGTCAGGGTCCTTTGTCATCTGTTTAGGCTTCAAGCCTAAAAGAAACTAAGCCAGTACCTCTGGATACTATTTTCTTGATAGACATTACCAGTTCTCTGGCAAGGTGTGTATGTGAGGGGGTTAGTATAGCATAGAAAAGGGTAGAAATCTTTGTTTTATTCATTTGTATATCTCAAACTCCTAGAATAGTGCCTGGGACATAGTATGTACTCAACAAATACTTATTGATATGTGAGTGGCTCTCATTGGAGAATTAGATTATCATAGTTGATTGTATTATTTAATACTTCTGGGTAAAGATGGTAATGACTCACTGCACTGGATTAAACAACAAAAAGTATATTATATTATACTATATTATATCATATTACATTATGTTACACACTGATAGATATGCCATATTGTATAATATATTGAATTCTTCTAGAAACAAGGAATGAAGTGTTTGTAAAATATGTGAAATCTCTCTGCTTCTCATTTCTTCTTTTTTTTCCTGCATTTGTGAGGAAATTTTATTCCTACAGAAATGACAATTTTCCATAGCTTCAAAATATAACAATGTTCTCAATAATTTCAAGAGTGCCTTGTATAAAAATTCACCCATAAAGGGTTAAGTCAGAACAAATGAGTTAGCTTAGTCTCAATTCAGATTCCCAAAGGTGAGGATTGGGATTTGCTTGGTTGCATTTCCAACTTCCCTCAAATACTCTTTGGATTTGGTCAAAGGTCTGGTTGGGTCTCAAAGTTCTAATTATAGGTTTTGAGCACAGTTCCCCTACTAATTTTGTCTTAGTTATTTTTCTATCTTTGCTGAGACAAAGTACCAGATACCCAAATGTAAAGGGGAAAACCTTTCTTTAGCTCATAGTTTGCAAAGGTTTCAGTCCATAGTTGGTTGGCTCCAAGGCAGGTTGGCACATGGCAGAGGGGCAACAACAGTTCATGGTGGCAGAAAACAGCAAAAGCAAGCAAGGCAAGAGGGTGAGGGAGAGAGAGAGAGAGACAAGCCTCTTTCTGCCCCTTTTATTTTATCCAGACTGCTAGGATTAGGGCGGTGCCAATTCAATCAGTGGACGGATACAGGAATTGCTCACATTTAATCCCAGCACCAGGTTTGTGAACTCTACTTATCACTGTATTTTCTTGCTTCTACTTGTCCATTACTCCATGAAACTTTCATAGTCATTCAGGATTTTAGCCTGTACTATGTCTTCATATACATATGTATGACTATACACTTTTTAAAGATCTTTTCCAAAACAAGCATAACTAATGAACTACACAACAACAACAACAAAAGCTAACTAACTCTGTCTTTTAGAGTTCATAAAAGGCATAGTCAAAGGAGGCCTTATAAATGATCAACATATACTTAGCCTTGGTTCCGTCTAGATCTTTACCATCTGTGCTTAGGTAGTGCGGGGAAGGACAAATTAATTAGGACTAAATTGCTGCAAGCCCCTGTGGTAACGCAATTCCATTTTTCCAAGTCAAAAGTATCCCTTACATGAAATAACTTTCATGCTATGCTATTCAATATAAATGTTATGTAATAATATACCTAGTTATGCAATTGTCTGGGTCCTTTTGGTGGCATCAGCTTGACATAGCTTTTGAGCACAACCATCCAGCAGAAGTGTTCAAGAAAGTTGCCTAGGAAATAATGGAATTTGAAAATTGAAGACTTCTTGCTTTCCGTATTTCCCACAGAGGGTTAGCTTGGCTGCCCAAAGCACCTGTGCCTGCTTAGCTCAGCTGATTAGAGCATGGTGCCAAAGACACTGAGGTCACAGGCTTAATTTTCAGGGGACTCCTTGACTTTGTTTTTGTTCATTGGCTGAGGGCTGTGTTCTTCGACCTCTGTCTCAAACATATGGACTGCGTGGCCTATGGGAGCCATGGTGCTTAATGGCATGATGGGCTAAAGTCTTTCCAAACACCCTTTGGAGTACAAAGGATACCAATGCCATCCTCCTCTACCATCCATGGCCGGTTTTCTCTCTCTTCATCTCTTGTAAATCCAGTGCCCTATTTCCTTATTTCAAAAAAGCACAACCCTGGTCTCAGGAAAAACTGTGTGAAGCTATCCACCCATCTGTGCAGTCCAATCCTGCCACTGGAGAAGCAATTCAAAACACAGATTGTCTTGGTGACGGGTCAGCCACACCAACTTGCCTTCTTTGCATACAGAGAGGATGTGGTTTCTTCACAGTGAGGCACCCAGAATGTGGCTGGTTCTTTAGATGGATACATACACTCTGGGATCATCAATCAATTCTCATTTGATTCCACAAAGCCCCTTTACTGAAAAACATCCAGGCCTCTCAAACCAATGTGACTCCTGGGATACTTCTGATTAATACCAATCAGGTTAATGGCTTAGCTATAGTTAATGGTGCCTGCTGTATAGCTACAACAAGAATTAATAACAAATCCCCGACTCATTTTTGCAAATCAGAGGGAAGATGCTAAGAGCCTGACAAGCTCTAATCTTTATGATTTAATGGAATCGTGTTAGAGCACAGAGACCATGGAGACTGGGAAACTGAAAAAATTCTCTGTCACATCCCTGGCTTTAAAGATCTGAGCTCTTTCTAATACTCTGTCAACAGCTCACTGTCATCGGGGCTTTACAGGACAGGACAGCCCTGGTGACAAACCATCTAGAAGAAAGATATAAGAGCAAGTGGTTCATTAGCGCTGCTAACACACATGAGGCTTAAACTCTTTAGAGGGGTGACAAAATTGAACAGGCATCTTATGGCAATGAACTAGAAAGTGTGTCTTCTAGGCAAGGGATGATTCATCATATCTCTGCTGGTGACCTTTACCAGTTCAATGTCACAGACATTTCAAGTGTTTTAGCATTTAGTGCTGGGCAGTGCCTGGGATAAGGTGCTGAGAACTTTGTAGCCAACTGTAACATGTACCAATACCAAGCACCAGGTATTAGCCCTATTTGAAGTGGGCTCCCAGGAAAATCTGAGATACTGAGCCTGAGGGTTTGTGTGAGTCAAACAGCTTTGTTGCTGGACAGGTTAGGACCAAAGGGATTGGGGCTGGGAGCAAGAAGGTGTCCTCATGCAGAGGAGCCTACTCTTTGCAATCTTTACAATCTCTCTTTTATTGTCAATTATTTTCTTCTTGGGAATTTTGCTGCAACATTTTCCAAGAAATGATAGGCTCAGAGGTAGTTGTTGATGCATCTGCAGAGGACCTAGAAGAAGATTTGGCATTGTTGGCTCGGTGGAAAGTATTGTCTCACACAGGGCTCAGAGGGCCAAGGATCAGTAGTAGGTATGCATCATTTCTTGCTTGTTTGTTTGTTTGTTTTTTGTTTTCCTATCACTTCCACGGGAATTTCTTGTACACCTGCTTCCCAAATCACTGCAGACACAATCTAGACAGCCACCCTAAAACAGAGGCTGATAGACCATATCTGAAGAGACACCTCTGTAAGCAATTTCAAAGGGAGGTCTGTTTAGTGTGCTGTTCATTTGGCTGGACTTGGGTACATCAGATGCCGCCTTAAGAAGCTCACAGTCCACTTTCCTAACAGCAGTTCTGGTAACCTACCTAGTGCCAGCAGAGAGGGATACAGGTGGAGCCAATTGCAGTTATACTTCAGCTCCTAACATCCACAGCTCTTATAACAGGCAAGGCACATGCTGTCTGGTACTGCAGCCACTAACCTACACATGGCTATTTAAATTTCAAGTTATTTAAATGGAATAAAGTAAAGAATTCAGTTTTTCTGTAGTAAGCTGCATTTCAAAGGTTAAATTTGCTTCAGGTGACCAGTAGTGAGCCCAGTAAACACTGGAACAGCACACTTCCTTCCTATGGACTATGCTTTGGGCAGCATTGGATTAGATCTGGTGAGACTCATCCCTGTGCTCAAACACCTGGCACCCAAGGGATGTCTGCTGACTGCTTCATAGAAGCTGGCTTGGCTGGAGCAAGGATTTTGAGCTCAAGTGGTTTCCACCCAACTCTCACACCAACTAGATATGGGATTTTATTTTCCACATTTTAGAGAATTTGGACTCAGAAAGTTTGGATGATTTATGCAAGGCCACATAGCTAGTAAGAATCAGTTATTTTACACCAAGCACAAAAGCTCTTTCTATTATTGCAGGTGACTTTGTAAAAGTTGGGGATGTCCGGAACTTGACACTGTGTGTATAGGGGATAGTTCTCCAGAGGGGGTCAGCCTGGCCAGCCCTGGGAGGAAGAGACTGTGTAGTTGCATAAGCTTGAAGAACATTCTCAGGCCTGGCTGTGGAAGCCCCTGGAATGTTCAGGCAGATATCAGTGGGGAACAAAACCCAAAAGAGATGATCTTTGCCTGTTGTGAAATATAATTTGTTGCTTTGCAGATCCTTTTAGTTTTGCTTTGTTGCTAGCTATCCTGCAGGCTAATCTGGGATGAGGTCCAGGGGCTGTGCCCCACAGAGAGTACTTGCTAGCGAGTGATGCATCCTTCTTTCTTGCTGGTTTTTAAGCGAGGGCATGGACACTGACATAGCAAGTTCTCTGGTAGAAACAGTTCTCCAGGTTTCTAATGATGAGATTTAAGCAAAATGTAAAGCAGATATTTCTGATGATGTATTTGTAAGCAGCTCAGTAACTTTCCAACTCTTCCACATGTGTTTCACGTGATCCTCACTAATATCTTATGAGTGGATATAATCATTCTTTCTTTACAAGTGGGCAAAAACAACATACAGGTAATTGGAAATGTACAAAATCACAAAGGAAGTCAGAAATCTTGGTTTTTATTACATTTTTCCAAGAACAGTAAGAAATAAAGAGAAAATAATCTCAAATTTAGACTCTTCTGGTTCCATCATCTTTGATCCTGTTTCATCTATCTGCTTCTTATTCTTGGTTTGGGACTCTCTAGCTTTTGAGCTGGCAAAGTTACTGTATTACTCTTTTTTGCAAGTTTTAGAGAAACATGAGAGCCACTGATATCAGGAATCTCAGAAGACAGAGAACATGGAAACCAGTTTCCTGCCCCAGAGCATGAAGGATTTGGACACAATCTTTCATGGAACATTAGATAAGTGAAATGAGCCAGGAGGTCACCTTGAATATTGCACCTAGTGAGATACTAACTAATGACTTAACTGATTTTCTTTCCACCAGATTGGAAGGCTTTTATTGTACAGATTTAAAGTGCTTAGCCTAATATAAGAACAAAGAGATTGAGGAAACAGCTCAGTGGTGGAGTGATCATCTAGTACGCATGAGGCTCTGAGTTCAATTCACAGCACCATGAAAAAAAAAATGAAATATGTAACATTATCTAGTAAAGTATATAACAATGTTTTTCAAGCTCCCATCCATCCAGTAAAAGCCAGGTTCTCTTCTACAGCTGGATAAACTAACACCCATTTAAAGAATGGAATTCGACCTTCTTATCCCTGTTCATTACTTGACCAACTCAGAAGATGAGAGCATATATGAAGCTTAAGTGTGAACCAGAAGTATTAAAATGATTAATAATAATTAGAATTGTGAATAAAAGACTCATCCAGGCAGCAGATATTTAATGAATTCTGATTATGTACCTAATATCTTCTGCATGATTGATTTGCTGACTGATTCACAAAAACAAAGCTATGCAGAATAACCTAAGTCAAGATATGAACATCTCCTCCTCCATGTGGATTATTCAGATAACTGTTTCAGCACGCTACTCCATAGCACCTTCCTGATAAAGATTTATCTTCCAAAGCCGAAGGTGTAGGCAAATGCAAACGAAGGCTTTGCTTTCCCTAGATGTCCCCCCAGAGGGAAAATTCTATAGGCTGGAAAGGACTGCAGAATCATCTCACATCAAGAAATTTGCTTTCAAAGATGCAGGACTGGCGAGAATCCCTTTATAATGTTTTCCAGGAAGAAGTTAAGTTTATTAATTACCTAATCCTCCTACGCCTTATGATAACTCTTAGAACCTTTTATATGCTTCCAATTTCCATAACGTAAAGTCCTCAGAGTTGGGGCTGAAGTGCTTTGGTCCCAGTTAGGTCCACGTGTGGCATGTTGTGCTGCAAATCTCAGCAGCATATTTACACTAATTATGAACATTAATTATAAGGGAGTCCTGGGAGCTTCATGCCCATCCCAAAGTCATGAGTGAAGCCAAAAAGAGTTTACGCCTCAGGAGCACAGCAAGAGCAGTCCAGTTTATAGGAAGCAAAGAAAGAGACATAGAAACAGTCACCAGAGCAACGATGTCTGTGAACCAGTCTTGCGCACAAGACTAAAATGCAGGTACCCACTTCTGTTGGCAAAGAAGTCCACCTTCAAAACTCAACATCTAGAGTGCAACACATAATATTTTCCTCCTCTAACATCAGAATTTGCCTCAGGAAACTATCATGAGGCTGAGTCTACAGGGGCGGGGTGGGGGCGGTAAGTAAATTTAGTTGTGGAAAGAACAGAGCTCGAGGACATAGCAAAGAAAGGGCTATACTGAGAAATAATTAAACTTACAGATACTTGAAAATAATATTCATTCATTCACAAACGCATAAAGCATGCTGAGCTCTGTGCTAAGTAACAGTAGCTCATTTATTTTGCTGTGCACTGGTAGCATTCCAGACACAATTCTAAGCACTGCACATGCTTTTCTATTTTAATTCTTACAGCACAGAAGGAGTAGTATTAGTTCCATTTTACAGGTAAGAAAAATGGAGGTGTAGAAAAGTATGCACCTTGCACAAGAACATAGTAAGTGAGTGTACTGGAGAGTGTTTGGGACTCAGGTTCCAAATGCAGACAGTCACACCTGGAGCCTCAAATGAGTACTATGTTATTCAGTAGTAGCTGGGTATTAAAAATAAGTAGAGCATAATCTTGCCCATAAAGCTTTTTCTAGTGAAAGGAAATATTTATGACATAATAATTAGGATAAGATAATGCTACAGGGAGATAAGTAGGTTTCTATACTTCACTTGAGCTAGTAAAATATCAACAACAGTGCACTGTCGTAAGTTATTTATATATAATGTACTCCCTGGAGGAATCACCAAACCAGCAATGCAGGATATAAACTTTAAAACATAATAGATAAATCATAATTAAATTCTAAGAAAAAGGTTCAAGCAACACAGAGATGCAGGAAAAAAGAAAAAGAAATAAAAGCCATTTTCTATTAGAAAAAATAAACTGTCCCTATTTGCACATGATATGATCATCAGCATAGAACATTACAATGAATTCATTTTCAAAAATTCTAAAACTACTAATGAGCTTATCAATATTGTAAAAGAAAAGATAAACATAAATAATACACAGGTATGAATGTAACAAAACAAGTACAAGAGTGGTGTGCTAAAAACTACAAACACAAAACATGTATTAAAACTCTAAAAAGATTTAAATAAATGGAGAGACATACCATATTCATAGACTGAAACATTCATGGACTGGAAGATAAATAATTCACATCATACATATTTAGTATAATTCCTGTTAAAATTTCATCAGAACTTTTTTCTGTAAATTTAGAGAATATTGTGCTAAATTGTATATGGGAAGTACAAATACACACACACACACACACACACACACACACACACACCAAAACGAAGAACAAAATATGTTACCTAGAACAATTTTGTAAATGAGAAATGCAATGGCATGAATTATTGCACCAGATTGCAATTAAAACAATGGAGAGTGTGTGGATATAGATCAGTAGAACAGAAGAGAAAACTCAAAACTAGGCAAATATAACCAAATGATTTTGGTTAAATTGCAAAAGTAAATAAATTAAAGATGAATAACCCCTTTAGCAAATGGCACTGAAAAAATTAGGCAAAAAGAAAATGAATCCTGAACTTAGCACTTTAAAATTAAAATGAGCTCAAAATATATCACAGAATTAAAACACAAAACTGTAAACTTTTAAAAAACAATCATAGGAGAAAATCTTTGCGATACAGAACTAAACAAAAAGCTCATAGACATAACATGAAAAACATGATCCATGAAAGAAAAAAATGATAAATTAGACTTCCCCAAAACTAAACTTTACAGAATACTTCCATAAGAGCATGAAAATACCACCTACTGAATGGGAGAAAATACTTCCAAAGCATGTATCTGTCAAAAGACTAGCATTTAAATGAGGTACAATTCTGCATGCCTATAATTCCAGCTATTCCAGAGGCTAAGGCAGGAGGATCTTGAATTTGAGGCCAGGCTTGGCCACATGGAAAAACTGGTTGTTTTTTGTTTTTGTTTTTGTTTTTAATTTTAAAGAGAGTAGTTAAAAAAAAAGAACAATAGCAGCATACCAACATCATGAAGAGGGGCTGGGTATTTAGCTCAATGGCACAGTGCCTGCCTGGCAAGTGCAAGGTTGTGAGTTCGATTCCCAGTACCGGAAAAAACAAAACAAAACAAACAAAAAAACAACATCATGGACATAAACAAAGCAAAGTAAGAACTTTAAAAATGATACTGGTTTCAAAACGAAATGGTAAGAATTAACAGTGGTTGTTATATTACATATTGTTACCTTCAACTACATTGCTCAAATTACCAAATGTGAGAATGGAAGATTGTTCAAACCATTAAAGAGAATATAAAAATAATTATTAAATAAAACATTAGAGATAATACAGAGTTTCATTTGACAAGATGGTAGAAATTCACCAGTGGTTGTTCTATTGCATATTGTTGTCTTCAGATCATTTGCTGAGATTACCAGATATAAGCATGCAAAATTGATCAAAATATTAAAAATTTTAAGCATTAACCCTTTCTTCTTTCTTTTTTTCTTCTTTCCCTCATCCCAGTTGTTCCTTCATTTGAGCAATTTCTTTCCCTTTTATGTCATCTATTGTATGTTTTGAGTTTTACTTACTCTTTCAGGTTCTTATAACAGGGAGACAATATGATGTTTACATATGTGGGCCAGATTTATTTCACTTATGAATATGGTCTCTAGTTGCATCTATTTATCTACAAAACTTTAAGCTTATCATTTTTATAGCTGTGTAATACTCCATTGTATAAAAATAACACATCTTTTTTTATTCATTCCTCAGTTAATGGGCATCTGGGTTGTTTCCAAGATTTAGCTATAACAAATTGTGCTGCTATAAACATGGGTGCACATATATTGCTGTGGTATGATGTTTTTAATTCTTCTGGGAAAGTTCCCAGAAGGAGAATAGTTGGGTTAAGTGGGACTTCTAATCCTAGTTTTGTGAGGAATCTCCAAACTGATTTCCATAGTGGTTTCACCAGTCTATACTCCCACCAGCAGTGGAGTAGGGTTCCTTTCTCCACACAGCCTCTCCAGTATTTGTTACTTGTTGATTTCTTGAGGAAAGATTATTTTTAAGAAGTGTTAGCATCTAGAAGATAGAAAAAGAATCTCAAAACTCAATACCTGTAATAGTCCAAATAATCCAATTAGAAAATATGCAAAAGACAAGAAAGCACATTTCACTACAGGAATATATGTTTGACAAAAAGGCACATAAATTTATTTACTATCTTTACATATTAGGGAAATGTAAGTTGAAGCTACAATGAGATATTATAACATATTCATCCAAATGGCAAAATTTAAAAATAGTAAGAGCAACAAATGCTAGTGAAGATTCAGAGAAACTATATTTGGTGAGAATGTAGAAATACTGAAATCACTCTGGGAAAAGTTTGCAGTCCTTTTAAAAACTAAACATGTAACTTACATACTGCCAGCAATTACACTGCAGGTCTTTATTCCAGAGAAGTGAAAACATATATTCACAATAAACCCCATATTCAGATGTTGATACAGTAGCTTTAGTCAAAAGATACCAGGACCAGAAACACCTAGATGCCTTTCCTCAACAGATGAATGAGTAAACCCACTGCTGTACATCTGTTCATACCACGGAGTATTACTTAACAATAAGAAGGAACAAGCTGCTGTTGTATGCAACAATTTGCGTGAAATCTGCAAAACATAATGTTCCCTTAAAGGCAATTCCAAAAGTTTATATAGGTTATGTTTTCACTTATATAATGATCTTGAAATAATGGATTGTAGAAATTAAAAAACACAGAAGTGAAGGACAAGGATGGGGGAATTAGAGAGAAGTGATCATGGACAGTTGAGGACAACACACGGCACTCACGTTGTCCCAAGGTGAAGATGTTCTGTCTTCTGACTCTAGTGATGTCGATGTTCTGGCTGTGAGAACGTACACCAGTAGCTTTGCAAGATGTTTGTATGGAAAGAAAAAAAAAGAAAATGATATCTGGAAACTCTATTATTTCTTACAACTTCAAGTGAATCTTAAACTAAAAATAAAATTAAAAACAGACCTTTCTTGCTACAGTCTTGGTGGAAAAGTTGCATAATCTGAACAGAGTCTATATTTAACTAATAGCAATACTATCAGTGTCAGTTCTTAGTTTTGACAAGTGTATCATGATTGCATGAGACATCAACATTAAGGAAAACTGAATATTAGGAGAAACTGAATAACTCTGTATTCAGTTACAACTTGACTGCATATTTAAAATTATTCCAGAACAAAAGTTTACTTTTTATTAAAAATTAAATTCATTATTTAAAGGAAAAACACCAATAGCATAACAGAGTTTATAAAATATATGGAAGTAAAATATATGCCAATAATTGCATGAAGGAAATAAGAAAGAAATTGGTGTATTCTGTTATGAGTTCATGCATTATATAAGAAATGATGTAATATTTTTAAGGTAGACTATGGTATGTAACAGCTATAAGGTGCAAACCCTACAGCAACCACTAAAATAAAACAAATAGGCATAGTTAATCAGCCAACCATAAAGTGAAATAGAATTTAAAACATGTTCTATTCAAAATATAGCAAAGCAGATGAAACAAAGAACAGGACTCAGAAAACAAATAGCAATATAGACATAATGCAAAGTACAACAATAATGACATTAAATGTGAATGTTGAAAAACTAAAAAAGGCAGAGATAGTCAGACTGAATATAAAAGTGAAAACACAAGTATGTGTTTTCTGTTAAAAACTCATTTTATAATTTTATAAAATATAAAAATAAAGAGAAATTTGAACAAAAAAGTAGAGAAAGGTGTAAGAGAAGACATGCAGTAGAAAACATCCAAAAGAAGCTTTAGAGACTATTGACATCAGACAAAATCACAGATGGATAATACAGGAATAAACACAGTTGTCTCTTGGTGTCTGTTGGGTAATTGGTTCCAGGGCCTCTCACATGTACCAAAATCCACAGATGCCCAAGTCTCTGATATAAGATGGCATAACTTGCAAATATGCACATATTCCTGTGTACTTTAAATCATCCCTGTATTACTGATAAAAGCTAATGCAATGTAAATGCTATGTAAAAAGTTGTTATACTGTATAGTTTAGGTAATAATGAAAAAGAAAAAAAGCCTACACATATTTAGTACAGATGTGATTTAAGAAAAATATTTTCAATCCACATTTGGTTGGATCTAGGTGTGCAGAACCCGTAGACATAGGAAGGTATTCAAATTATCAAAAATAAAGAGGGAAGATAAAGAATGACAAAAGGATCAGTTAATCATGATGATGTGACTTTATACATACATGATTTTATTCATATGAAATTACAGAAAAGAGAAACCCAAACAGTGACAGAAACAGGTGAGACATTTTCTGAGTTTAGAAAGATTGGCTACGAGGATGGCATAAGGTAATCTGTTGGGTGAAGAAAACTTTAAAAATAATTAAATACCATCAATATACAAATAGAAAATGATAATGTAAAAACTGGTATAACAGTTAAAAGATGATCTAAACATAAACTTTTTGAAATATATGTAAATGTAACAAGATATATAAGGTAGAAAATTAACGCTTTAGTAACTGATAACAAAAATGTGAGTAAATTAGGGTTTATATTTGAGGCTGGGGATATTCAATTACAAAGACACAAAAATCTCCCTAAATGAAAATAAAATTTCAAGGCTATTCTATCTAATATCATAAAGGAAGTTTTCTTAAAAGCTAATAAACTAATGCTGAATCTGATATAGCAAGGCTAAGACATATTCACTACATGGTCATCAGTGCTTATTGCAGGATGTATTGATGGAGAGTGAGGTATTTGGATAAGGATAGTAAAGAACAGCCATGATTCAATGTAGTATGTGTAGCAAAACTCCTGCCTATCTGGATAAAGCTTAACACATGGCTGGCATTTTAAACCAGTGGGGTAACCATAGTCTACAATGAATGACGGTAGGATTATTGATAATTCATTGAAAAATAAGATGATACCTCATCCCACACCATCCACAAACAAAGCAATTCTAGGTGTATTTAAAACTTAACACATTTTCATGATAAAAACCCTACAGAAAACTGAAATAAATGAGCTTTACCTCAACCTGATAAAAAAATCATTTATGACAATCCAGTAGCCAATATCATACTAAATGGTCAAAACCTGAAACCTTTCACTCTAAAATCAGGAACAAGGCAAGTTCACTATCATCATTCCTATTCAATATAGTACTGGAAACATTAGCTTGAGCAATTAGACAAGAGATAGAAAAAAAGGTATAAAAATAGAAAAGGAAGAAATTAAACTATCATTATTTGCAGATGACATGACAATCTACATAGAAGACCATGAAAATTCCATCAAAAGACTTGTGGATTTAATAACTAAATTCAGTAATGTAACTAGATGTAAAATCAACACTCAAAAATCAATAGCATTCTTATACACAAATAACAAACTCACTGAGAGAAAAATTAGGGAAACCACACCCTTCACAATAGTACCCAAACAAAATAAAATACATAGGAATTAATCTGACAAAGGAAGTAAGACCTACACATTGAAAATTATCATACTCTGAATAAGGAGATCAAAGATGATATCAGAAAGTAGAAAAATACCCTTTGCTCATTGATAGGAAGAACCATGATAGTAAAAATGGCTCTATGACCAAAATTATTGTACAGATTTGATGCACTCACAATCAGAATACCATTAGCATACCTCATAGAACTAGAGAAAACATTCTCAAAATTCATTTGGAAGCAGAAGAGACGTACAATAGCAAAAACAATTTTTGGTGATAAAGGTAAGGCAAGGGCATCACATTCTCCGACTTGAAATTATACTACAAAGCTACTGTGATAAAAACAGCATGGTACTGGCAAAAAACAGTCCTGAGTATCAGTGGACCAGATTAGAAGATGTAGACACACTCCAAACACATTCAGCCACCTTATCTTTGACAAAGAAGCCAAATATGTTTACTGGAAGAAAGATAGCCTCTTTAATAAATGGTGTGGGAAAACTCTTTCCATATTCCAAAGACTAAAACTACACCCGTATCTCTCACCATGCATTAAACTAAAATTGAAATGATCTAAAGATTAAAACAGAAACATTAAATCTTCTGGAAGAGAGAAGAGGTAGAACTCTTGAAGACATAGGTGTAGGCAAAGACATCATGAACAAAATCCTGATAGCAGAGGAAATAACACAAAGAATCAATAACTGGGATCTCATGCTCTTAAAAAACTTTTGCATAGTGAAACAAGACACCAACAGAGTGAAAAGACAGCCCATAGAATGGAAAAAACTTTCACCCAGTTGTCCCTCAGACAATGGACTTCTACCTAGAACATATAAAGAATTTTTAGAAAATCAGATCCTCCAAATTTAAAGACCCAATTCAAAAATGAGCAGATATGAATACACACCTCTCAAATGAAGAAATACAAGTGACAAATAAATAAGTGAAAAAATGTTCAACATCACTGGTTATTAGAGAGATGAAAATTAAAACAACATTGAGATTCCAACTCACTCCAGAAAGAATGGCTATCATAAAGAAATCAAGCAATAACAAATGCTGGAAGGGCAGTGGGGAAAAAAGAACCCTTCTTCATGGTTGTTGGGAGTGAAGACTGTTGCAACCACCACGGAAATCAGCATAGAGATTCCTCAAAAAAGTAGGATTAGAGGTCCCTTTTGACTGAGCTGTTTCCCCTCTGGACATCTTTTTGGAAGAATTAAAAACAACATATCACAGTTATGTATGCTCACCCATGTTTATAATAGCACAGTTTGTAATAGCTAAATTTTGGAAAAAATCCAAATGCCCATCAACTGAGTAATGGATAAAGATGTAGTTTTATTTTACACAGTGGAGTACTACTATGACATAAAGAAGTGTAAACTTCAGACATTTCTTGGTAAATGGAAGCAATTTGAGACTGTACTCTCAAGTGAAATAAATGAGTCATATGTGTAAACATCACATTGACTCCCTGATGTGAGAAACTGAAAGAGCCAATGAAGATCAAAAGGTACAATAGATATTGTGAGTGGGAAGCCATTGTTCAAAAGGAAAGAGTAACTAGGGTGGGGAAGAGGAAAAGGAAGGAAGGTGAAAAGGAAACAAGTGATAAAAAAGGATAAAACAGAAACAAAGCTTTGTAAATAAGAAAGGGAAGAAGAGTTGAAGGGAGAAAAGGGGAATGGAAAAAAAAGAAGAATCAAAATAGATCATGGATGGATAGAAATTCTCTGTAATTAATATTATATATATATCATATTAAAAATATCTATATATAAGGGGCTGGGGATTTAGCTCAGCGGCAAA
>NW_004955489.1:3308859-3329937 GCF_000276665.1 Chinchilla lanigera
GGGGCTGGGGATTTAGCTCAGGGGCAAACGCGCCTGCCTGGCAAGCGCAAGGTCGTGAGTTCGGTTCCCGGTACCGGAAAAAAACCAAAAAAAAAAAAAAATCTATATATGTCCAGTAAACTTAGTTAAAGCTTAAATGCAAAACTGAAAATTCATTTTCAGAAAAAAATATAAAAATAATTCTTATAAATTTGCAGTAGTAAAAGGATTTCCAGAATAAGATATATACAACAAATCATGAAGGAAAAGATTGGTAAATTTGACCCCATTAAAATTAAAATCTTCTGAACAACCAAAAATATCACAAAAAGAAAAAAATTAAAAGAATTTCTGAGGGCTGGGGATTTAGCTCAGGGGCACGGTGCCTGCATGCCAAGGATGAGGCCCTGAGTTTAATTCCTGGTTCTTAGAAGAAAAGAAAAAAAAGAATTTTTGACACATAAAATTTATTAAATAGAACATAAAAGTCCCTCTTCGATACCAAGTAAGAACAATAGGAAAATAGAACACATATTTGAAGAGGAAGTTCATAAAAGCAGAAATATGAAACACCTATAGACATAGGCAAAGAAGCTGAACTTCATTTGTATTAAAGGAAATATAAATTAGAATCAGAAGGTGTCAATTAAAACTACAGTGTGGGGAACTGTGCTGCTGAGTATGAAAAAGGCACTTTGGAAGGCAACGTGGCAATTTCAGTGCAACTGAGGATAGGAATAGAAATACTACCCAGGCACTTCCCTCCTGGAAATTTCTTTGCCATGTGTACTTAGGAAAATATGTTTCAGAGCACTTACTGTAGCATCGTTTTTGACAGAAAAATTGAAAATGACTTAAATATCATCCACAAAAGGAGGATAAATAGACTACAGTTTAGTCATGCAACAGAATGCCTTGCAGATAATAAGATAAATTTGTTTCATAGTGACATCAATTTACTTAAAAATGTTACAAGAAAATAGCAAGTTGCTTACAAATACACACCACTTCTATATGAACTGTATATACAAATCCAGTTCTTATGTGTCGACCAGCACACACGGCAGTAGTGTATACTGATTGTTGACACATAGCTATGTAGTACAAGTATGAAAAGGATGTTAATGACATATCACCAAGTCCAGAATCGAAATTACTACACATGCTAAGAAGGTAGGTGAGTGAAACTGAGGAGGGAGGGAAGCCTTTAGTTATAACTTTGAATTTCTTTGAAAATGTGAAAAACTTAATATTTGGTAAATTTTGATATTGTGTTTAGTTTCTTATATTTTGTCAATATTCTTTGTTTATTCCAATTTTTTTCTGAAGGGCAAAGATAGAACTCTGAATTGAAGTATCCCTTACATATCTGCATAGCCAGCCTGCTTAGAAGTCAAAGGAGTACACTGCAGTTTTCAGTGAGTGAGGGGTTGAGCGTTGTCCTGGGAGTGGTAATGGTAGCATGGCTGGTTTCCTGTGTCCTTAAACCCACACTTGTTTTTTTTTTTTTTTTTTTTTTATTGTTGTTGTTGTTGTTTGCCTTAGCTGCACCCCTGGAAGCAACCCTTGCATTCAATTCTCCTTGGATAAACCATCAGAGTAGAGGATGATTTGCCACGGTGACCCTACCTGCTTTCTCTGTGTGTGTGTTTGGCACTTTCATATGTTTAATAGGACAGAAATAGAATGGCTGGAGATCCCTGCCCCTAGGAAATCCAGGCTCAGAGAGAGCATCTCCTACCCTGTTGTAATAAGCAGCAAGACATTTTCTCTCACCTGTAAAAAGCCTGAATTCAGGAGCAAATCAGAGAGGTCTTCCCAGCTGGACTCCCTGGGATGGCCTCCTAACAGTGCCCCTTATTAGCTGAGGCTTTGGGGGAAATGATCTAACTTCTCTGGTTCTTGGTTTCCTCTTGTAGAAAATGAGGCTGTGACACTGACCTCTAAGGGTTATTATGAAGATTACATGCAGCGTGAACTAAAGAGCCACGTGCAAGCCCTTTCCACTATCCAGCCTGCCTTCCAGGCAGTTGCTACCTGCAGCTACGTCCTGTGGCTGGAGGTCTTGCTTTGCCTCGCTCACTGGTTTACTTTGTCTCTGATCAGCCTGACTGTCTGTTTCCTTTATACAGAGCATCCTGAAGGAGCCAGTGTTGTAATAATAACAACAAACAAGTTAGGAAGAATTACCCTCCCATCTCTCTTGTAAATGTCGACAGGTTCCATCGTTATATTACAATCCCAATTAAAGAGAAATTCCCCTCTAGGTCATAAAGCTAAAATGAAAAAAACCCTATAGGGAAGCATAAGCCTCTTCCTTGAACAAACCTGCTATTTATCCTTTTGTTTGTCACTGCTTGTGTGTGCTCAAATCCCCGCTGAACCAATCCTGCAAGTTGATGAAGAAGTAAAGCTCCAGCATCCATCCGTGGGTCTGTCAAGACTTTACTTGTAACGAGTCTCCCATGGATTTGATTATTATTGGATATTAATTATTAATGGTATTTCCTGCAGAAGGCCTGTGGGGGCTTCTCTGTCCGCAACCTCTGTTTTGAACTGGAATTAAAAAATAACCAAAAAATCTCCCCCAGAGGAGCTGGGGGAGGAAAAGAAAAGAATCAAGGGAATCCCTTGCTCCACTTGATATTCCAGATCTGTTCTGGTAATTAAGCGTGGGGGAAGCGGATCTGCTCTGCCACAGCATCCTCCAGCTGTAACCCGTCCCTCAGAACCACAAAGGAGAAACAAAATGCCCTTCTGCCAGCCTCTTCCCCTGTATCCTTGTCACACACACCCAACCTTGTCTTTTTTGGCAATTAATTTCCTCTGATGGTTATGTTAATTTTAATGGGTTCCTAATGATCAGAAATATTTGGCAGATTAACATCCTTTAACTCTCCTTTCCCTGGGGGGCAAGAGACAGGGAGGGGGTTAAATAGTGTGGAACAGCTGGAAAAAGACAATCTGAATCCTGTGCCAAGCATGTCGCTGCGACACAGAGAGGGACACCAGGAAAGCCTGGAGACATTAAAGGCTACTTTAAAAAATGATAATAAGACGGAAAGATCAGAGATGGTACCACAGCCCCACCCTATATGGCTTTCTCCTTTATTCACTGCCTACAGTCCATATGTTGCTTCCTAGCCATGTTTTAAAGAAGACTGCACCTGTCAGGATATCTGGAAGGTAAAGGCAGAGCAGGTGTTGAGATTTCCACCATGAAAGGAAAAATCCTCCAGCTTCTCTAGCAGAAAGGAGCATGTCTTTGAGCATCCTGAAGGGGTCCTTCCTCCTTTGTCGTGCTCCCCTTTCTTGGAAGGCAGTGGTCCCTGCATGGTGCCACAGATGGAAAGATGGAATTTAATTTGACTGGCGTTCAATCAAAACAGAATAATGTGTTTAATATCCCGGCAGTGTAAGTGAAAGGGAGAGATTCATGAACTCTTGGGAGGCAAAGGATTCCAAGCAGGGCTTTGATATTTCCTCCTATATATAAACATAGAAATCACAGTGAAAAATACAGATAAATCTTAACTAAGATTTCTCCCTCCTCTCCTGTGTTGCCACTTGAAGTTCAAGGCTGTCTGACAGAGGTATGGAGCTGACCAGAACAACTGAATGGATACAAAGGTAGTCAGGCACCCTCAGCTTAACCCAAGATTTAATCCAGAGGAAGGTTTGGCCCCTGTGTCAAAGGTGCTGCTGATTGGCAGATGTGCTCAGTAGGGAAGAACCTCACAAAGGAAGCCATGGGAAACTCCACCCCAAGTTTCATTTAAAATCCAGTACAGTAATCCATTTATGCAATGGCAACAATCCATGATATAAATGTGAAAAAGCCCAGGAAATAAATATCCCCAAGTGCTATAAGGGACTGATTTAGGATAGTCATGTTGTAGATAACAGTTTTCTTTTATAATGATTTCCTGAATGTTTAATGCAATTACATACTTTATAATGATGGATGAGTGTGCACTGAGTGTGCATTTGTGCATAAGATCCTCTACTTTTCATGTGCATCCAAATCACCTTGGAAGCTTGTTAAACATATGGATGCCTGGGTCCTACTTTAGAATTCCTTAAATAAGTAAGTAAATGAATAAAATAAATGTACTACAATTAAAAGCCCCTTCTTCCTCCAACCTAAGCTAGCTGTCCCTGTCTGTTTGTCCCCAAGTCATCCTGCAAAGTCTGCATTCTGCACACATTCCACCCAAATTTATCTAAGAGAATGCCCCATTTCCTGCGCAGGTTTCCAGGATTTTTCCATGCACTCTTTCCATAAAAAACTTTCTCTCTTGAGTGTGATTTTTAAGATCCCAACAACAAAGCCCAGTATCTGCCAGAATTCCCACCAGTTCCTCTGCTCTTCTCAGAGGTTTAAATACTTTTTCACTCCCAGCAGCAAGGAAGAGCCTGCACACGCACGCACACTTTCATTACTATTATGCAAATTCAGTTAATTCAGTAAAAAAAAAAAACTAAAGTTAATCAAATTTGTGGTTGATTGAATGAGTCATTTGGGAGGATTTTTCAAAAACCTTTTACTCAGTATGTATCATTATTAGTCAATCAGTTAATACTTGGGATGTTAGCATGCAGCTGCAAAGGGGAATCTTTCTTATTTTAACTCTCCGGTGACAGCACCGCCATAAAATATGATTTTCTCTTCTGATTTTCTGTAAGTCAAGCTAATAATGATAATTGTACCAAATGAAAAATGAGCCTCTTTTGGTTACAGTGCTACCTCAGACACGGATGATTATACACATACATACACAAGCACTCATACACACAGACACACGCGGAATGCACATCAGCTAGCCTCTGTGAACTGCCACCATATTTGCATAAAGATGTGTGATCCCTGGTAGTGTGCTTTTTAAAGACGCTGTCAGTGGGATGAACGTGCTCCCCCTTCCTGCGCCGCTGACCGAAGAGCACTGCGAGAAGAATGCCAAGGTCCTTCATTGTGCTTTTGTTTAAGCAAGAAGTATGGCTGCAGTGGGGCCTGTCATTTCCTCATCTTCTGTCTTTGCCACGTAATGACCGCTGCTCCACTGAGTCAGCTGGCTGTTCCACCAGGGCCAGCAGCCGTCCGCTTTGGGCCTGCACTGGCACCCAGAGCCAGGACACAGGGTTCCACAGCTATCCAGATGTCAGCTTCTTCAGAAAGGGGCTTCCCGTCTGTCCGGTTGTGTCCAGGAAAAACTCTGGGAACTCACCTGCTGCCCATTTTTCCCAGCCTAAGACTAGATAAACTGCTTATTTACAGCCACACCTTACACTCACTGGCCTGCCCCCGCCTGGAGCCCTTGGACATCCATGACCTCCTTTCATCTATTGTCATGGTTGGAAACCATGCAACTCACATGTGATTCTGTGACATGCAACTCACATGTGATTCTGTGACATGCCAGTGACCTGGGTTGGGGAATGGCAACTTCTCATAAATCCTGCATGACTGGAAAAGATTTTCCTCAATCCACATAGGATTCCTGGCTGGATCTGAAACGAAAACTGGCAAAGAAAGATTTGCAAGAGAAAAACAGGTACATTTATTTAATATACATTTTATATGACATGGGAGCCTTCATAAGAAAATGAAAGTCCAAAGAATGGCTTAATTTGTATATTTCTGTGCTAGGCTTGGTGAATGCTGCATAGTTGTGGAGAAATACGATTGAACAAAGAGAATGATGTCATGGCAACAAACTTGGGGGAAATTTAGCAAGAGCTGTTCAGCTTCCTTTCTGTGACAGTTTCTCTTCAGAGTCTTGTGGGTGCATGGGTGGGTATATGGTAGACACCCACCTCAGGGTGTCTTATGACCTGCTGCACAGAGGATCAGAAAATTCCTTCTCTCTTCCTATATACTTCAGGGGAGACAGTTGGAGGAAGGTCAGAGACCTTCCTGCTTTTGCAGTTTTCTCAAATTCTCTCAGCTTTAAATGCCCAGTGTGCCAAGATGTCATATTTTGGAACAGGGTCTTCTAAGCCCTGCCAATACCAACTCAGGATCCTGAGTGACTGAAAATATTCCCCTTTTCTATCTGATCTCCAGCTGAAATCAGTATCTGTTCAGTCTAGATTAAAAGTACACCAGCCTCCTGTTTCTTCCACGGATTGCATGACTCCCTGATGGTGACTAGGGACCATGTAACCCTACCTGAAGTTTCAGCTTCATAAAGAGCACTGAGAAAAATGTTGTCCTGAGTAATGTTGACTTAAAAGTTTATGCAATCATTTGTCACCTCTGGGCATTTACAATGTGCCTTGTATTTGATTTATATTATCTCATTTAATATGTGCAATGTTCCTTGAGCAGATGTATATATTTCCACCTCTGAGGAATGGGAGCTGAGGTCCAAGGTCGTGTGTCTACAAGCAAAGAAACCAGGATTCAAACCTAGTTCTATTTCCATTGAAACCACTGGTCATTTTCCCCAAATTTCTTGTTCCTTTTCCTGTTGGGAGCTCCTTATGAGGGCAGCATTCTCTACCAGCTTGCTATGGTCCAGGAGACAGCAATTTTAGACTTCTGGCTAGTGGTAGCTGTATACTACTTAGAGTTTCACCACATCCACAAATCAGTGTGTTTCTCTACCCCTACAACACGTGTACTCTTTGTAGGCAACTGGTATTTCATCTGTAGCTCTGTCACCCAGCAGAACTCCTGGAGCATTGTAACTTCTCAACAACTACTTATTGAACCAATGAGCAAATGAACAAGTATATCTACCCTAGGTCTGTGAAGGATGGAATTTTGAAATTATGACACAGAAAGCAAATACTGAATTGTTCAAGGACATCTGGATCCTGTATTCTTAGGTTGACACTGCCAACCTCACCATCCATGCCCTTCCCAGCCTCCTCAGTACAGCAATAATCTTAGCACTCCATATAGAGACTCATAAGTGGGGATTTCTGAAAATGATGAAAAACCATTTCCCCCACTCTGTGGCAAACTTAGCAAGCTATGACAGCTTCCTCCAAGCTCCTGAATTTCCAAAGCATCTGACAGCTTCCTCTGCCTACCAAAGCCCAACTTATGATAAATACTCAATGTTCCTCAAACTATCCATGATGGGGGAAAAACTTTTTTCCCAATTTGTCATAAATTGATATTTATGGAAAATAAAACATCACACATTGGGATGTCATGGTAATATCAAACTGACATAAAATTTTATAGATCTTTACTCTCAATTTCTTTACCTCTTTTGAGTAGTAGTGGTGCATGGATTGGTATCAATTTATAGACCACACTTAGATGACAACCAGGGCAGATCATCAAGTTCAGCTTTTCCTCTATAAAGCAGCAGTGTTCAATAGAAATGGAATACAAGACACATGCATAATGCTAAATTTTCTGGTATCTATATTAATAAAAATAAAAGGAAACAGGTGGTATTAAATTGATGGCTATATTTTATTTAATTAGTAGATCCCAAATATTATCATTTCAGTGTGAACTCAATAAAAAAGTCATAAATAAGATTTTTTACATTTTCTTTCTTGGTACTCAGTCTTCGAAAGCTAGTGGCTTCCCATACTTACCCCACATCTCCATTTGGAGAGGTTGCATTGCAAGCATGCTTCGCCCACATGTTGCTAGTGGACAGGCAGCTGTAGAGACCTCACTGCTGCCTCTCTTACTGTCTCTAGTCCATTTTGGATTTCCTCCTTGCACTATAAAAATCCCCTTAGTTATCCCCCAGCTTCACACAGGTCCCAACTCACCATGACCCGTGCTTTCTGTTTCAGGAGTCTAGAATTAAACACTAGTCCAGGAAAGAAGAGATAACGAGATAAAGCAACTCCTGCCAACAGGAGAGATACTCTCCCACACAGGAGCTCAGGTGCAGCCCAGCAAACCATTCTCTAAAGTATCAGGCACAGGGGCTGTCTAGGTGGAGGCCTGCAGAGTCCTTGTTGGTCTCCTTATTTTGTGTAGTCGGAACCCCCTTTTCTTGGATTCTAAAGATGCTAGGATCCCTTGTAGCAGAGAAAAAGTAAAGAGTCCTAGATCTACAGCCTTCCTCCCTTCAGTGCTGGGCCAGCATCTGCTCCTAGTCAGCCATCCCGAATTCCCAGGTCAGCACTGCAAGAATTCCATTCTCCCTCCCCAGTGACTTAATTTCTGCGGGGAGAATAGGCAACTGCACTTGGATTTATCTTCTCTCAGTAGTCACTACTAGACCTGGATGGTGATTTTTACCCTTTATGGGACCTCTGTGTTTGAGTCTCCTTAAGAATCATTCTGAGTATCGCAAGGAATTGTGAAATTTGGCCAAGGGCAGGTTACCTATCCACTCTGAATCTACCCTTCAGGTACGCTTGCAGAGTGCAGAGTTGCCAGATATGTGCTCTATGAACATGAGTAGGCCCGGTTTCCATTGCTTAACCTCCAGTTGAGTTATTATCGTTACAAAATGTCTAGCACTGCACAAAGCTAACCTGGATAGAATGACTTATGTTTTCATGACTGGCATTTAGACTCAAAAACCATATTATTAAGGAATCAATTAGCTATTAAAAAAAAATCTTTGCTCTAAGTTCCTATTCAATTTGCAGCATGGAAATAGCGGCTGGTTAGCATCTGGGTGTCCTCGAGACATTCCGAGCATTTCATTCATCATACATGACATTTGCATATTGCAAATATCATACTTTATGCTCATGCCTTCCAGTATCGTCTAGAGACTATGATTGCTGCCTAATTCTCACATAAATCAATGCACCAGGGAGTACACTTCTAAGCATGAAGAAAATCAAGGACTGCTTTGCCTTTGGACTCTTCCTGGGACCATCTCATTCTCTTCACACCCCAAGTAGATACAGTGCCTTCATTTGCTCTTCTTTCTTGTAGCTATTAAAATTCTATTAGCCATTTGTGAATATTATTTTGTACCATCTGCATTTTCTTGAAGTTGTGAAATTGACAGCTGCAATCATTTGCATGTATTTTGTGTGCAGGACTTTTTTTTTGTGGAAGAACAAAACCTTTCCTTTGTGTGACCATGTATCCAAATAGAAAGATGGATTGTTTGTAAATCTATTTCTCTTCCTCACATTAGCTTATTTGCTGAGGAGACAAAACAGAAGATGTTGAAAGAGGAAAGGCAAAACATTTGATCTCAAACAACAAAGTTTGGTTTGCTTTTTCACAGCTTTTGCTTTGCTGCCTCTTAATCAAAGTTGACCTTACAACCACTGTGTTCTCTGTTTTGGATCTGAGGGCCTAAGGGGAAGTTTCCTTATTTTCCTGCCGTTCATTGTCTCTCTTCTTCCTCCATGTCTCATTTAGCAGAAAATGCATGCAGCCAGGCTGCCTTTTTCTTTCTTGCCCCAAAATGGTCCTCTCTCTTCTTTAGGGAATATACAGAGGGGGTGAAAGGACAGAGCCAGCCCATAGCTTATCATATAGAGAGCCATGGCTTTAGAAGGCAAGAGCGCCTGGAAGTAGAACCTCCCCTCTTTTGAACATCACCTTACACATCATATAAAACTCAAATATTGCGGGACTCTAATTAGAGTTTAAGCTCACTTGTGCATGAACGGTTCAAGTAAGTTTTCGAGGAGGTTAAGTCAATGGATTGACAGCTAATCGGTTCCCTTGTGCCATACAAGAGACCAAAACATTTTAGTCCAGGCTTTTGGGAGGTGACCCAGCAGAACAAGTCTTTCTTCTCCAGCTGCCAACCTCTCCTGACTCTAATTGCTTTTCTGTAACAGACCTTTGGAGGAACCCTCACTAATTCAAAGACTGTAGTCTTCACCCTGAGGTTAATGGAGGGAGCTGGGTTAGTTTTCTTTCTAGGCTCTTCTTCACATCAAAAGGGAGTGAGTGGGCTTTCCTCTGATGGGGTGTGAAGCTGAGATTGTTTATTTCCACCTGTTTGTTCCTCCTACATAAAAAGTTCTATCACAGTTTCTAGAGAATAGCTTAAAGAACACTTTCATTACCAACAGCATACATTTTCTTGTTTCTTCTAAGCACACACAGTCTAGTCTAAGATGTCTTCCTTCTTTTGACATAGTTTTGCTCTTAAAAAAGTTATAACCCCCTTTTTTTGCTAATGTGGCATATTATCCTGCCTTGAGACTTACTGCCATTTCCTGTCGAATCTGTCTGAGCTGTAAAGGCCTCTGTCTGAGCCATCACTGATGGCTGGTATATTTCAAATAGTTTTTTTCTGAGCTCTAAATTCTCTCTTGAGTTAGGGACAGCAGTAGTTAGTCTTGTCACCTCTTTTTTGGTAATTTTTTAAAAGAGGAAGAGAATTGGGTAAAAAGAGACACAACAGACATCTAAAAGAATAGATATAATTATTTTCCAGGGTTCATTGAAGGAAAATTGAGTGTGATTACATCAGAATCTTGAGTTATGTACGTTTATGTGGTAGAAAGCAAGAGGCTCTTTATATTGAAGGCATGTTGCGATGGGCCCTAATATACTCTGACACAGAGTTATGTTTGGAGGAGTTGAAGCCATATATATTTCTGTGCCCAAGAAAGAGAATGGGAGTGAAGAACAGATCAGGCATGTGTAGAGTTTGTCTTGGCTTCACCAAATCAAATTAGACAACATAACTCATCCAAAGCTCTGCCCACAGAAAAAGCTCAAATAGTCTCTGACTCCGGGCCTGTGGCAATGTTAGTAGTTAGGAACTAATTTCATTCAGTGGTTTGTTCCGTGGCTCAGCCAGTTTCCATGAAGGTCATTGACTAGTGTGAACCAAGGAAGGAGTCCATGGAACATAGCATAAGCAGAGGGTGCTGTAGGGCAAGGGTGAAAATGAGGGGCTCCTCACATTCTGCTGCACAGGTACCTTGCTGGCCTCACCTTCATCTCCGCTGTGCCATCTCCACAGGGAAGATGTCCTGTGGTTCAGGGAAGCCTGTGAGAACAGATATAATCAAATAACCAAAAATCATGTGTCTTATAGTCAACTCCTGGATATGCTAATCAAGCTTCAGCTCCTTTTCTAAACTATAAAAATTTCTCATTTCATATTGACATTAATTGTGTATTTAAAGTGGCCAAGCTTGTGTGCACATTGCACTGTGTTAAGCAACAATCAGGCTCTGAAGTAGTGATAGAAATAGATATTTACTGAGCTTCTACTAGGTCAGGTGTCATGAGCTGACCTATCTTGCTGTTACTACTGCCAGGTCCCCTTGTCCTTTGACAAATATAAAGGATCAGAGTCAGCTATTTCCTGGAGTACTGTCCAGCAAATGGTTGCAGTGTGATAGAGTTTGACCAGTGGGGTTTAACCAGAAAGCTGATAAGAGCTCTTAGCACAAGGCCTCCAAATTTAATGGAAAAAAATATAGGATGCTCTGATAAACGCACATTTTAGACAAGCCATGAATATTTAGTATAAATATGTCTCAAGCATGGCACAAGAGATACTTACTTTAAAGAACTTCTTTGTTGTTTGTCTGACATCCAGATCTGATGGTACATCCTGTATTGCACCTGACAGCCCTGTCCGTGTTTCTGTGTTCACTTTGCACATAGCTCACAGCAACCTCTTCCCTTTCTTCCTGTCTTAAAGTCAGTACACAGTGGACTCTCCATGCTGTGTGTTGCACATCCTCAGATTCAACCAACCATAGCCTGAAAATGTTTGAAAAAAATTGTACCTACACTTAACATGTACAAATTTTTTCTTGTTATCGTCTTCTAAAGAATAGTGTATAACAGTTATTTCCATAGAAGTTGCATTGTGTCAGGTATTCTAAGTAACCTAGAGAGGATGTGCATTAAAAGCACATGGGAGGATGTGCATAGGTTATAGGCCTATACTATGCTTTTTTCTATGCAGGATTGGAGTAGCCATGGATTTTGGTTTCCCCAGGGGTTCTTGGATCCCATCCTCCATGGATACTGAGGAATAACTGACTCTGAGAGACACTGACTGAGTGCTCAGGCACTAGGAAGGCTCTGACCAAATGTGAATAATATCCAAGTTTCTGACTGTTTGGTTTGTAGTGAAGATAAAGGCTATAGTTGTTTAAGTCATTGTTAATAAATTTTCTACTTAACACAGTTATTTGGTGCCAAACATTGCATACTTTCTCTATATTTCACCTCATTTAAATACTATTTCACGAGATTGGTCGTTTTGTGTCTACTTTCAGATGAGAAAAGAGAAATTCAAAAGTACTAAGCACTTTTCTGTCCCATAAAAATAATGGTTTGTGTTCATTATGTACTTAGTAGGGTCTGACATAGATCTTCATGTTTACATCCATGAACTTGCTCTTTCCAACAAGTTTTGAGAAAAATACTATCATCACTGTCTACTTTATAGATGAGGAAATGGAGCAAAGAAAGATTAAGACTTTTACCCAATGCAACACAGATAGGCTGTGATCCAACATGCTAGGGTTTCAGGCTTGCCCTCCTCACCCTGCACACTGGTAGCCAGGCAGAGGGCTGACATTAACACGAAGGCTTCTTGTGGCTAATGCCAGTGTCCTTTTCACAGTGTCTGTCTGGTTCCTTATTTGGGCAAACTAGATTTCAAAGCCAGTACAAGTTTTGGCATTAGGTAAAGGGCATGAGAATCTGTCCTTTAGCTGCTCATGAGATTGACATGGGGTGACTTCTGTTGTGCTGAGGACTCCATCAAGGGGTTCTTGTTCTTGATAACGTAGGCTCGTGTGCCACACCACCAAAGCACCTGGGGAGCCTGGCCCCCTAGAACCAATTGCTTGCCTTCCTCTTTATTCCCATATTCTACTTCAGCAGAGATTTCATAGCCTTGAGAAACCTAATTTGGACTTATCTCTGTCTAACATACCCAAGATGAGAGGGTTATATCTGTGCTCCCTTATATGGCCATCATCCTAACCCTGGTCTTCTGGGTGTACTTGGGTTCCCAGGTAACTCCTATCAGCCTACAGTGCCCATAGCCAAATTCGTTTCAGGACAGGCTAATGCTGCTTCTCAGTTTTTCCTAGAGCTCGTTCTAATCTTGGACAGAGTTTCAGGTTTGATTTACTGCCCTTGGGCAGCCTAAGACTGAACAACTTAGTTTGGCTTTCTATGGATAGGTATTTTCCCCCTCAAACCATCCCCAAAGTCAAGGAGTTGCAGATTCAGCATTCTGCATACTGAATGAGAAAGTTCTTTATTTATTCTTATTTTTTGGATCATCATTCATTGAAATAACAATGACCTCACTGTAGTGAAATAAAAAGAATCAGTGCCTCCTTACAGGAAGAGGGTTTAATTCATCATTTCTAAGAGAAGAAGAATGTGCAGAGTGAGAGGAATTAAAGTCCGTTAATCTCATCTTTTAAAATCAAACAATTGACTCATCCAGGTCCTTTTCAATTTCCACTGGAGGTTGTCTCTTCTCGTCATATTCTATACCCTTCCTAGATTTGAGTTTCTGGTCTTCTTTATCATAATCAAATGCATGGCACTAAAAGTCGACAGAGTCACCATTGTCTGCTCTGTTCTTGAGCTGCTTTCCACGTGTGCCCCTGTTTGTAAATACACAGAACCAAGGAATGAACAAGTCAAATTGAAGGCCTTTGGGAAATGCTTTCTTGATTTCATCTCATTTCCCAGCAAAGCAATTGGTGATACCATTTTAAAAGTAAATGAGGTTTGATTGCAGAAAGATTTGTCTTCAGATCATCTTTACCCAGGTACTATTTTCTGCACCAGAATGTTGAAAGGTTGACTCTCCTGGTTGTAACTGAGCCCCCTCATCTAATCATAAAGGTTTTGCATTCAATGTGTTTCCCCCGTGGACTGCAGCTGAAGCATTTGGAGCTCATGGTGGGCATGTACTTTCTGGAATATGCTGCTGTCACAGAGCTGTAATTCATCTTTGAGAAGAGCCAGAAATCCCCAATTCCCCCCTTTATTATAAAATTTCCAAATAAGAGTTTTATTCTAAAGAATACTATAATGCTTTTTAGATTGTACCCAATAAAAGGGTAAAGCTCACTAATTTTTAATTTCCTTAGCATTTTTTCTCTAAATGAGGAACAGATTGTGGAGGGAAAAATTTGATAATCTTACTTGGTTGCTAGCTGCTTTGTTAGCACAATCTATTCCTTACATTTTATGAGATCTGGCTTACAAAGCACTAGTTGATAAATGATTCAATATTTAACCATGATTTACCTGTACCATGTGGAAGAAAATTATGCTGATGGAGCTGAAATCACCGCAACAGAGAGGTTTACATGCCATAGAAGGTGTCAACATAGTGTTGGGTGTGAATCACTCACTTGGGACATAAGGTGTTCTTCTTTTTAGGATCCGGTATTGCATCTCAATATAAATGGCTGATGGAAGTAAACAAAAGGGCCCCAGT
This sequence comes from Chinchilla lanigera, assembly GCF_000276665.1. Lineage (NCBI taxonomy): Eukaryota > Metazoa > Chordata > Mammalia > Rodentia > Chinchillidae > Chinchilla > Chinchilla lanigera. The sequence continues at coordinate 3,323,190 of NW_004955489.1, forward strand.
GCACTGGCTGGTGACACGTAGTAATAAAGATCAGAGTGAGGGAGGGAAGGGCTCCCCTGCCATCTCTACATTTCAAAGAAGTAGGTTTTAAACTCAGTGGGTGGCATACGCCTGAACATAGAGAAGCATTCAAACCATATGGAAATCAATACAGCTTCATGAAAAGGAAGATGAGAACCATCTTTTCCTCTTTAGGGGAATCGCTCACAGAGGGCGCATGATAGCTGGGCTCCTCCTGGAGCCTCACTACCTATATATTTATTTGAACATTTTCTTCACCTAAACTGATAAAACCCAATCTGTTACAATTTAGGTTTCTGTTGGAGACAGACTGTACAGACATTGGAAAGGTGATATCGAACCCAGAGCTGACTCACATTAGCACATAGACTCAGTGGACAAAAGCCATATTTACAGTACTAAATCCAGTATGTTAAGAAAGCAGGCTGGTGCAGCTAGGCATAATAAACATTTCTACTGAGTTTTGGGAGGGTAAAAGACAGTTAATCTAGTAAATCAGTACATTATTTTGCTAGACAATAAGCTCTTCATATACAGCATGATCAGTATATAATTTATCTTTTACCACCTGGCTGAGAGCAGTATGCATATATATTCTTCTTAGAGAACAGGACTTTCAGAAACAATATAGATTTGGGATGAGAGGTACTGGGAGCAGGAAATGGTCAATGGGAAGTAGTTGTTGATCTCTCTGTGGAGGAACCTGGGAAGAATTTCCATGGTCCAATTCCCATTCCATTATATTAATCCTCGACTCCTAAACAATCTTCCTGGCCCATGATTCCAGCTTAAGACCACACTGATATCTTGTGTTTTATTAACCTGATACATCTATGGCCAAAAGCAAAATCTGGCATTGCTTTATGTCTTTTCTATAAATTCCCATCAAGTTAACCAGATTTTCAGTCACAGCCAATAAATACACCATACTCTGGTCTTTCTCAAGGCCCAAGGCGTTTTACTTGGAGTCCAGACCAAGAATTAAAATGAGATTTCAGGCCCCTTAAACTGATTCTTGGCCTTGCAGTTAGGCTGACAAATAGCATTATTCCTATAGAATCCAGCAAGTGCCTATGTCCTTATCTTCACAATCTGATGACTTCAGACTAACATGAAGGACTGAGTTCCCCACTGGTGGAATAAGAACTATCACCCAAAATGTTTAGCTGTCTTTGTCTCAGACTTACTTGGACATTTTCCCCTAAACTTTGTGAGGAGGCAGACAGCTTGAAAATCATAGTGCTCTCTGCATAACACCATGAAATATGGATGTATTTAATTCCAGCATTTGAACTAGGAATAATTTTACTAGCAGAAAATGACTATATTATAGGTATGCGACATAAAATCACAACACATGTGCATGCAAAAACAAGCTCTGGAGGGAAGCACGATCTGTTGTTTCTGAGTTTTGCCATTAATATTCATTTGCTCCTTGTTCATTTGTTTTGTTGTCTGCCTCACAGACAAGCAGCAGAAGCCACCAAAGGTTTTCGAAAAATTTATGGGAGAAAAATTTAAAATTGAAAACATTCTATCCATTAAGTTATTGTTGGTTCTAAATTGGCAAGACAGCTATTATTCAATTTCAGCGGTGAAAATTCTTCCATGGGCCTGTGGACCATCAATGATTTGGGAAAGGAGTTTGAGAAATACAAATGGTAACTGGGGTGATGTTGCTTAAAAATTTGAAACTCGGGGACAGAACCAGCTGGACTTGAATCTTAGCTATCTCAGCTTCCAATGGTGTAACTACAGGCTGGTATTTAACCATTTGCTGGCCGCGTGTTTCCTTCTCTGTGAAATGCTAGAATTGTGCAGGTCTTGAGTGAGCTGGTACTTTATTAAGGGCACTGTGACTCTTAGCAAAAGAAATAAATTTGGGGTAAACTAAGCAAAAAGCAATTTCTTGGAATGTCATTAGGATTTTATAAAATCCTCAAGATCCTGAATCAGGCATGTGAATGGATCTGACTCAAGCAGCTCTGGAAATTGAGAAAAATGGAAACAGTGAGAATTTTATCACAGGAACTTCTGTCTGATCAGACCTAATTTGATGGAGTAGATCTCTGCAACTGTCAGCCTTTTGGACTCTATGGCCATGTTGTAAATATCAGAAAATATTCAATTGGCTGAGAGCAAGTACATTTCCTACTGAAGGGTAAGGAGCTGCTCTGATTCCAGTTTCCCACAGGTTGGTAAGGAAGTGCTAGTGGAAAGGACAAATAAAGCCTGCATGTTCCAAAAGCAAATTGTCTTGTACAGATGAAGGATGTTGAGTGTCTGATGCCTGCTCAGGACTCACTATCTAGCATTTCATACCACTTTCTGACCTTGTTTGAGTCACAGTAGGTGTGGAGCTGACTTAAAATTCTTGGTATTACTTTGCAATGATTTGATGTTAGTTCAGTAATTTTTAAGACTCAGAAGGCGAGGTCTCAGTAGCTTCTTATGTATATGGAATAAAAATCCATTATTCATTCAGAAAGAATCTCTGCATACCAGTTCTTTCAACAAGAATGCAAGGTCTGAGGTAGAATAATATAGATCAACTATCTTAGATTTGTCAGTGTTTCCAAGATATGCTGGAAGATCTGCATTTGGGGTCCTTATAAAAGAAAATCAGTTCTCTGGTCACGTTTCTTTTTGCCAAATTGCTCACCCTTTGATATATCTTTTCAGAATAAGCATGGACCAAAAACTTTTACCCTCTTATTGTTGGTACAGACTAAATCTACAAACATCTAGAAGAGTTTGGTGTATGTAAACCAATACAACATGGTAATTCTTCTGCCTTTCTTGGAGTGTCTAGGAAAAATTACTTGGTGAGCATATTTCTGCCTTTCTTGGAGTGTCTAGGAAAAATTACTTGGTGAGCATATTTCCATTGCTGACTGGAGTCTCATGTTCTTTCATGCCTCCCTTACTTCTTGCTAAGCATGGTCACTTTGATTCCCAAACCACACTCCAACTTCTTTCTGGTACTGTGTATATTCATACCTTCAAGAACTTCCTAAACTGGCTTTTTTGAAACTCCAGTGTGCATTCTGGAGCCAACATTTTAAAGTACATTCATCTCCCATTGTCTCCCAGTTAGAGCTCAGGTAACCATGTGGGAAGAGCATTCTTCCTAGTAGATTGTGCCCTCTCCTCTACTTCACCTTTGTGCCCAGCTTCACCCCATGGCCTCTGCAGTCCTTCATCAAATTATCAGGATTCTACTGCATTTAGGACTGACTTGATAGGGAAATTAGAAGCCATCAGAGCCACAGAATCTGTATCATCTGTTTTCTTTTTCTGTTTTCTTCTTTAACTGAAAAAATGACTTTGGTTTGTCATAGCTTGATCCATCTATTCAGAAGTTTGTTCCATTAACTCTTTTAATAGTTCTCTCTCTAGGCTCTGATGAGATTAAAGTCATTTCCCCCCTAGAGGCTGGAGGGCTCCTGCTAGTCACCATAATTCTTTGGCTGCAGCTGATAGGCAGGGGAAGGAGGGTGGAGGTCATCGCAAGGCTAGAGAGCCACTCTCCAATGGCTATGGGGTTATTGAAGAGGTGAAATAGTGGGCATTCTTATTTTGTCCTAAATTTTCATTAAAATGCTCTGATTTTTGTCTCCTCTTCCCTGCTCTAGCTTGCTGTAGGAAGTGTGGGAGGGCAGCCTTTACTGCACTGTAGCTAAGGGGTGCAGTGAGGGGTCTTCTACATTGTCCTTCTACATTTCTTTTCTATACCATTAGCTGAGACCTGAACTTGCACAATTAGCAATTCTTTCTTTCAAGTTAAGATTTTGGATTTTCTGAAATTTGCAATACACGGGCATGTTGAGTTTTATGAAGCATTTGTAAATAATGCTTACTAGGCAACAGAATTGCTGCCAGAAAGATGAGAACAATCAGAGTATATTTGTTACCCAAATTTGCAGGAAAAGATGTATCAGGCAATTCCAGAAGTTGATAGAATCATTAAGATGTCCACGCCCAGGCTGACCAGCGTCTCTTTGCCATAGCTAAACATTTTCTGGATCCATAATCTAAAAGACTTGATTTTATTTCTTGCAATCAATCATTTATCAATTACCCTCATTTTCATTAAATGAGTTCTCTCTCTCTCTCTCTCTATCTCTCTCTCTCGCACTCTCTCTCTCTGTCTCTCTGTCTGTCTCTCCTTTCTTGTTTCCCTCTCCCTCTCTCTCATCTCTTTTCCTGGCACAATGGTACAACAATAGCAAAGATTTTTATAAAAAAGTGTTAGAAACTGCCAGAACATAGATACTGCCAGAACATAGATACTGTCAGAAGGGAGAAAGACATAAAACCAATGAGGTGACTTGATTCTACCCATAATATATAATTTTTAATACTGAGCTTTTTCTCTTGGCATTAAAAAATGAAAACTGATGAAGTATATGAAGGGAAAGGCAAAATTGATGAATTGGATGGAAAAGCAAAGTTAATTAAATTCTACTTGTAAAAACAAAACTCCCTTTAAATGTAAAAGCAAAAGAGGCTAAAAGGGAAGGATTAGAATACATACACCAAGCAAACTAAAATCACAGGAAACTGCTGCATCTACATAAATAAAAGAAAATGGATTTGAGGTTAAGAAATGTAATTGGAGACAAATTATATAATGATAAGAGTCAATAAATGAAGAAAGTGTATTAATCTTAAATGTATGCAGCAAAGTTGACACTTGCATAATTCCAACTGGAGATTTCTAGACCCTTTACTTGGCAACGTGTAGACAAAACCAGTAGAAAATACGTAAGGATAGAAAGGATATTTATGGGCCAGGGATGTAGCTCAGTGGCACAGCACCTGCCTGCCAAGCACAAGGTCCTGGGTTCAATTCCCAGTGCCAAAAAAATAAATAAAATAAAATAAAAAGGTATTTATGCCATAATCATAAACACTTTAATTCAATTGACACTTATAGCAAACTACATACAAAAATGAAAACATATTATTTTAAAGCATAGAGAAACATTTATCTCGATAGGCCACACACTGGAGAATAATACTTTTTTTTATTTTTAGAAATTTTGCATGAATACATGATTGAGATGCATAATGATTACATTCATCATGTAAAGTTGGTTTGTGTACATAATACATCTTAATTCTTTTTATTTCTCTTTTCCTCTTTCTTACCTCTTTCTTGGTCCCCTTCCCATTTTAAAAGATATATTTAAATAAATTCAAATCATTCAGAATATATTCTCTGAATACAGCATAGTAAAACAGAAAATAAATATATATTTCTTCCCTCTTCAATATTTGCAAAAGAAAAAAAATCAAAATAGTATACATGTTAAGGAAGCTATCATGAAGACAATTAAAAACACATTGAGTTTAATTATAAAAATCACAATTTGTGGGATGGTATTAAACCAGTACTTCAAAGGAAAGTTTAAATATTTGCATTAGAAAAGGAATGTCTAAAACCAGTAATCTGATGCAGAAAGGCTAAAGAACAAGAGTAAATTTATCTCAAAGTCATAACAAGGAAGAAAATAAACATAATATTTGACATACATTAACTAGAAAAGAAAAAGTAGAAAGCAATCAGGAAGGCCAAAAGCTAGTTCTTTGAAAATGTTAATAAAATTATTAAATGCCTTGCTAAAATGACCAAGAAAAGCCATGAGGAAAAGCAATAGATAAATGAAGGTATGTTATTACAGATTCACCAAACTTTATAAAGGTATTGAAGTGAAGTTTTTTACCTAATAAATCCTAAACATTTACCCATTGGAAAAATGTAATCAGAAAATATTAGAAGAACTTCAAGTCAAAAAATTAAACAAAGGGTCCCCACACCTGGGCCATAGACCAGTACCCATGCATGGCCCATTAGGGACCAGACCATGCAGCAGGTGGTGAGCCTGTTGAGCCCAGGGTGAGTGATGCTTCCTTTGTAGCCACAGCTGCTCTCTTGACTCCCTTTACTGTCTGGTCTCTGCCTCCCTCAGATCAGTCGGGGCATTAGGTTCTCATAGGATCCCATACCCTACCAGGAACTGGGCATGTGAATGTTCTGATTCTGTGTTTCTTATAAGAATCTAATGCTGAAACAATTTCCCACACCCTCCCCCAGCCATAGAAAAATTGCCTTCTGTGGAAGCAGTTCCTGGTACCAAAAATGTTGGGGACTGCTGAATTAAATAACTTAGTTTAATGAAAATAACCCTTGAACCACTTATACATTAGAAAAACTGGTACAAGAAGAAATGGAACACCTGAAAAGTTCTACATCTATTAATGGAATTCAACATGTAAATATGCTTCTTCAGAGAACAAACTGGTACATTGTATCAAATATGTAAGGTAGATATGATATCAACACAAACTAGATTGGAAAATACTTTCCAACTCAAACAGGAGGCCAGTTTTATTCCTACAGCAAAACCAGACAAAGACATCACAAGCAAAAACCACAGACAGATAGCACCCCAAATAAAGCTTCTGATATTAACAAAACAGGGAATTGAGTCTATAACATAAAAAAGAGATTATAAACCACAAAATGACATTTATACCAGAAATGAAACTAACATCTGAAGAGCAATGTAATTCACCACTGTAATAGAATAAAAGAGAAAAAACATGAATAATTCAATAGATTGAAAATCAATAGTAATTCATGATGTATTTTAAATTTTTTTATTTGAAAGAGAAAAAATAAAACAAAATTTCAAAGTAAGATAATAGGAGGGTAACAATG